>NW_024582073.1:17339771-17389180 GCF_017639235.1 Corvus kubaryi
TAAGCCAAATTTCACTGTTGTCTTAAAGGTAAAATTTAGTTTGTTATGCAACTAGCCGTCTGTATATTACACCTTCTCCATTTTGACTTTACTTAGGATTTAATTTCTAAAGCATTACGCATTCTCATATATGTCTATTTTTGTATGCATTTGTCATGGGTTTCACATTTGGTGACTGGTTAGCAGTGTGCTGGCCATCTTTGGTTTGTAGAGGAAATCTTAACCATGAACAATCAAGGGGGCTTAAAAGAACTTTTTAAATGCTAGCTTTTTACTCAAACTTGTATCTATACTACATCACGCCACATTAAGTAGAAGCACACATCACAAAATTGCACAGGGATTACAATATTACATCCAGTCTGCATAAAATTGAATTCCACTACTGACCAGGTCACAAAATGGCTGCACTTTCTAGTCTAAAACTAATTTGCATATTGTACACATGTAGGACAGTTTTTTACTTCAGTCACAATAATGCATGCAAGTTTGTTTTTTGTAAGAAATTTTGTAAATTTGCTCATGCTACCTAGTTTCAAGAGAGCCTTTTTTGAACATTTGCAATAACTCACCTCTTGTTAATTAATAGTTCTAGTGCATGCATATGGTGTATACAGGTAAGTAAACATGCAATTTTTTCACATTCTAAAACTATGGCAGTTTAGGCCATATTGTGCTGCCTGCATTTCATCGGTAATGCAGTGTGTCTTAAACGTTTCAATCCCGTATTAATAGGTGGCATTACACATAACACCTATATAGCAGCAAAGCTAATACAGCTTGTGATTAAAAATGTTTAAAAATAGCTAATAAATCAGATTATCTTGAGGTATTATTTCTTGCAAGTCAAAATGGAGAGCAAAAAATCAACCCTAATTTTTAGTTTATGTATACACTGAAAATAGCAACAACAATAAAAATAAGCTTTTTGTAGCAGACATATTCCATCTTCACTATTTTGCTACCTTTGGTAAATTACTGGGGCAGATCTTGAAGTTAAAAACCCATGTTTAGAAATAAGTGCACGCTTCACCCACTAAATATAGCAGCAGACTGTGTGCCCCTACGCAAAAACATTCTCATATCTAGTTTTAACTTTACATATAAAAATAACTTGGAGAAAATACAAAAAAACATTTTATTTTAACATGAAAATATCACAAAAATTAGTAAGCCTGAGATGTAGGGTTTTGGTGAAAAACAAGAGGCTTGTAGTGTTTTGGCTGCTGATAAAGATGCATGTATTGATAGCTGGGGTGAAAAGCAGAAGAATGCACTTATTTCTTCTGCATGTCAGTATCTTCAAACACAGTAAGCCACATGCACCCTTCTCTTCTTATGCAGATGCTGGTTCACCATGTTTAATTCCAGCGGAAGTGGATCTGACGTGGGCGGTCAGCCCCCTCCTTTACCAATGGCTTATGGAATTCACGTCCTGCACGAGAGTGGATATTTGCCCAACAAAACTCACAGTAATACTGCAGGCAAGTGACATTGGCACAAAAGAAAGGAGCAAACTTCCCACCGCACCGCGCACCCTGGCACTCGTCACACATCTGGTCATCCAACACGTATGGCTTTACCTCCACCTGTTGGAGTGAAACAGGAACAATTCAGTTAATAACTGTTTCCACTTGAAGTTGTATGAAGGCATTCCTTTTTCTCTGGTTTAAAAAAGAACCCCCAAAGAAACCCTGAAGTCTGAAATCAATCCTATTAATGCCTTTATATAACTGATCGGTTATTACTTACTATCATTTATCATCTACAGACCCCTACACACTGCAGAACATTTCAAGGCCAATCTTTAGAAGTACATCCACTGTGCATGTAATAAACATCTACATCAGAAACTTCCCCTAATTTATTCTGGAAGAGCATTCTTTGCAAATGATATTATGGACGTATGTGTAGAAGAAAACCAAACCACCCAAAGGTCTCTCAAGTGGATGTGAATATGAAAACTCTATATGGTTTAGCAAAACAATAACTGAACATATGAGACTAACTCTTTAATGTAGAATTTTTTTTTGAAATACAAGTATCTCTGTATGTACTACATTGTGTGCAAATTAAAAGTACTTTTTGCAAGCTGTAATGCAGATCTTTTAGCAGTGCTGTTCACCATAAATTCACTCCCTATTTTTAAAATATGGTCAAATTTGGCCCTACCAATTTCGGTAATCTAGTACTTTCTGTGGCTTAGAGCTGTACAGGAAATATGTATCCAATACAATTCTGAAAGTATTTTTTAAAGGCCATTATGCATGTCTACAGACAGCTACAAACACCTTTCTTACACAGCTTCTCTCTCCCAAACTCATCTGAGTGCCAGAATGGAAAAGTGGCTGGAGTCCAGTGGTAAATATGCATTATGTCTTTGCATAACTGAACTGCTACAGACTGCGATCAGACAGGAAGAAGTACTTCATAATAAAACACAAAATGAGTTGACTCAATCATTAAGGAATGTATTGTTGTATTCCACACTTTCCTCACTGCTGCACGAGATTTTCTTCCTTAGATACCAATAACTGCAGAAGATCACCACATGCAGACATTAACTGTATGTTCTATATTCAGACAGAATATGCCCGAAATACTAAGAACTTTAAAATTATACTCTTTTCAGTGTATCTCCAGAGGAAAAAATTTGCACATACAGCTCCCCACCCAGAAGTTTTACAGCCAAATAGGCTTCATGTTTTTAGCTTCAGAAGTAGAGGCCATCCAAGAAATGTCAGAGCATGCTTCTTCCAGTAATCTATATTCAGTACAAGCTCGACTTCTTATTTCACTACAATGACCTGCCTTATCATCAATTACACTCAAACTTTCCAATATACAGGTACCTGATGAAGTAACTGTGTTAGTGGCTCAGAATTACTGAAAGCATGAAGCAGCATATATTTCAAGCTTCACTGCACTAATGCACAAAGATCAGTGCGAAGATGATTTCAAAGATATTAGAGAAACACTTTGCGGAATGGAAGTATTACATGAGGTGGATGCAGACTGCTAGCATATGAAAGTTAACAATATTTTAAGGAATTGTTTGGAGTTGGAAGCTCAAAGAAATGCTTGGAGATGAGCTTTCATATATGATAAAACAGGATGAGGAGTACTTTGCTGAAGAAAAACATCTGTTAGAAAACTAAATATATCTACACATCAAAAGAAGCGAAGAGAAGCTACAGAGAGAACTTAGTTGAAAAAGAAGTTAGGATCACAGACAACGTTTGTCAAGTGACTGACACTAAGATTTCCAATTAAGGTAGAAAAAGGTATGTGCAAAAAAATGCTGTAAATACTTTGAAATGGAAGTTCCGAAGGATAAACAGGTGAACTGCAAAATTTAGCAATTGAAAAATACTTTTACACAGACAAAACTGGTTATGAAAAGAATGTGAAAGGACAGCAGACCTACAGAAACTGAATATAACTGGTACGGAAAGGCAATGCTGAGGTAAAGAGCAGAACAGGCTCTGCCTCTAGGACTTCTGTGAAATACATACTTTATTACCTTCCTGGCCAACATACACAAACACCTCAGGTGAAGGCAGTATCCAAAGTAGGAATATCTTCCTCATTTACAAAACCAGCGGTTTACAGATTTATACAAACTGCTTGCTCATCTATAAATCTGCAATAATAATGATTTCAGAATATTTTTAGAGCCTGAAAAGGCATTAGTGTAAAAACTCCATGGAGGTAAAAAACTATTTCTGAAAATAGCCTTTTTCATACTTTCAGCTAAGATTCAAGATATTCCCTAAAATAATGCTCTTCTCTATGCCTCCTCACTAATGCAAATAACTGGGTGGTAATAAATATATGTAATTATAGAAATAAGGATTGACCTTATGGTTTAATTAAAGAAGATGATTTAAAAAATATAGATTAACCCCCCTCTCAGATAAACAAAGAAGTTAATAAACTCTCCCCACCATGGGACTTAGAGACAAGTTTATTAAAATAGTTATGATTTGGCACTGCTGTATTTAGCCAGTGAAACACCCCAGGAGTAGCACAAATTTTTTAAAATGAGAAAAATTGAGGATGCTAATAAAAATTTGGAAATTCCAAATTTAAAAGTACACTTGAGTAAAAAAATTAATTTTTCAAGTGTTAAAAAAGCAACACTAAAGAAAGAACATAAATTGTATCAAAAAAAGAAACTTTAAGAATTCAGATATTTAAAGAGAAAGCCTAGATCATCCTTCCTTTCGCCCTCAACCTCTCCAACACATGAACAGCTACCTCCAGATATTAACTATGCTTGGTGGGGGTTTTTTTGGATTGTTTTGGTACTTGTTTGGGTTTTTTTTTTTTTTTGGTAATTTGGTGATTGAAGAAACCATTGAGTACTGTGTTTATAAATTAAGTCTCAGTGGATGTAAGTCAAATACTGTGCTTCTCAGATACAGTATCTGTGGTAGATTTTTATCCTGGTTTTTCTTTCCCCCCATCCAAGCTCCAAGAGACCTGCAGTCCATCTTGCCTTAAGAACTGCAGTGTTACATCACCCATTCACAACCTACATCCTTTTCTCTGCAAACAGCAAGCACTGCCATTTCAGATGCCTGCTCGGCATCCCAAGAGCCCTTAAGATCTCTGGTGACCTATCATAAAAACCCACAAAACAGCAGAACAAGGTATGTGGAAGTGCAGCCTTCAATGGCAGGATCGTGCCTTCCTTCTCTTACAAGATGGAACTGCCAGTCTGCCATGTACCTCTCTACTGCAAAGGACACACTCCCACGGGAGGAGGAAGACAAAGATAAAAGTTCTCCATGGTCTACAAGGTACAAATCCATGTCTCCCACTTTTAAGGGAGATGTAATTTGGATGGGACCCATGTCTCAATTTTCAAGTCAGGTGACTTCACAGACAAATGCCCTTTACACAGTTCCTGAAACACACTAAATAATACTCAATTCTGAAACTAAATGACCCATTTAGCATTCCTCGAGAAGAAATTCTGGATTCTGGTGCCTCCTTGATTTTGTCCAAATACTCAAATGCAAGATGATTAACAGTTTTATTTCTCCTCACCCAATCACAGTGTCAAGGCCATACTTTCTGTTATGCAACTATTCAAAAAGCAGAGTTATAAGATAATGATAGCTGCAAGTCACAAGGAGAGCAATCCCATGACCAAAACATAGCCATCACATCTTAATTTGAAGCCTAGATGACTACCCACATCCACACCCACTCATCCTCTGGGAAGGACCATATTTGGGGATTTCAGCTCATAAGGCAAGCAGTATTTGAGACACATCCGTGAAGCTGCATTACTTCTGATTTGTAAAGGAGAGAAGCACATGCTGCCTCCCTAGAGCAGACTTCTGTTAACTGTACTACTTTTTTCCATGTCTTTGATGTGTAGAGGAGACTGGACCTTGAACTACTTTACTTACTCAACCCTTCTTCCCATAAGACTTTAGTTTTGTTTTTATTAAGAACACCTATTAATGCCAGACTATCTCTGCAGCTCTTGACATCAAAACTAGGGACCCTTAAAACTGACATAATTTAGATGCCAGTTTTCTTTTCTAATTAGGAGTTATGAAGTTCACTAGTCTTCTTAATATAAGTTAGTTTTACTGTTGCTAGGAATAAGCATCTGTAGCAAACAGAAATATGTATTGGTAAGTACTAAGAAGACTTTCAAACAGAAAAAATAAAAAATTTTGTATTTTAGGTGTTGACCCTGACCAACTTTCTGACCACTGACAATTATGGCTGAAATTAAGGGCAGCTGTAAGTATCAAGCTAATATGAAGCCAATGAATGCTAGAGTTTCTTATGAATGACAGAGGAATTCTCACAGTATTTGGTTTCATTAGAAGATGGGAAAGAGATTTTCAAGCCCCTTGCCCATACACAATGAAACCAGGAACTCCAGATTTGGAAAAACATATGGTCCAACATACGTCAAAGGAACGAACTGCTGCTCTGTGGAAACATGTTGTTTGTTTGGGGTCATTCACAGTATTTCCTGAAAGTAGTGGAATTACATGAATACTAAAAAAAATGTAGAAGCTGTCTTGAAAGCCAATCACATGCAATGCTATCACACTCTGAGAAGTTTCTTTATAGGGCATAACTCTCTTTTTCTAATTTCCGTGTAACTTACTCGTTTATCAATATCGCCATGCTGAAGTTGAACAAACCGAGCACTGATGGCAGCAATGTAACTCTGCTGATTGGAAAAAGCAACACGTCCAGCACCTTTTGGGTATTTCAGCTCAGGGTCAGTGTCAATTCCTGCGTAACAAACTCCACCATAGAGACGGTCCATGATCATAGCCAATTCCACTATTAAGAAACAAAAGAGTGTTTATTTAAACTGTTCTTACAGTGCAAACTTAGTATGGTCATGTCTAAAAATACTAGAAAAGGTAATTTTAATTATTAATTTTGCAACAGCCAATGGAACAGCCAATGGAACAGTAATAACAAAATTCAAAAAAAATATTGAAGAAACAAGTAAGCTATTAATTACTCAGCAGACAGATCTCTCACACTGTGAGTACAACACCCAAGGAACAACGGAACTGGAAGTTCTTCATAGGCTGTAACTGGAATTCAGGGCAGTTTTCTTCAGGGGATTACAGCAAAAGTTTTTGGGCAGGCATTGGAATGTAAGCTATATAAAATAGATCCACATGCCACAAATTCCTTGGTACAAGTGTTCTCTGGCTGTCCTAATGCTCTACACCCTACTTGAATTTAAAGGTGTAGTTAGCATCTTTTCATCAGCCACACAGAGCCTGATTAACTCTACAGTGCTATACTTACCATACTGAAGTCCAGAGAAACAAAAATTCGTTTTACAGATCAAATACCTTGGCAATCCTCTGATTGCCAGATTATACTGAATTCAGTTGCAATTCACTGGAGTGGAAAACACTGTTTTTTTCAGAATTAATATCCTCTGTATTAGGATATAGAGATGTCAGCAGTCCTTGATGTTCAATAGCTGTTTGAAGAGACTCCTTAAGTTTTACTGCTTTTGTGAAGTCATTATTCTTATTTCACAATGCCATAAAAGTTTCATTTTCACATATACAGGGCATTTGCAAGCTGAGCATAAGAATGTATCCATTAAATTATCACAGACATTCAGCACAGTAATATGGAGCACTGGACTGAATTTAAAGAAAAATTAATCTGCAGTTGGAACATACTGTGTTTATGCTCATTTACAGAGCTTGTATTACAGTCAAAAGGAGAGTCTTAGAAGTAAAATAACAAAAAAGCCTGCGCACTGCAGGTCCAAGATAGAAAAATTTAAGATCCTTTGTATCCCGAATTTGTACTATTGGTTCTTGGTTTTCTTACATCTTTCATCTAAAAGCTCATCTTTCTCTAAGAATAAAATGCATTACAAACTATGAAAGACTAATGAAGTCCTGAAGTCACTCTAATAAAAAAGCAGATTTGAACCACTGTATGGTATGCTTCTACTTCCAACTTTCACTGCAACCTACTTACTAGAAAGCCACCTAAAACATTGTAAAAGGCTACTGCAGCCAATCTGGAAATGCAGCTGGTCCAGGTTGTAGATCAACCATTCCGCATCTATAGAAACATTTATATTTTCCTTCATGCCTCTGGCAAGAATCTAGAAAGAGTCCTGCAATCTCCTAAAATGTTGTGCCATAAAGACTGTGCTAGCTCTCTGAATTTCTTCCTTTTTCTTGTATGCCTTCTTGTTCAAGTACTCCATCACCTGTGTTTGTGCGTGTAACCTGACAGCTGCAGAAGAGTAGCTAATGCACAGTGACAAGAAGGTACAAATACCACTCCATAGTCACACAGCAGGGCAGAGATGTTTCCATAGCATTATTTTAAAACAAACTCTTTGTTTAATGCCTTTTGTGACATAGCATACACTATGGTTTTGCTAATATGATCAAAATATTTTCCACAGCTGTAGAGAGGTAACAGTTTCCAGTAAATCTCAACAATGAACTGTGATTTACAGCCAAAGCCATATAGTAGAGAAATTTAAGAACACATAATATTGTACTGCGGTTAAAACTACCAAGACTATTCAATTTTTGTATGCATATATCTGTATCTATATCTATCCATACATAACTACAAAAAATTATGCATGGTACAAATTATTTATAGTAATTTCTTACTTTTAAGAATTGCCACAGATTGTACTCACCAGCTCTTAATGGTCTAGGAACTCCTCCAACAAAAATTGTTTTCCGAGGATCAAGTGGCTGTGAACCATCCATCACGAAGTCACTATCACTGAGATTCCAGGGACGGATCTGAACCTATTAAATTGGGAAAGAAAACAGTATCCTACTTTAAGTTTCACTACAGTGTGGAAATACGTTCATCAGCCTATATAAATTTTCAGTCATAACCTCATTACCTTAGCATGTCTAGGTGCTTTGTTTTAATCCTATTAATTCAAAATACAACAATTTTAAAATAATCCAAGTGTTCCAGATGTTGAGTTCTGCCAACAGTAGTTTACTTTTGATTTTTTCCATCTTCGTAATTTCCAATGTTGCTTTAGACAGATGGCAGCTATAGCCTGCAGGCCATCGACTGTGTACTTACTGGCTTGTCCTTGATAGTGGGGCTGGAAACACAGAGATAGAGCTTTCCATCTTCTTCAATGCAGGCATCAATCAGGGCCTGAACAGAACTCTCTTCTTGGAACAGGAGGAATGCGTAACCTGGAAAAAGACCCAAACCAACTGATATATTTTCTCTCATCTTTTTTCTGCAAAATCATCTTTTCCAGTCACTTTTCCATACAAAAGTAAAAGAAAGTCAAACCAATTCTTACATATTAGTCATCTTCTTTAACTACGTACTACATTGCCATAATTAACAGAACTTCAATCTATAAAATAATTGTCAGAAGAGACTAATAACCAAATAAAAGCAAACATACCTACTCTATCATGCACTGGAAGCCTAGTCTGAACATCATTCATTGGCTGCAACGGACATTATACAATGAAAATCCAACTTGGCACAAAGCACTAATCTCTATTCTAGAGATTAGATCAAAGTATTTTATTATGTAAGTGACCCAGCAAACCTTTCAAACACTACAAAAACAGGAATTAAAATGCTTATTTAATGCCACATAAAAACAAAGGTTCAGACAAGCAAAGAACTTGACATATTAATTTCACAGTTGCAGTATGAGATACACTAAATTTGTTACTTTACAAATAACCCAATACCACAATTAGGGTAGCATACTGAAACAAACTTTACGGACCATATTTCTTTCCACATTTCTTTATGAGATTACTACCAAGTTTAGCGTTCTCACACAAAGTTATGTTTTATGACTTTGATGGAGAAGTAAATGCTGAAGCAGCTGCTCTAGAGCAGGCTTGGGAAAAGGCAACATGGGCGCATTACCAAGTCTTTTGGAAATGTTCTGTATTTCTGAGAGAAGCTATGCAACCACCAGTCATTTCTTACTGCAAACAGACACTGTAGGTCACCAATGTAAAGGTGATAGTGTCTATCTTGAAGACTATTAAAGAATCAGTGCATTAACAACATAAGATTTGAGAAACAAATGCACAACTGATTTTAGACGTGTGGGAACAAAAACAGGATTTAAAGAAAAAGCTCTAAGGTCTATACTAGTCTTTCTAATAAGTTGTACCTTATTTCTTATCCCTCATACCACAGTCCCATCACAGCTACATAAAAGGGATACATGACAGGATTTTATGTATTCTATAGTTTTATGTAAATCTTATTTAGTTTCGTAACAAATATCTCATAGGGAATCTTTGGGCTTGAGCTGAAGCATTTCCTTGTAAAGCCCATACTTCACTGCTGAAAAGTATTTTTTTTAATGATGACCTGTTTAACTTAAGAAAATCCATCACAATTTAAATTCAGAATCTGTTTTAATGGGGATATCTTTCACTATATTTCACAGAATTTAAAATGCATGTATTACCCATGCAAAAAAAACCCCTCAGTGAACGAGGCATGTGCCGACTGGCATGGGTGAGATAAGCTCCATGTAACTGTCCTTACTTGGTCAGAAGCCATGCACACACATTCCAGTTTGAATGGAGAGCTCAGTACAAGAACGATGGGAGTACAAGAACTTGATTAATCAAAGGCAGGGTTAATTGCACAAGATACTGTCTAAGGAATGAGACATACAAAGATTCTCCAGATACTGATTTTTCATCAGTTCTTATCCTAATGCAAATCAAAGGTACTGCCATGTAGGTCCAGATACATAAGGATGATAAGTGCCTCCATATAATCTACCACCTCTGTGTCTGCAGCTATTAATATGCTTAACTGCAGTACCTTACAAAAAGATAAAAAGTTCAAATACAAGACCTTGATGATGAGTGATAAGGATTACTACATATTTCACAGAATATTTTGAGTTGGATGGGACACACAAAGATCACTGAGTCCATCTCCTAAATGAACGGACCATAGAGGGATTGAATCCACAACTTGGATTGTTATTAGCACCATGCTCAATCCAACTGAGCTAATCTCAGGGTCACTTCCTACAACCACTCCTGATGTGGAAAGGAAAGCAGTAGAAAAACCATAGTTAATACTGCCTTCTCAACCTCATCTGAAAAACATGTCTTGGTTTATCCCACTTAATTAAAAGCCTCAGAAAGCCTTGTGTCATGAGCTCAGCTGTACTACTCCCCCTCTGAAGACATAAAGTTAGGGTATAGTCTGTACCATCAAACTGGTCTGTCTGTAGTTTTGCTCCACAGCTCTAGACCTTCAATGATTTAGAATGCAATTTATCTTGCTCCCTAAGTCTAGCCCGGAAGAAAATAAAGAGTTTTTTTTTTTTTTTAAGAAAACCAGGCTGAGAAGATAATTTTCTCAGGTCCCCACATACAGGCTGGATCAATGGGCCAAGGCCAACAAATGAGGTTCAACAAGGCCACGTGAGGGTCCTGCACTTGGGACACAACAACCCCAAGCAGCACTACAGGCTGGGAACGGAGTGGCTGGAAAGCTGCCTGGTGGAAAAGGACCTGGGGGGTGTTAGTTTGACAGTCAGCTAAACATGAGCCAGTGTGTGGTCAGGTGGCCAAGAAGGCCAGTGGCACCTGGCCTGTATCAGAAATAGTGTGGCCAGCAGGACCAGGCCAGTGACCGTCCCTCTGTACTTGACACTATTGAGGCCACACCTCAAATGTGTTCTGGGCCCACTGCAAGAAGGACACTGAGGTGCTGGAGCGTGTCCAGAGAAAGGCAACAGAGTTGGGGAAGGGTCTGGAGCACAAGTTCTATAAGGAGACGCTGGAGGTGCTTAACCTGGAGAAAAGGAGGCTCAGGGAAGACCTTATTGCTCTCTACAACTGTCTGAAAGGAGACTGTAGTGAGGCAGGGGGGTCATCATCTTTTCTCCCAGATAACAAATGATAGCACAAGAGGAAACCCCCTCCAGTTGTGCCAGGGGAAGTTTAGACTGTGTATTATGAACATTTTCTTCACTGGAAGAACGGACAAGCACTGGAACAGGCTGTCCAGGGAAGTGATGGAATCACTATCGCTGGAAGTGTCCAAAATACGTGTAGATGTAGTGTTTAGGAACATGGTTTAGTGGTGGACCTGGCACAGTTACATTAATAGGTGGACTCGATGATCTTAGAGGTCTTTTCCAACGTTACTGATTCTATAGCCATGTACAAAAAAACAGAATCCCTCCCAAAGAACCTAGACTTGCGTAGTCTGCACAAAAACTACTTTCCATCACTTGTCCTGGACCAGGGTACATTTCTCGGCACAGATCAACTACACATTAGCCACAGACTTCTCCAAAGAATACCAGTTATGCAGGCAATCAGCCTATATACATTAGCTAGAAAATGCTTTCAAAGGGAAATTAAGAGTCTTATCTTTAGCATTTCATTCAGACATCATAAATAGAGCTATTCTTGTTATTACACCTACCACATGCCAACAACTGTATGGCACAAATGTTATTCTTACTCATTTTTGCTTTCTCAATATATGCTTTTATTGGATTTTTTTCTCACCTCAACATCCATAACTCACTAACTACTGTAGATGTAGATGCAAAGCCAGTGCAGTGGTGGAAGCCACATGCATAAATATGATAAAGAAGTGCCTTACTAGTCATTTTGTGAACTGCAATTAGCACGTGTGGTAGAAAGTACACGTCACAGTGAAACGTGGGGGAGGTAGCGCGAAGAGTATGAGGTGTTCTACTGTACTGTGAGACAGCTTAACTCCCTAGTTTGGCTTTTTTGGGTAGCATATTAGTCTCGTAACTTGAACAGCTTCACAGCCAATAGTGATACAAGCCTGTTTACAATGAAAAAGCAAAGCCTTTCTAATAGTTTTCTTTGAATAAAGCTGCTTCATGGCTTTGGATCATGTATACCAACAGCAGCAGGTCATGTTCATACCAAGAAACAAAGGTTCTATGTTTTGTACGTATTTCACAAGGTGAAAAGTAATAGATGGAAGAGTTTTATAAAAATCACTTGTTCATGTGCACCTCTACCAGAATTTATATCTTCTGTGGGAGTCACGATTTGGTGTTTATCACTTAACTAAATTCGTCCGCATAACACCAAAACTATTAGCAATAGTCCCACTTTTGAAGGCAATCAGTGTAGGTGACTTTGGTAATATTCATACTCAGAAAATAACATCAAATAATAGACAAGTCTTTCTGGAGGTAACTGGCTTTAGAGCTACAGTTCCTGATTTCTAAAGACACTGTACTGAGTCATGAGCTGCCATTTATCTTAACAAAACAAGACCAAGAAATTATGTATTTTTTTAATGTATTTGGTGAGCACTGGAAACAGAAAGCCCATCAGGTAAGTCTGAAAGGCCTAGCTGTTTGAAGAATCCTACCAAATTAATTTTTTTGTATTCATTATATAAAGAACAATCCAAAAGCAAAATCCAAAGCAAAGCATTCTACACTAGATTCATGCAAACATGATTTTCTGAGCAAGGGAAAAAAAAAAAATCTTTATTTCACAATAATATTGAAGTTTACCACAAGGAGAAAGGATGCTTCTTGTTATGCATATTCTGTGTAGGAATCAGAGAGCAGCTTTAGGTTCTATCAGCCTCCAGCTAAATCCTGTCACTAACGGCTTAGAGGAGGAGTCAAGAAAATCAGTGCAAGCCAGCACGGCACTGCCCATGTAGTGACATACCAGTAACTGCAGTGGTATTTTGTGCTGGGGTTGGTTCCTCTACTGTCCTGACAGACTCTCCACAGAGGACACTTAGTGGCCTCAGTATAGTGCAATTCTTGTCCAGAGAATGCTGCACCTTAACTTAAATCAGAAAGAATCAGTCCAAGCTGCAGGTTAATACAACCAACAGATCTATATAACTCATCTTTCAGTTTTACATTTAGCCATCTTTGATGGAGAATTAACTCCAAAACACACGTAAAGTAAAAAAAATGTGGTGCTGCACTATATTTGTGAAACCATGTATCTAACTTTTCGATATCCTCAGTATGGATAAATGAATCAAGCTCAATGTGCTTATGTTACAGTGACCTGAATTGCTCTCTATACTCTACTGGTTGTACTGGCCAGATTCACATCGATTAAAGGAAGCTTAGACACTAATCACACATGAAGACACCTCCAGTCACTTGCCTGAACCCAGAGTTTGATCCTAGTCAGTGTGATCAAATTAGCTGGTAACAAGTTCAACAGAACTTGTATGGACCTGGGGGTTTGCTTCTGAAACCAGAAGCAGAACATTTCCAACCTAAGTTTTTCAGCTAGTCAGTTCTGAGTTAGCAACTGGGAACCTTGAAGAAAGAAGCTACTGCACAACTGTTCTGATACAAGGCAGCAGAAACAACCAGTTAGAAAAGGTTGTGGACACTGTCCTGTTTAAATCAGATTATCCTCTGAGACAGACTATAAATAGCCCAGAGGACACAAACAACTGGATGTATTTTGAAAGGCATTTTTTGTATTTCCATATCCTCATGGCACCATTTCTTTGAGAGCTTCATTATCACAAGGAGGAGTCCTCAACCTGACAAGTTACTTTGGACACATGTATTGTTTCATAAATAAGTGTATTTGTCAACTACGTAATAACATGAGTTATGATAAACAGTGGCAAGAAAGAAAGGAAGGAATTCTACATTACAGTTGGCAGATCACTGTTACAGACTTTGTACTTTGAACTCAACAGAGTTTTTTTTTCAGAACAGAGCTTCCTTGTAAGATCAGTGTGAAGTTGTAAAAATTCCTGTTATGTTTGGGTCTAATTTTGTGGTGAACCAACACAAAATGTAATTAGTTAAGAACAAGCAGTTTGTGTTTCTCAGGAGGCAGCCAGCCTTGATGGATCAAGACACTTTCTGAATTTCTTTCAGCAAGGAAACACTTATTACGAACTTGGCCTTCCCTCAGGACCTTCTGTAAGCAGAGAGCTTGGAAGGAAGCACAGCCTGAAAAACTGAACAACAGTAAGAACAAAAACCCCAGGCTGCATCTCTTCACCACAGAGAAGACTTACATGAATCAGTCCAGAATGACATAATTCTGAGATGTCTTTGGAAACCAATACTACAGCAAATCTCTAATGAGACTGAACAAAGAAAAACATAGGCACTGAATTGATTTCATGCAGAGTGACAATTTAGAAAATGGGGATTGAAAATAATAACATTAATTCCCTGAGCTAATATAGTATATATTTCTCAACTGGTTGCTACTGATTGATCTCAAAGCTTTATTTTGCCTATCCTTAGCCGCTTCAGACACCTTATTAATATATGTATACATGGTTCTTGTCTGTCCACGCAAGTAATACTAATGAAAGACAATTTTTAATGAAATTCCTCTACAAAATAATCATGGGTCATATGTATTGCATTGAACAAAAGAGACACATACACACTACCAACCAGTCAGCAGTTGTATCTTTCCAGAGTATTTACAAAGAGAAATCTACACTCCATTTTAAATGTGTTAGGCTATTTACAAAAAATACTGAATAATGCAGCAAACTGAAAATTAGGCTGAAGTGTTAAGACTGAAGAACAGTAAATGCTATTATTTTTCAAGTAAGGATCAGTTAATCATGAGAAATCAACTTATCACTTAGGTTGCAAATGTTTCCTGAATTGATTAGATCAACACACTTAAGTTCTTCTATTTGATTCTCTGCTTTTAAGAAGCTCTGCTTACAATATAGTTGGGGTTTTTTTTTCTCTTACTGTGGTAATTATAAATAACCCAACTATATCAAAAAGCTTCATCAAATATGGAAATCTGGAAATACATCCTCAAGATGTTCATATGCTGAGACAGGACTATCACCTTGGAAACAAATGCCAGAATCCACTCCTTTCAGGTAAGAATATATTACATCTTCTGTCTTCTATATATTCATCACAGACTCTGTGAGATGCATCTTCTTCAAAGAGTTCCTTGAGAATTTCTCTTGGTAATTTATGAAGAGAGATGCAGTCTTTAAGATAATCAAATTTAACTTGACACTAGCTTTGTGTGCTGGGCTGACAATCAAAAAAGCCAAAGTCTCTTTGTTTGTCTTAGAATTTCCATGTAGCATTCATAAATGCTATTCAAATGCTTTCAATTCCATTTCCCACTCTTTAGAGGGGCCATCGGGGATAATAATCCTGTCTTTTCCCCAGCATAGATGCACAGATAAATAAAGAATCAGTTTACAGAAGAACTATACTACATTTGTCATTCCTACATTCCACAGAAAGAATGAATTGCTGCCTTCTCTACAAAATCAATAATCTCTGCATTGCTTTCAAGTCTGGATCACACTTCTGCATTTATTTTATATGTAAAAATACATGACTGTACACGTACAGATATCTTACATAATTTAACTACTTAACCTACAGAATAGTTTTTCCAATGCTTTGTAAGTAATAGTAAAAAAATCTAGTCTAACAGCAACACTAGAAATAGTTTTAAAAAAAATCAATATTTAATCATTTATCAAAAAAGATTAGTGCTTCAGTAGGAAGTTCACATCCTAAAAGTGAAAGATGCAAAATATGTGATTATCTTGACTGGATAACCAAATGCATCCTTCAGCTTCCCGTCTTTAACTTCCTAGGAAAAGATTTATCTAAGATTTAGTCTTAAAAAATTTGACCGAATTTCAGTTTTGGAAACTAGACAGAAATGCAAATACAGAACTGATGATCAATGACACATACAACTACACAGTGCTGACCTGATCAGGCACAGGTGCAAAACAACAGGTTTTAGACTCAGTATGTAAAGGAACTATATCTGAACCTGCACTGAAATGGATTTAACTGTTCACAGGGACTGTAAATTATACCCTTTGGAAAAAGATGAGACAGTTTCCCAGAGCAAGATTTGCACTCAGTGACAGATCAAAACCTTCCAACTCTTACCTTTTGGTGGAAAATAGGACTTGCTCTCTGCTTTGTGAGGCCAGTCTACTACCAAGGGCCCAAATCGTCTGAAGCTGGCAGTAATTTCATCTAAAAACAAGTACAATAGTTGCAATTAAAGTAAATAACATAACTCAATGAAAAAGTACTATCAAGCAAAGACCTTTGTTTCTAGCAAAGGTTGACATTTCATTGGAAAAAGAACAAAATTTAGAGTTTCATAAACAAAAAACTTAAAATAGATGTTATCTTCCAAGGTGTTAATATTTATACAATGTATTTGTGGTGATTTTAATCTTACATTTGTTTTTTATTACTTAAAAACAGCAGCATTTCAGAAGCATATGGGCAACTAAAGCCATTCATGAAAACTTGCATGGTACCTCCCTAAATTCAAATCAGAATCTGGTTTGGATGAAATCAAATCAATTTACTGTTTAGTGATGTACAGTTCAGAGCTTTGTAAGTAGATATTTATACACCAAGTAACACCACAATAAATATGCTAACAGTTCCCTACAGATAGGAAATATATACAGGATATCTGTCCTATAGCAGGTACTATGCATGTATCAGAGACAGAAATTTAAAATTGTCTATTTAGAGGTGCTTCTAACAACCATGAGTAGTCTTGTTGCAAGATCTACTATTCCCACTGCACAACTTTATGATGTCTTTCTATCCCAGCCACACCTACACGTCACTGACTGGAAAAGCCGTGGCCATGAGAAAAAAATACTCTAAACTATATAAAAGCAGCAACACAAATATAAATATGCTCAATTTCTTTCAGTCATATCCTCCGGTCTTCATATGAAAACGGAGGAAAGAAATAAAATGTTATTTCCATGTGTTTTTGTTTAGCATTTGTATTACAGACAACTGTGCTGAAGTGTATTAAAATAAATCCCTTAGTACATTGTAGGAGAGCATCTCAATGAAAATGGAACCAAAATCCAGTCTTCCCATGTCTGAAAGTTAATTAAACACAGTCAGCTTATTTGGTTTGCACGTTATTCTAGGATTACAATGAACCTCCTAAAGGGACTTCTGTTTACGTTAGAAAGTTAACATGCAATTTACATTTATCTGCACAGGAGAAACCTCTCATTAAACAGCACAATTACTTCAAATCACCACTGGTGTACAAAGCAATTTCAATTGCATCACTTAACAATCTGAGTTTCTGCAGCGCAGTCTCTGTTCGATGCATCAAGAGTGCTCTGCCACTTGACCTTGCTCTGCCTAAGTTTCTCTATTTCTCATCAGGAATAACAGTAACGTTTCTATGCCACTGCTGAGATCTTCAGGTAATAGCAAAATAGAATATGAAATTCATTTACGAGTGGAAGTTTTCTATTAATACAAAATAAAGCAGGCACAGATAGAGGGGGGCTGAGATCATTTGAAAGGAAAGATGTATTTGAAAGGAATATGCAAGATAAGCAGGAGCACACACTCCAGGCATTACATGCAGCTCCGCGATCTGCAAGTGCAGAATCAGAAACAACTGCACCATCCCAAAACCAGGAAGAGAGATATTAAGCTCAACACACCCATCAACTTATATAAAGAACATATAGTTATAGCCTTTTGCACCACATTATTTTGCTGAGTGCCTTATTTTTACTACTTCAGTCAGGTTTTTCATGACCTCTCTTTGTCTCTCCCTCCAAACTTAAGTCTGCTTAGTTTTCAGGCAGCTCACCTTCATCAATATCTGGTGGAAGACCTCCAACAAACACTTTCCGAGAAAAACGCTCAATTCGTTCTCCGTTCTGATGAGCTGAATAGCAGGTAGGGGAATTCAGGACTCCAACTTGATCACTATGACCATCGTCCAGCAAGCCATCATCTATTGGGAAGAGGGAAGAACGGCCTTAAAAAGAAAAGATAGTAATGTACATTAAAATAATTTTGTGGCAGTACGTGGTTGTGTAATTTTAGGGAATGGGGGAATAGCAGTCTGGAGAGTCAAAATGAAAATATGAAGACATTAGAAAAGCTGTCATTAGTTTAAAGAAAATTAAGAGAATGAAAAAATTAAACTTCAAAATGGAATTTCAAGATTGCCTTTGGTTTAGCTACAAAATAAACTGATAACTTCTTCCACCTGAATGACTGACTACTGCATGTCTAAAACCCTTAAATTTTAATTGAATACGGAAACAGAAACATTATGGTCACAATAACAAGTTTCAAACAGGTATATCTTCTAAAGGTATCTGATGCTGATATTAAGAATAGATTCAATTTCTAAGAAAGTAAGAGAATTTTAGTAAATGTGCAAAACGTAACACTTGAAAAATGAGTCACAGTGCTGACTTATCCTTCTCACTCTCAATTCACCACAGTTTTGGAGGCAAGCCTTGTGGTGGTTCCTAACATGTAGCAGTGAGTTTACTGTTACCCTGCAAAGCAAGCGTAAAATCTGGAAGTTCACAGGATGGCTTTGCAAATGCAATCTGACCCAAACAGACACTTAGAGGGCAGAGGGAAGTGAAAATATGGTAATTCTTCCCTATTTCATATTTCCATTTATTTCTTCCCTATTTCACATTTACAAATTTTATAGAACTCCAAACAAAAAAAAATTCAGAAGACCAGGATATTCATCTTGACATATTTAATCTTTTATTGCTTTAGGTCAGCAACATTAAGATTAATGGCAGTTTCAAAATCAGAAGTCAGTCTTTTAACTGCAAAAAGCCCCAAAAGAAGGAATTTGTGAAGCAAAACAGATAGTCCACATCACCACTTCTTCTGAAATGCCATTTTTTCCTGTTTGCCACTCACTTAAAAAAAAATTATTAATTCATTCAACTGTTTTCCCAAAAGAAGCAAGAAGCCAAACCAAAAAACAACTCATCACACTTTTGGGAAACAAGCTAGTTTTTAATCTTAAATGGCCAACTTCTTCCAGATTCACCCACTGAAAACCCATAGGCAGGAGCAGTAGGTCCCTGACAGCTGAGTCTGCAGTACTTTGGCTGTAAGCAGTACTGCAGTCTTTAATTCTCCCCACTCAGGGTGACATTACCAGAAAAGCCTGGTTAGAAACACCAGCAGATCCAGTGCTGACCAGCTGGGGCTGAGAGCAGTAGGAAAGCCCTTCATTTCCAGAAGACCATCTGAGAAATCAGGTAGTTAAAAGACAAGGCTGGAGAACATACAGCAAATGTTATGACAAATAACCTATGTTATGGGAATGCCTAGTGACCCTTCTATTGTATCTCAATGAAAAACTGAATGAAAACATAGGATGATATAAAACAACCAAATATCATAAAATATCACAAGGAGCACAGAATTAAAAGCAGGACTTCAGGAATGTACCAAGTAACAAAGACTGTTAACTACATCATTTTTATGGTGGCATATCTGTGTCTTCAGCAGGCATCTGATGGAGAGGAGCACAGCAAACGCAGAAAGCTGTAGTAGGCTCCTCCTTTCCATTAGAATTGGTGATAGGCATGTTTGAGAATGACTAGTGGGGAGCATATCGTAAGGACACAACAGGTCTGTAACACATCAGCAGAGTGCCTTAGAAAGTGGAAGCATGTAGCTGGTGCTCAGTGGGGCAGAAAAGTGAGCAAGCAAGGGAGACACAAAGCTAACATAGCTGGATGAAGCAGGCAAGCAGATTCTTCTTGCGTATCACCTATTTAGGCATAAGAGGAGCAATCTCAGAAGACTGTAGCAGCTGCATAATGTGGATATGAATTTGAGTTATGAAGACAAGTAAGAATGATCAAACTTTAAAGATGTATATGAACAAGTAGTAAGATTTGGCTGCACAACCAAAAAAGGGGGATGCAATGAATTTCTGAATTACTAATGTGAATGATGGAGAAGATGGAGCTGTTACCATAATGACAGTGACAGAAGTGCGTGCAATAATGGAAGAAGTAAGACTCATATTGCAGGAACCTGCAGGAAACTGCAAAGTGGAAATTTTAAGACATTCTACTAATACAGGAGAGTTAGTCTCAGCATCTTAAACCTAAAATTACTTTAATTTATCTTGGTTTATAAGTAGTGCTTCTTAGACAATAAAACTTACAATATAAACAAGTATGTAACAGGGAAAATAGTCACAGAATAATCCTCAGAGTAATCTATTTTTACCCACAGACCCATGTCAAAATCTAAGAACAATGAGAATTGTTCTTTACAAATAAAACCAGGAGAACATGTTCTGAAGTTATACCAGAGAGCTCAGTTTTACTTTAATGTGGGTAAAGGTTTGCCGAAAGCACTATATTCCTCTTAGAGCTAAGGTGGCATGAAGGACAATGGATAAACACTTTCAGAGTAATATGGTCTATATGACTCCTAATACTTTATTCCCCATCCTCTTCACTTTTAAATGTCTCTCAGATAAAGAAAGCAAAATGGTGATTTGTTTTTCCATTTCAATAGGCTTTCACATTTCTCCTGATGATATGAAGAAAAAGGATAAGCCCTTCTAAAAACTTGTTTCTTTTTGTTTTATGAAAGTAACAAAACAAGCAGAATCTGACAGGAATCGTCAAAACAAGTGTACTGTTATATCCACTGACCATGATCTACATCATCATCCTTCTCTACATTATGGCTACCAAGCAATCAGTTATGAACCAATGCAGAAACCAAGACAGACACATGAACTGATGTATCTGTGGTGAATACCAGAAGCTACCAAAGATCTTGGCAGGTTTTTTTTTTGCATGTTTTACATGGTCTTTATAATAACTTCAGGTCACAACCTATTGTAGTTAAAACCATACAGCTTTTTCAAGGTTAGTGAGCATGTATTTGCTTATACTATGAAGATCTGTTTACTACTTCTAAGAGCAGTCTACTAGATTTCTGGCTAAGTTTATGAAAAGCTTTTAGTTTTTACTCTGTACATTACTGCTTCTACAGAAGCAAAAGGAGATGAGTTAGAAGGACAACTAGCAAACTGTATACTTTTAAAGGGGGCAATGACTGCAAGCAGTAGCCATTAGCATGAACTAAATTATGATTAGAACTGCAGTTTTTAATGGGTTAAAATATTTCCAATTCAGACACTAAGAGAACAATGATCATAACAATCCAGACTGCACTCCTCCTTCCCTCACACCCTCCATCTTCCCCAAACTAAGACAACATGCAGATAAGCAATTACAATCAACAATCTGGATTAATTAATCATAATGATCGGTAACAGATCAGAATTAATTGAACTGTAACAAATAGAAGTGAATTACCTCGTCTTCGCCCATAACTCCTCGCTGCATGCAAACAAAGGACAAATTGTAAAATGTCAAATAACTGTATCATGCCCACATACTAAAATATTTAAGATACGAAGAACCATGTGGGTAAGCAGTAAGTAAAAATCTGCATCTGTACTTGGTACTGATAATTGTAGATGAGAATGCATTGAAGTCTCACATAAATACCATACTATTTTACTACTAAATTGATGTTAGCACCAGCTGTAAAGAACATTCTTTCAAATATTTCAACATCTTTAAACATCATCTTCACTTCATGTTAATTATGGATGAATTAATTATGGCAACTTTGCAATTCTTCTCAAAATGTAATTTGTATCTTACACAAGTGCCTAAATAACACACAGAGGGTAATGAAATTGCAAAAAGGATAATACTACTGTAAAAAGCATGTAGCAAGTGTTAAATTAATCACAGAAACATCCTGGTCCACATGGAACAGTTTGTGCAGTCCTTTGCAGTGACAATGCAAATGCTGTAAGCCGTGACCTTCCTTTTTCATGAAAAGACCTAGCAGAAAATTAACTGCAAGGTTTTGTTTGAAACAAAAGATGCCTTGTGGTAGCAAACGAAATCAGGGCACAAGTCACAAGAAATAGCATTGTATCAAAAACACTGCACAAAGGCAAAGCAACAATTTTGCACAGACTGCAAGTAAATCCAAGATTTTCCTAACTTTGGAGTTTTGTAAGATTCTTAAAGAGATCATGGTTGTAGCTACAGTTCAGAAGACCATACTGATTGCTTCTCTGCCTGAAGGCTAAAAAACTAAAAATAGACAGATTACTAATACAGAAACTGTTAAGCTTTGTGTAATTTCTTAGTTACATTTCCACAAAGTATTTTCTATTCCTGTTTCACAGACTCGGTATCTGAGAAAAAATACTTTAATCATTATACAGTATAGGTTGAGTATCCAAATAGATAATGTTACTATTAACCATAATGTCATAGCAACATTTAGGAACAGACTGACATGTCTTGACATTATTGTTGTGATTTTATGAGGCATCTGTACATACAATTCTCCTAAAAGCAACTGTTGTTCTGGGCCACTGAAATACGTACAGACGCATAAAATCACTGATTCATAAATGTCATCCATTGTTCCATTCTCATATTATGAAACACTTATATCCTGGTACCTCCTATTTGATTAGGGGTTTTCAAAAATTTTATTAAATGTAACATTTTTTTTCCTTTGTTACCTTGATTTCTTCTGACTAGAAATTCAGTGGATTGCTTACAGAATTCTGAAAAATCTTTGTTTTTTCTCCCTTAGAACAGTTATTTTTTACACAACAGTCATCATCTTTCTATCCAACTTGCACTGGACTTGCTTTTACATTATTCTCTCTCACCTGGAATTATTATTACTGAAGTGAACAGTTTTTGCTTCAAGGTTTTCAGATCCTCCAACTTTCTACTAGTAAGCCAAAACAGAAAAAAAACACTTTCTGAAAGAGACATGGGTATCTAACCAAGTAGAAACACTTTCATTTAGATTTCCGACATCAAAATAGAATCCACAAAATAGTGTATTCTTATGTGTGACCAGCTCTCTCACTAGGTGCTGGGGAGACTGATGCTGAACTTCAGACACATTTTGTCCCTGAAGCCAGGCCCTCAGAAGACACGCAGCTCTGTGTCAGTGTTGCAGCATGTACAAATCTTCTCTGACTCCTGGCCAAAGTGACTCCCACATAGCATTAGCAGTAGCGTCACTAAGCCCTCGCCTAACCCCTACACGCCTTTTTTTTTTTTTTCTTCTCTGTAATTCCATCCACAAATAAAACTAGAGTAAGCAGGAAAATTCAAGTGCATCCCATTCACAGCAATGGTTGCAGCGCTGTGGTCTCTCTCAAAGGATAATAGAGTGATGCATACTAATATTCATCTTTAGGCACAAGTGTCAGGACACTGCTTTTCTTCTCTTCTGCCCCTTTCAGCCCACCAAACCAGCTCAGCTATCTTCTTACATTTTCACAGTTAAGACAAGCTGATATGCTGAAAAATATTTTGTTACAGAACAAGTGAAGTATTTTTCTTTGTACATTCAAAAAAAGGCAACAGCAATTTTAAGGAAAATCAAAAAAAGGGTTATTAAAATGTTAAAAACCCCAATGCAGTTGAACTTAAAATGGTAGATGCTGCAGTATTTATACATATGGAAATTACAATGATGTACCAAAGTTATCTGTGTATTTCTTGCTTCAGCGAAACAATGAAATCAGGGAAAACAGGAGAAAAACTACCTGATGTTGTCACATCACTTACTTTACTTGTATCGCAAACCTTCCTCCCTAAAATTTAACCATCTTGCTCATTTAGATTACAAACTACTCTGGGGAGGGATCTAGTGCTATTCTGCATCTAGAAAAATGCAGAATTTCTGTTTTTATTAGAATAATATGCATATAATGTTTTACACCTTACAGAGCATGGCACCTGTATAAATACATTTAATTACAGGTTTATCTATACATCCAGATTACACAGATGTATCTAACATACACATAATCAGTGCATATGTTTATAGATAAATAATTGCAGGGAAGACAGCTCTTTTGGAAGAGGCCAGACACTGTAGGCAAATAATTGATTTACAGCAACAAAACAGGAGAGATTAAACTGTTTTCCTTAACTTGTCCAAATAGTAAGTCATAGAGAAATTTGTCTTTTAGTTTATAAAGCTGGGTATTTTAATTAGCCAGTAACTTGGAAGGATTTCAAATGAGTGAGAATGCATGAAAGACACATTTATTCTAGAAAATATAAATTAGGCAACACATACAAGAATTATAATGAAGCCCAACAAAAATGAAATCCAGTAACACTGGAACCTTCCAAAATTAAGGGAATATCTTTGTTGCATATACAACAAAGATATTCCCTTTTTAGCTAAAACCTTATTTTTCTATACCCCTGAAGTTGCCTACTAATACAGCTTATATGCATGGGAAAAATTAAAATCCCCCTTTCTGCAATGTAAATCAGCTCACAAATTTAAGACAGAAGTAAATACATTTTCTGTGCATGCTTATCTAACATCAAGACAGTAGAACTTGTATGTTATGTGAGCAATGCTACCACAAAGATACCAAATGTATTGTTTCATTTTATTCAGACACATATTTCCAATATGTACCAGAGATAAGATACGCACATATTGAAGTAACTCAACTGAATGACAGAGCTGAATTAAAAATACTAGGTTGTATATCAGGAAAAAAACTACCAGGCAAACTTCTTACAAAGATAACTGTGAAGTTTATAGAAAGATAAAATACTATTTGTCATTAACATTCCAACGTAACGATCGAATAGCGACAGACATGATGCAGCCTTTTCCATTAATAATTGTAATTTAAAGAAATCCATAAACAATTATAGCAACAATTTCCAAGAGTCTAGACTAAAAGGGGTAGGTGCCTAATTCCCATTTTATTCTATTGGATTTGGGTGCCCAAATTCCATTTAGATTTCTTTAAAAATAACATCTTCATAGATTTTAAGGCTGAAAGACATCACTCTGACCATTCAAGCTTGGCATGCCTAAAAGGCTACAGAAGCTCATTTAGCAATTCCTGTATAGGAAGTTTAGTAATTTCTGTTTGAAGTAAACCAGCTTTCTTTAGAAGCACAACCACTTATAGTATCTCTAAGAAGTCTAATATGCCCTTGCTAAAGTAATCAAACGTGGAATTACATTTCAATAGCCACTGAAAAAATTCAATGCATTAAAACTACAGAAGGTGGAGGGAACCCTGTAATGGGGAAAAACACCCTACATCCCAATAAACTTGACTCTTGCATTATTACTTGCTTCAAAAATGTTCTCTCTAAGCTGACAAAGATGCACTCAGGTATTTTAAAGTATCTTTTTTTTGACTTTTGAGAGATAACAGTCATTAAAAATGCATTGCTTTTTTTACAGCTTAAGCTGAAACAGATATATAATTATAATATACATAATTTATTAAAACACATAAATCAGGTTTCCTTTGGTTCATTTCATTAATTTAAATAATGAAAACTGTAAATATTAATATTAGGTACAGTTCAGTAAGCACACTTTAAATGACTTGGAAAAAATTCTATCATTTAAGAAGAGGAAAAATTACCTAAAAAAAAGTTTTATCTAGAAGTGCTTTGTCTTAAAAGGGCTGCACAATTTCAGCCTGGCTCACGCCAGAACCTTTCTGGGATCCAGAGATACCAATTCACTGAAATTAATCCAGCTAAAATTCAGAGAGGGTCAGTGTTAAGTATTAGTGCATGCATACTGAGGATGTTTAAAAATATTTGTGATTTGCTTTTATGAAGGTCTGGTATTCCTACTCCTCCTTACAGCTACTACAGTACTTACTGAGAAACTAAGGGACAAATGTGAGTATTTGAATTACCAACTCTTCTTCTCCCAATTCTCCCTCTTAGGCATCAGTTACAGGGATAGAGGGAAATGTTAACTTGAATCCACCTAAGTGGAGAAGGAAACTGAAGTCTACAACTTCATAGGTGTTCAAACCATAATTCTCATTACTGCACATCTGGAGGAAGCCCCGCAATTCCTGCTACGAAAGAAAGATTGTGCTGAGTTTGAGCAGCTGGAGCTTCCAAAAAACTGTTCCCAGTGCTTCTGTTCTTGAGCTGTACGAAGCTGCAGTTAAGACACACCAATCTGAAGAGTGTTCCCGACTGCACTGGCCTGCACCGACAGCCACATCAGACTCCAGCTACGTGATACAGAATAGGTGTCTACAACAAGGCTCTGAATTAAGTTCTAAAGGGCATAATTTTAAACATTATGTGCTGCAGCACCTTTTAGATACTCAAACTGTTATTTTTATCTCACCTACTGAAGGCTGAAAATAATATTGCAGCTTTTTAAGAGGACAGCAGTCACACTATGTGCTACCTTTCAAAGTACAAGAGAAACCACATCAGTGTTAAAAGCAAGATATTCTTCAGTGCATGTTCTTTCTAGCTTTGTGGTAAGGTTTCACGATAGACTGGTACCACTGTGTTTTCCTAGCGTCCATGGTAACAACAAACCCCTTTTTTCCTACCTATTCCAGAGTTAGAATACTTCCCATGTGCTTTTCAGCATGCAAAACTCTAAAAAGAGAAGTTCAACATTCTAAGTAAAAATAAAAAGAATTAAAATATTAATTTCTTGCACCCATCTTATTGAAGAATTTGTTTCTCTTAATACCTTCCCATCTAACACTTCCTTGTACAGCAGCAGATAACGACAACTGCACATATATCACCTGAACAAACCAGTTTGCAGAATAGGTCTTAAAGCTGTAGTTAAATACAAAAAGTTAAATGTTGTATATGTTGTGACAGCAAGCATGTTGATACTCAGCGTAGAGGAATCAAGACTGTGTTGGCTAAACACTGATTTTATTTCAATAGTTGAGTACCTATTTTTTCTTTTCAAGATATTCCATTATCCTAAAGTTACCCATTCAATACCAAAGGATCTACTTCTTCAAATGTCCATTGTGCAGTATTTTCCTTTACTGGGTATAAAGCTAAACCTTAATTTCCTTAAGATTTTAAACATTTACTTGGTGTTACACAGGGAAAATACATATTTGTTTAAATTTTACATCCATTTGCACAAGTGTAAATGATTGTGCAAAACGGGCAAGGCAATTAAAAATAAAACCCCAAAAAACCCCTTCCACACAATTTCAATCCTGAAAAAACATATACTGACCATATTTTTAATAAAAATATCTCTACTGCTAACATTTAGATTCATCAAGTCAATGACAAGTGTACTTCCTTTGTGTACAACAGCTTCCATGTTTTCTAATCTAGAGAAGCTGTGGCACTACAGCTCTAATTTCTCCAAATGTAGAAAACATTGTGTGCAAAACCCCTGATTTATTATTGACTTAGATGGATTACCAAGCTGTGCTTCCTTCTTTAGCCTTGAACAAAGGCTAAAGTTCATGCCTTCACTGAATAGCAGATGTTCATGAAGTTTGACCTACTAGGAGAGGAACATGAACATGAACTCTAACTTCAGCATATTTCACGGTAGACACATGCTTGACAAAGCCACTTCCAAAAACCCCAACAAAAAAAAAAAGTTATTTCACATGAGTCTAATACAAAGTGTCTAGTTCACTCTTTATTTTCCCAGTACAGAAAAACATGTGTTTCTGGCCTTCTTATTTTTCTAATTCCTGTTTCAGTATAACAGATTTCTTACAGCTCTTTGGAAAACATACCCCTGGTTTGCTTGAGAACAAAAAAGAATAGTGCATCATTATGAGCATTTCAGATTTCCAATAAGCTAGATATAATGAAAGGCTGTTGCAAGATTAGCTCTTGCCATTCAACTCCAAAAAATGGCAACAGTCCCATCGGTGCTGAAGACTAGAGGCAAGTAATTCAGGAACAGAATAAAATAGCATAATTTTATACCAACATGTCAGATTTAAGCTAAGCTAGAGATAATTAGAAACTGTTACAAGATTAGAACTTACCATTTAACATCAGAAGATTGTCAGTCCCCGGATGTGGATAACTCAAGCGACCTTAAAAGAAAACAAAAACCAAAGAACGAAACAAATGCAGAGCTTTTAGCTATTATGTTAGAAAAAATAATGAAAAATCATTGCTTAGAATTTGCCTAAGGGAAATAAAGAGGTAATATTTAACTCCAATCACATTAACCAAAAATACCCTTGACCCAAGTTAAAGCTGACAAGAACAGACTTCTTAACCTTAATTCTCTGGTCATAAGATCTGCAGTGTACTTTGGGATCAGCTCCAATAGGATAAAGCCACTCTTTGTTTCATGACACCCAGAAATAGTGCTGACTGCTTTAGTCGTCTCTTTCACAGTGACTCTGAATAACTGCACTATGCACATCACTTAAAAGAGTGGCATTTCTACAACTTAGTGCTTCTCTACTGAATCAATCTAAGAAAAATCATGTTAATAGCAATCAAGGCATGAAAATTTTATTAACTGATTTATGATTGCATCTTGGTGTACTTCATATAAGCCTGGTATGTAATATTTTTCAGTAAGTCTAGCAAAATTAGAGCAGTTTTTTACCTACAGATTCAACAAAATTAAAGACTATTACAGTTAGCATTTTCAGCATTTTAAACTGAATAAAAAATTATATGAAAACCTTATATCCTGACATTAGAATTTTTCAAGAATTGCATTTTACTACACTGGTGGCACATTATACTTTAGTAGTTAAATGAATGGTTTAAAATGCACAGCTGAGGTGTCTGTTCACTACAAATTCCTTTTTATTAAAGGAGATTTCTTCTGTTTACAGGAAGCTGCAAACATACCAGTAGTGCACACTGACCTAGAGAGACATTTACAATAGCTGCTGTGTTTGGAAAAACTGTGGTTTAATGTGCAAAAAACTGCATTGCCATCTATTTTGCTATTCAAACATACTTGCTTGCTTATAATCTGAAGAACAGATATACATGTATATACATACATACATATATGTGTGTGTGTGTGTATATATATATATATATATATATGAATACTTTCACTTAACAGGTAAATCTTTTGAAGGAAATGGGAATGCTTGTAAAGGCATAAAAAACCACCCAGTTTGGAAGCAATGGGCATGCAGAACTCACACATGCTTACAGGGTCATATATATGTAGATGGCTTGCAAGAAAAAGAAACCACAGGGGAAAAAAAGAAAGAAAACCAAGTCAACAATCTATATATTAAGGCTGTCTAGAAAGTCTTATCATACTGTGTTTGGTCCCCTACTGCTGGTAAACCCATGAGCTTAGCAGCAAGACTAGAAATTTCTTGAAATATTTCTGAGTCCCAAGGGACACCTTTGAGGTTGAATAAAAAAAATTTTTGTTGTAAATCTGTAAATAATACGGTTTAATTTTTGCTCTTCTCCTTTAGAAACCAACAGGGTAATTTTCTGCCAAAAAATAATTTGAAAATGCACACATTGCAAACTCTGAAATTTAAAACTTCAGAATAGCAAGATTAAGATAATTTAGGAAATTTTGTTCAGCCCTATTATTTACAGGCATTATGGCAAGAAGATTTTTATACAGCTATGTACTATTTCTCTTCCCACAGATTTTATTATTGTGAGAATGGATGGTATCAGAACACCTGCAGATTAGGTAAGTACAAATTTCTGTTGAATTTGGAAGCACTGAAAGGCTAGGGCAGGCTCCTGGAGAAGGACAGATGAATGCCACCCAGAAGGACTCTGTTGTCTTCTCTAACTTCTACAGAATCTTTGAGCATACTTAGGCAAAATGCTAAACAAAAACATTTGTAGGAGCCTCTATCTTTATGTCTCTTGTCTTCACAATGTCCAGTTTTAATACATTTTTCTGTCATACTGAACATCTACAGCAATACCTGCTGTTTCTTGGAACTATAAAAATTCTGCCCTTCTAGCAATGCATGCTGGGAAATGCATAGGGAAAGAATTGGGAAAAAGGCATCCTTAAATTGCAATCTGGGAGCTGCCACTGGTTTGCTCAGCCTGGTGTACAACAACTTTCCTATACTTAGTTCTTTGCTCTAGCAAGGCTAATACTCATTTGTCTAGCAGCAAGAATTTCACAAGATCACTGTCATATCATGTTTACATACACTGCTATAGAAATACTTGCAACAATATAAGGTGTTCCTTGCAAATCAGAATGCTGTATCTATCTAAAACAACAAAAGAAATTGTGAGACATCATTATCTTGAACTTCCTTGAGTCTGTGGTTACAGTCTTTCTCCCCATCTGAATTTATCCTCTTTTCCTATTTAGAAAGAGAGATAAAGGCCAGGGTTTTTTTCCCTGTAATTACTTCATAAACAAAAGTCAGATTTAAGGCCTAGAAAGAGAGAGAAGCCCACCAGTGTTAATACCTGGGGAAGAAAACTTCTAAAAAATAGTAAATTCTAGGTTTACAACTCCACTTTTGCATTCTTTTGCTTTTTCGCCCCTTATAGCTTCACAAATAAGCTGCATCTGAAACACGGACACCAAGCTGAAATAATGAAGGACTTCTCACTGAATGGAAGGGAAGGAGTGCATCAGGCATCTGAGCCCACCACTGCAGCCCAAAATCCTGATTTCATAATAAATGACTTCAAGACTAAAAAGGAAAACAAGTAATACTATTCAGTACACTGCTGTACTGATACTTCTAAGTCTTTTTACATGATTATTTCAATGAAATCACACTTAACTGCATTCTGATGAACTAAACCCCTGTATTTGCTACCTGGTCTAATACTCGGACTTACGACTTTAAGAACATTTTAAACATAGAATGTTTACTTACTTTTTCAAAACACAATCGCTGCTACTTATTTATATTGTTAATTTAGATTCTTATCCCTCAGATTAATCTGCTGAACTAAAATGCATTGTTTTCTAGGCTGTCCACCTGAATTTCATGACATACATAAATTTAGAACATCTCACATGTGAAACTGGGTTCATTTTTATACAGAGCTCAGATCACAGTATTTTTTAACAGGTTATTCTAGGTAAATGGACATTTACTGTATTAAACCTCACTTAAAATATCAGTATGTAGAACACAGAAGATCGAGTACCATCTTGTAACAATTTACTTTGCTTCTATCACATACATCTTTTTAGCTGGCTATTTTCACTCTTTTTTTGATACATTAAAAAAAAAAAAGACACCACTTTAAGAACAAGGCACAAATCCTATCTAATCACATCCTGCTTCAATATCAATAATGTAGAATTGTATAAACCATTCAATGGTCTTCTAGCAGTTCCAGTGGCCTCCACCTGCTTAAAAAAGTAGTTTTAATAATAAAGATGATGGAGCAGTTTGAAATCAACTACCAGTTAGAGAATATCTAATATTTAAATAATAGACTTAGTCCATTCCTGAAAAATGGAAAGTAATTAATTCACTATCCCTCTACAGAACCCAAAATTTATAAGCTGCTACTATCTGGAACAAATACAATGCCTAACACTGCCATTCTGTATCAGAAAGATCATCACGTTATAAAAATTTTCTCTGTGCAAACCTGAACTTGCAACTTCACCATGTTACTGCTAATTAGCCATGATACATGAGAATTATTAAATTGAAACTAACATTGCTAAGAAGCAGGTATGCCTGACACTTCTTATGCAACTAGAGCTCTATTAAACCTAACCTCCTCTTCCTTATCTAAATGTAATTAAAATTAACAGAACTGCCTGCCTGGTGCATATTTCTCAATGCATTCTTCAGTAAGGACAGAAAAAAAATAAAAAGCTTCAAATAAATTTTGGTGGGTCAGTTTATCCACTGAATCCAATTAGAAGTCTTGCTAATCCAAACCATGAGGAAAGACTAACAAACTTAGTTTTAGCAACATTTCTGTAATCTCATGTTACTGATAGGGGTAATGAAAATCTAAATTTTTGTAAACTTCTCAGCATATATATGTAGTGGTGCTTACTCACTTTTCATTTTAAGGCAAATTCACATCTACTTTTAGAAATGCATACTTTCTATTCCTATTTAACTAAACTGTTGGAAGGAATCCCCATATATTAAAACATTACTGTTTTAAACATTACTGACTCACAGATTCACAAGTTTGGTATTTCATGTCTACTCTCCCCATTTTTAAAAAAAGTCTTCATTTATTGTATGAAGAGATTGAGAATCAAAAATTCCTTACCCTTTTTCCTTGTTTTTCAAGGGATCTCCTGACTCGAAGAAAAAAAGCTTCCAAGTCAAGCTTTTCCCAGTAAGCGTTAATGGCTGAGGATCACAGCAGTTTCAAAAAGCATAGTTTTTGGAATCAGCGCAGTTAAGACAACAGCACAAACCCGTGTTTGGACTACACCTAGTTACAGAAAGCCTGGAGACTGCATTTTCCAATGCTTGCGTATGAATTATGCAAGCCAGAACGAGGCCAAATGGGTTCTCTTTGATAGTCCATCTATTCAGACAAATCAGTCTCTCAGTCTTAAATATATTCTTTTATCAGAAAAAAGTTTCTATGACAGAAAGAAGAAACAATCTGTATGTAAGATCTCAAAGTCTTTTATGTGACTAGGGAGAGAATTTTTTCCTCTCTATTTTCTTCAGCCTCAGAAACTCTTTTCTGAGCACAATTTGAACTACTCTAGGAAGAAATTGTGCAGCTTTAAACTTTAGAGCTTCATAACACAAAATACGAAACAAATGTCTTTGAAAGCAAAACTTTCCATATGCAAAGGAAGACAATGTTCTCTGTGCCAGAGTCTTTACTAGAAAGATGTTTAAAACAGCAAATAAGGAATACCATTAAATCACTGCCTCCTCAGTACTAATAGATATTGCATACAAAATATAACCACCGCTTCTAAGCATTCCCCATAAACTGTTTCAGCCCAAAAGCATTGACTTTCCTGCTTCTTGACAGCAAAATGCATTGATATTTGGGGGAGAAGAAGGGGAAAAAAGAAGAGTAAGTACACAAGTGGTATGTCTGAAGAGTTATACTAGCAATACCTATATATGTCAGGCTATCAGCATTTTAATTCTTCTCTCAATCGTTTTAAGGACTATTAGAAGAATAAAAAGGGTATTTAAGAACAATGATATAAAAATGAATTAATTTAACTTCAGATATTTCACTAAAATTGAATGGATGGGATAATTTTAAACATTACTTAAGATCTTGTTATGAAATGCATTTCAAGAATGCTGCATGGGAAGGATTAGTTTTAATACGAGCAGTATTTCTGCTGAAATGACTAGTAAAGTCAAACATCTTCTCCCTATTACCCTACCTTGAAAACATCTTATCGAAAGCTAAAAATTACTTTTTTTTTGATCATGTCTGTTGTAATGATGAAACTTTGCCTAAGTGAAGCCAAAACTAGTCATCTATAAACAATTTTCTGGCAGGCATAAACTTAGCTTTCAGTGAATCATATTTGAAATAGTTTTTTTCAAGTTCATGAAAGCAAAAGTGATGAAATTTGACTTGCTCCTAAAACGGATCTTGACATGCAAAACGTAAAGCTATGAGATAGTCACAGACTGTCTGTTCTTCATTGTGCAAAATGTGAGACAAGATGCTTAGTCATACTCCAGATATTGTAAGCAGCTAAATCTGAAACACGTGCTTAAAATTCCAGGGACTTTCATTTTACTGCTATGATCAGACATAAAAGATGCATTGTTTTAGTGTGCTACAATTTACTTGAGAACTTGTCATAAAAATATTCTCTAGTTACAAAATACCATTTAGTTACAACAATATATATTCTATATTAATAAGAGCAACAAATAATAATAATATTAATAACAACAATAATATTCTTAATCCTCTGTACTCTGCAAGCAAATATGATGGAGTTTTAAGTAAATGTTAGATTTTCTCTGGTGAAAAGTCACAAAGACTGATATAACCAAGTTAGAGTTTCATGGCTGGCAGGGAGAAGAAAAAAAAGAAGTTAAAGTTGCTCAGAAATTACAGAAATGCCAATTAATGGTGAAAAAAAATCAGAAGAGAGTAGAGAAGAACTAAAAGGCTGTTACAGCACGAGGTCACTTCCTCCAATTTCCGGTCCATAAGGAACATTTCTCATGCCTTACTGTTAATAACGTAGCTGTTTCAGCTGAAATCACACCCACAGAGAAAAAGTATCTTATCCAATCAACTTAAATAGCAGCACACAATTACTCTATTTAAATTCAGCTGGCATGTGCATTGTTCACTGGCACTCGAACAGAAAAATGGGTTTTCTTTGAGTTCATCACTATCTATGGCTTCCATCTGTTTTAGTTCAAACATAAAACTTAGCAGAATTTTCACTGCAAGAACATGATGGTGAAACTGTTAAAAAAAAAAAATCTCTTAACTGTAGACTGACACCATATTCTCATGTCCCTTGAAAGCACAGATGGAAACAGTTACTAAGTTTTTCAAGGTATCTACGTATGAACCAAATTAACTTTCAAATCTTAAAGCTTTGTCTTGTCTTACTTTCCTTGGAAAATTATTATTGGAAATACACAATTTTCATCTATTGTAACATAATGAAGTACGAAGAGATGAATAAAAATAAAAATTGGTATTTTCTGTGCTCACTGTGCCTCCGAAATCTCTTCTGAATTACAGAGCCAAAATTAAAACAGTGAGATGGCAGGGGGAATCGAGCAACCACTTCCACTTGTCATGTCAGTGTGCATAGAAAGAAGAAACAGACTGGTTTTCATTTTCAGGAATGTGAGAGGTGTCAATGGCAAATATTGCAATAGAAGATCTGCATTCTCTACCTTTATGCCTAAGAGCAGCTTTCAGACAAGGCAAGATGTATTAGTCACCACCTGAGTGTGGCAAATAGAAGCAAGAATGCTGTGTAAGAGGAATGATACACCTGGTCACACTGTCTTTGATGAGATATGCATGCTTTTAGCACACAGCAGTTACCACTGGGCTAGTTGTTTACAGGTTTCAAACCTTTTGTGTTAATTATGTTTTGCAAACATGTAGAATAGATGGAAACTGAATTTAATAATGGACTTATATGATAAAATTGCTGAAGTGGAATTAATTCTCTCTAAGCAGTAAGAAAGAAGAGATCAGACTGAAAAACACCTATGAAAGTTTAATTTCAGCTTCTACTTACTTTAAAGTCAAAGAAAATTAACTGTTTAAGTAAATGCTATATACTTACAGATGCTCTGTAGTGATTTGCAGCTCGGGAAAACACTCCAAACTTTTGGCTATTTTAAATCTTAAAATACTATTAAATGCTATCTGAATGCTGCAGGTCTTCCAATTGATTACACAGATCTTAAAGAGAATCATGAGCAGACTAGCAAGGTGTCCTTCAAATTAGGAGAACAACAGGCCCTTCTGTGCTAATGTAATATATAATAAGTACAGGAGCCTCTAGAAATGGAGAATGGAAGGGAGTAAATAATGCTGAAAAAAACCCTGTTTTGTTTTTTTGTTGTTGTCTCTGCTTCAATGCAGAGATTTAATTTCTACAAAGCAAGTCTGAAGACTTGGATAATTTTAAAATTAGACTGTGTTAGTCTAATTAGAACACCACAAATGAACTAACATTTGACCAGTCCAAGTAAAATGGTTTGAGTTCCCTGCCCCGATATTCAATAGTAAATGTTACCTGAGAAAGTATGGAAAAACAGAATTGACAAGAGTTAATGCACAATGAACAAAGGAGTTAGAATGGAAGCCCACATACGCTAGCTATATGCTTAACTGCCATGGCCAAATGATTTAATAGAGCCCAGAACAGTAAGAGGAACCAGCATTCTAAAGCCAACTGTATTTCTGGACTTCTTCAGATTGGCTGCATTAGTATCCTCCAGTAGATTTGAAAAAATATTTAAAAGGACAAAAGCTGATTTTATCAATGGACTTTAGTTTTCTTTTCAGCTTCAACGGCAGAGAAAGGGAAAATTAACTGGCAACACTAGGGATGGTTTGTTCTACGTAACTGTGAAACAACGTTTTCAGTAAAAGACAGCTTAAGATAGACTTTTCATTCCAGTGAGAAAATAGTTCATTTGCCATTTTAATATGAACCTAGAATCTAAATTAACAATCAGTATTAATTCAAATATGCAGAATGGATGACCCTTTTTTCTTTATTTAGCATAATAACATACCTTTAAGTGGATCATGCTCTGCTCTCATAATGTCAATAAGGGAGTTTTCCAAAGAGTGCATATTCAGACTGTCATACATTCTATTTCGATCCTAAAAAAAAACAAAAGCCTTAGCATTGGAATACAAATTCTGTAATTTTTAACAAAAAACTTGAAAAGCAAACACAGATTCCTTCTAAAAGCTGCCCACTCAGACACTCTGGAAATGGACAATGATACAAAGTAAAATCTGATTTTCTTAACAGTAATTTTAACAGCATCCAAATATAAAACTAGAGAGGCAGTGTGAACAAATGCTGTGTTTGCATTTGACAGCCTGTGAGTGCCTGTTTCCTTCAGAACTGCTTGAATCAGTTCTAGTGATCCACAGCAGAGTTATGCATTAGGCTGATTAATGAAGGAGACTAATGTCTGTAAGAGTTCAATTTCATTTCACACACAAGTAAAATAGTGAGGAAGGTGGGGAAGTACAGGACAAGAAGGGCAGTCATGTCACATAGAAGAGAGCACTTTCTTGGTGTTTGGCCAAGAGGCCAGCATGAGCCACCAGCCTCTGCCAAGGCTGTGCTTGCTGGCTTCAGAGCCTGTGCGTACAAAGACTTGAGTTACAAATGGTCAGCACTTAATGGTTAAAGGGTGGAAAACTGAAGCTAAACTATGAACAGGAAACGTCACAAATCATACTAACAGATTATCAGCCTTATAGAGGACAATTTCTTTCACACATGAATATTAAGAAATTACCATACTGTCTTTAAATATGTTTTCACTGACAGTAATAAAAGTTATTGCAATGAACTATAAATGTTTTCCCTGATTTTGTTTTACCTAAAACATTTTCTCCCATGTTTTCCAATACACCCAAGTTACACACGCAGAAACAAGGTAACTTCTAAATTCTTTGGTCTTTCTGGGATACCCTTCAGAAACTGAAAATAGTTTGTGTAAAACTATAATCTCTTCTACTTTCAAGGCTTCTGGCTAGACTGTACTGCACTTAAATCCTATAATCGTGCCTTAATTTTACTGTTGTCTTCTGTCTGCACTATAGTAATTCAGCAGAGTAGGATGAAATACATCATATACATCCCAGGACTGGTGAAATTCCCTAAAGATGCAGCCATCCACTTAGTATGTATACCATGGGGGCAAAAGGTGTATGATCCACGCTTACTGTGACTTTCTGTGATGGTTTAGCAGAACCATAGATTCATTTCAAACTACGTCCCTCAGCAAGCAGGTATTCCTCACACTGGAGGAGTAAAAAAGCAAACTTGGGAACAGAATTTTTCTATGAATCACACACTATGACTTATGATCAGCTTTGCCATGATGAAACTAGGGTTTTACATTCATCTCTCAGAAAGTTTAGTCAATGTTGGGATGAAGAAGCAGAAGCCTTTTTTCCCCACCTCCTTCTACCTCGAACAATTATTAAGAGTAATGGGTTCCTGTTGGGTAAGCAATCTGTTAGAAAATAAAGGATCTAATCAAATTAGTATTTCTGGAAGCCCTTGACAATTTTAATGATACATTAAAAAAAGTAGGTTTCTCTTGTCTCCTGCTGTATCCCAGACCAAATGCCACTGACACGTCATTAGGCAGTCTTCAGCCTGGTTTCAGTGTGCCAGCAAGTCCCCAGCACTATTTTAGCTCACAGCAACCTTTATTTTGGGACTGGCTGGCTTTCATTTAGCTCTTTAGTTACCCTGAGAACCACCAAAACTAAACTAAAGCAACTAATCTGCCTCCATGCCCTTAGAGGTTTGTTTCTCAATAGCACAATGAAAAGAACTAGCTTACCACAGCAAACCTGCTGTCTATAGAAGGTGTGAGCACTGACCAAGCTGGATCTGTTCCCTACTGTCCCCTAGCATTCAGAAGGTATCTCATCAGGATTTTTAATGAAGTCTTAAAGTCATTTTAAGGCACTAGTTGGTAGGTAGTAAGTGCTCTTGCAAAAACCAGTGCTGAGTAAAGACAAAACATGCTTTGCTATCTCTGTAATTGACAGGAGAAAAGAACTAGTATTGGTAAAAACCAGACTGAACAGTATATGGTGTTTTATCTTTGTTACAGGTTCATTACATATTTTCTTATTTATTTTTTTTATCACTATTACATAAATATGTGTTGAGGTAACACATGACTGTCCGGGAAATGGTCATTATTACAGACTTAATGACACTCCGTGGAGCAGGAGCCTGTAAGAAAAGGGTCAACCACGGTTCATTCCTAAAACTGACTACTTGGTCCTAAATCTTACAGAGAAATGGAAAAGGAAAACATGTAATGTGTTCGCAATTTATTTGTAAACTGCTCCACTGGGTGACATGGTGCAATGATTCTAACTTCACCCTTGCATCATTGTATTTTGAAAGTTCTGTGTATCTAATGTGAAAGGTCTTGCTCTGCTAGAAGGAGAAGAAATAATAAGCTTTTCCCATCCTTTTTACACCTTAGAAATTTTGTGGTTTGTTTCCCTGGCTTGTGTTACTTAACTCTGGGCAGTGGAAACATAAAATGGGGCAGGCACAGCACAATATAAAAATGTTGTGAATACACTTAAGTACAGCAGGATTTAAATATGGGAATTGCATTCTGCTATCCCACTACCCACACATCATGCTACCCACTCGTGAGTTTGGGTAGTATCTTGGTAATCACTGCTTCAAAATTTCAATCTCTATTGCAAATGACACTGATGAATTGCATGCTATGAAGCAACATTATCTGAATGTAACTATCTCTAAAGGTAGGTCATTCTTTGGGTACAAGGTTCATTTTAAATCTTCGTGCCTCTTGACTTTATAATGCTACAACACTGTTTTGAGCTTCCCAAATATGTACACTATATCTTTGAAGAGAACAGTTATCATCTATGCAAATAGGAAGCTTTAATTTCAAAGCAGAACTTAAAAGTATTTCAGTAATGTAAGTCACACACCAGCAAGTATTTTCTAGAAAGGTCTGCTGAAAGGGTACAATTCTACAACAGCATGCACAACTAAATCAGAAAACTTCCATTATGGTTTTGGTCAATTTTTGGGACAAGCATGAAAAGCAGTACCACTGAACACGATTGTTCCAGATCTCCATGCATGTGGAAACAGTCCCAAGAATTAGGATTACCTTTGGCTTCATTATTTCAACGCAACTGATAAACAGTTATCTTCTAAAACAACCTGGACCTACTTTTAAAACAACATAGAAGTAGTCCCAAAAATTAGAACTACTTCCATGTTGTCTTAAAGATAGTTCCAGATTGTTTTTGAAGGTAAATGCTTATCAACCACATTGAAAAAATGAAACTAAAGATAATCAGTAGGGCAAAAGGCCCTGATACCTAAGCATGTATATTAATAAATGTGCTCTATCATCCTAACTCCCAATCCTAAGCATGTATATTAATACATGTGTTCTATCATTCTAACTCCCAAACCTAAGGATGTATATTAATACATGTGTTCTATCATCCTGACTCCCAAAGCACCTTTTGTCAAGGTTGAATTCCTGTAAAGCATTTTTCATTTCCTTCAGCTCTGTGGCTCATCAGTCCTGTGCTAAGAACCAAGTGAACTTTTGCTGTGTCAGTAGGTCTGTATCTCTGTGGAATGTCACAACAAAATGCTAGCTCTTTTCCCTCAGAGCTGATAGTTACCTTCTCCCAAGCACTACAAATTCTCAGACTAGTTTTTTACTTTTAGCTGTCTAAACACTTGCATCCTGCTTGACCTACCTTTCCCAAATGAGAATCATAACTGCATTTGTACAGCAGATTGGTACAACTGCCTGAGCGATATGGTTAAGTAAAAAATTGTCTGTGTAAGAAAGTTTACAGAAAAGTGGTAGTTATTTTAGGAATAGGAGAAGCACAAAGTACCCTTCCCACAGAACACAAGTGCTAGAACGGGCTTTTGACAGTGTCATGCAGAATACACCTGAAGAGCGTGCATTTGAGAAGTAGTCCCCAAGCCATGCATCTAAATATGCACAAATGGGAGGAGGGCAGCTTTCCCTGAAGAGCAAGTTTCCATACTAAACTGATGAACAACAGTTTTTCTAGGCATATTCTATTTAGGACTTCTAAATATACCCGTGCAATTTATGCAAAGATTATCCTGTTCGAGCATTTGCAGAAACTGCACTCACACTTCTAAGTTCATATATTGTCACTTATGCATAAAGCAAATACAAGGACCAAAGCTACTGAGTGGTGAATAGTTTTGTTAATTTTTAACCACAAACATTAGTTCATAGTTAAGAAGTCTGACACCTTTGAATTTTGAACACATGCTTTAAACTACTGATTTGGAGGACTATTTGAAGTAAAAAATTAGAATGCTAACATAGGTACTAAAATCTGTAAATGGTAGTATCTTTAAGGTATGATCTTGACACGTCTCTTCATATTCTAAAGAAATGTAGCACCATGAGATGGGAACTGAAGACAGAAGTCATAAAGCTTATAGTCATTTCAAGTATGGTCTGTCTTGGCTGCAAAAAAGAACTCTAACTTTGACCTTGATGAACTAACTGAGTTTGTTAAAAGCTAAATTAAAGAAACCTTTTTAAAATTGCTTCCCAAACTAAAATGTTAACAAGCTCCACTGTTTTCACCAAGTTCCATCATTTTCACCTTAAACGTGACCTGAATCGAAATGTGCTTTAAGACTTTCTAGAAAGTGACAGCTGATTTAGTAATAAAGTATCCACACTTTAAAAAGTACCTGAATATAGTATTCAGTGTTAATGTTAGAAGTAATAATCTAACAATTCCTACATACATATTCTAAAATATCTCTAACATCTAAACTTCAATATTCTCATTTTAGTGAGGATATACTATAACCATAAGCCCCTTTTTGAAACCATAACCACTGTAAATGAGAAACTTAATATGAAAACCTATTGAAACTACAATTTTAGCTCTATAAAAAAGCAAGGAGGAAGGCTTAAAGTAGACACCCAAAATTGCTTGGTTACTCTTCACAGTGTCATTAGTGGTAAAGACGAACTAAAGATGTCTGGTAGACATCTGTGAACGGTCATCCTGACAACAAAGTGTTTAAAGCTAAAATGACACAACCAGCTACGTAAGCTAACTAAATTGAGCCTAAAATGCACCACGAACGAGTCCTTTGGCAAAGACACACCTACTTCCCAGCTACATAAGCATTTTAAAATACTGAAGTGCTTCAGCTCAAGAATATGTATTCATAACCTGGAAACAACCAGACACCAGACTATGGAGATTGATTAAAGTCTTGGCAATCTTGACTTTCAAGGCAAATCTAGAAAATTTGTATTTAATAGTTTCAATGAAATAACTAAAGGGACATTAGTCATCTGAAAGGGAGGATGTTACTCAAGTTTTGGGTTTCTCACAGCCCTGCCCCAAATCTAGAAATATCTATTCAGCCTTGAGTACTTAAATGCAAATACATCAGCACATATAGCAAATGTACTTTTGGATGGATCCTAGGTGAGAACATACTCATTTTAACGCAGAGAACAAGGTGAGATAAGATACTCAGCATACACATCACTGCTATACTATCATGGTTGTTAAATATTTTGTTGAATTTTACTAATTCTGATTTTGTATTGCATTAATAGAATGAGCTGTATAACTGAAGCAAATTTAAATAATGGGAGGAAAGTCTAAGTTCATATGAAATCATAAAAACATTTGTATGGTAAGCACCACAAACTTCTCACTAACTGAGTCCTTTGAATGTGTAATCTGTGCAGCTCCTAATACTATTTATTCAAAGGTTGTGAACCTGAAGTTAAAAGCATGGTCATAGACCGCCTTCCCCAATTAGAGATATCCCCAGTATGGTCCTCAAACACAAGTATCTGGTTGTGTGTGTCATTTTAATCAGTCCCAGGCAATCAATCCACTGCATTAAAAACCCTGAACTGGTCTGTTCCAGCATAGCCTCATTAAAAAATAAACTGGTAAAGCCTGCCTTATAGATCAGTGTTTGGACAATTATACTGCTGTGAAGAGTAAGAAAACTTTGCAGCTAGATAATCTCAATGCCTTAAAGTTTAACATCAGCTGCCAAATATTCAGCACTTCTGAAAAAATGGGCCACACATTTAGGAGTCTAAACATGGCATTAAGAATCCAACTTTAGCAACTTGCACTTCACCTAATATTCACTGGTATGTGTATCATCTAGATCAGCCATTGAAAATGTGAAGTGGTATTAAATTGTACTAAAACTGTCATATCAAAAATTTGAAATTCTCCAAATTGAAGTGATTCTAAGGCAGAAGAACAGGACAGCAGCTTAAATTAAGTACCTAAAACTAACACCTGTTGTGACATACAATTTTAAACCACATTTTGTTTTTTATGTGATTGGCTTTCTTCAAAAACTTGAGCACATTTCAAAAAGAAAAATCTGCATTTGTACAAGATGCGACCTTACCATACCAATCCCCAGCTGGAGAGCTATGTTTAAACACAGAATAACAACACTCAGCTTTTAGGACCATGAACATTACACACTGTTTGTCTGAACAAACAGGAAGGACAAATCAAGGTGAAAACCACCTAGACACGCAGTGTATTTCCTTAATTCAAAAGGGACACAGAAATTAAATTCCTGTTCATAGAATGCAGTGTTTTTCATAGAATGAAAATAGTTGAACACTGATGTCTAGTATTGAACATTTTTAACGTGTTTTAGTAAGATTATTTGCAGGATGGTAAGAAAAACTAAGCTTGCAAACAAAACAGGATACTGCAGTTCTTAAAAAAAAATAAAAATTTAGAAATAGTTAATTATTTTCATTGTACAAGAAATATAAATCAAAAAAATGGATATACAAAACACTGATCTCTGTCCTTGTGGCTTTTTACAGAAATGCCTGGAGCATGTTTTTTTGGGGAAAAACACTTGTATCAAAAGGTTTAGAAATATATTTTCAGCTTTGTACCCTATAATTGGGGTTTTTTTGTACTTTAGGTAAGGGAATAAAAGAGAATATTCATATTTTCTGACTTTTTGAAATGCAATGTAAGTGCCTAAAGTACAATCCCAAGGGCTGTGTAAGGTCAGTGGTGCCAGGTACGTTCTTCTAGAGAATTAGATTATCTAAATAAGGAACCTAGATTCTCTCTAAGGAGAGAGAAATAGGCCCCTCAATTAAATGCTTAAGTTGTACGGTGTCAATACTTGACAAGATTTCTAACTGTTCCTTTAATGTTTCAAGTACAAGGCAACAACCCTTCCCTATATGAAGTACCTATAATGGTGGAAGCAGTATGACTGAACTCAGAAAAAATTATGTCTACAAGGTTTTATGTCTATGAAAGAACTTTATTTGATGCAGTTAGTATCATCTCAAAATCATGAGAAAGGCAAAACAGCTTCTCACAGTGAGCCACGTAAGAAAAACTTGGCTATAGGCTTTATTTGCTCACATTTAAATCAGTGTTGCCATGATGTTTAATTATTTTTACTTGAAACCAAAACAAACCGCTGAACTTTTTAAAAATCCTAAGGGATGACTTTCATAACTTTCGTAAGCAAAAGCGGCTTTGCTGCAACTAATGTGGCCATTGTGAATTCAACTTCACATGGGATATGTTTCAGTTTTAACGAGGAAGTACAGAAAATCTGCTTTCATCCCTACAAGCAATACTCATAATAGTTTACTCAGTTATCAGTAAAGGACACTCATTGTCACTGGTATATTAATTTAATGTTATGCAGTTTTTAATCAGAATTGATGTCACTTCTATTCCGGGGACCACACATCAATGCCAATATCAAATAATAAAAAAGTTTGATGGAACGGCAAAGCTTCAAGCTTGGATACAATTCCTCTGTGGTTTATCTTGTTTGTATGAGGTACATGTTTTTCAGAAAATGGATCAGCAGATGACATGCTGAACGCTATCTGGACTTTGCAAAAATATTTAGCATTTTAAAAAAATGGTAGCTGAACATTAAAGATATACACAAAGTTAGTCTCTGAGAGCACTAGCTTTTCTAAGCTGTTTTTAATTGCTAAGTCTGAGCTAGCTGAAGTTTGGAAGAGAGGTGCTTTGTCCCCTCCCCTACAAAATTTTAACTGCAGTTAGGCCAAAGAAACAAATATTCTGCAAAACTGTAAATGATGCAGTATGTATCCAACATGCATGCTAAAATGTGTTTGCTTTGTGGAAGCTTGGAAGAGATAGGTAACTTCTACACACACATAAATACTTTTGTGCTATACTTTCCAAATGGCACAAGATTTAATTAGTATTATTTTTCAGTATTTTCTGAAATTGCTACTGTATCTTTAAGAATTCTCAATCTAAATACCACAGCCTTTTATGGAAGGAGACAAGCACAGCGCAAATCAGCAAAGATGGGTGTTTGACAGCATTGCAATTGCCAACAAGGCCTGATGAAAAGAAGCACGAGCTCCAAGCTCTGTTTAACTTTTTCATTATGACTTGAAAAATGTAACAGTCATCACAAGGAATTAATCACATAACAATAGTGTACTAACTGAAAAACAAGAACACGATTTCAGTGTAGCAAAGTAATTTATGGAAACATCTAGTGTTTCCACAATAGCAGTAGATAACACTGCAACCCTTCAAAGAGGTTTATTTTTACTGTGTTCTGCAACTAGGACTTTATACATGTCACGGAGATTTAAGCATAGACAGATCAACAGCATAAAGATATCCAAACAGGCCTATTTTATTGGTGGGTCTGGTGCTCATAGGTGTGACCAATGATTGAGAATGCCCAACTTCTCACTCTGACATTTTAAAAAATCCCCCAATCCTTACACAGAAATATTAAGGTATTATAAAGTTAAATTGCAAGGATTTCTTTTCTACCCTATTACACAGAAGTTATTTAGATGATAGCCTAAATGCACAAGACACTTGCTCACACATAAAATGAGTTAATCTGTATTAGACAACCACTGTAGAAGCTTCTGAAAGTTCAAAATATTGGTCATATGGACTCGTAAGACATACTGCATAAGCAAATACATTCACAACTTGTGCTTAGCTGCATATGAATTCCAGTGTGTGTGTCACAGTGGTTTCAGTGTATGATGGGATTAATATTTTTGTATCTGTCCCTTAGGTTAACATCTTTGGGACAGATTTCAGCATTTACTTTCTACTATTTTTGCTGCCCTGCACTGCAAAGCATTATCAATCTCTAATACGTTTTACTTAATACAACACAGTTCCTGAAGAGTACAGCTTTTTTTTCCCCCATCTTTCTAGCCACATAAAAGATTATTCTACTACGATATTTTAGCTAGCAAGGCTACTTAATGGAACCTGTTTTCACAGTATGGGCAAATGCATGTACTTGGAGCATAATTTCGGCATGTCCGAAAGTCACGTTAGCTTCAAAAACACTATAAGTATCAGAGCACACCTGGGCAGAGTCAGGACATGGCCTCCTGTGCCAAATTCACCAGAAAACTGGTAAGAAAAACCAGAATTCTAGTGGGAAATCCGGTCCCAAGGAGCACCCTCTTCCGACTACCTCAGCTACATAAGTGTTAGACTGCCATTTATGCAAATACAGCCCAAATGTGGTCACGATTATGACAAACGAAAGGCCTCTGCTAACAAGGAATGACTAAATTAATATAGGTAAGAATAGGAAAAATAACATTTTACCAAGAGGTTACTGAGGCTGCAGTTAAATGACTTAAAGTCACATAAGATGTCACTGGCAAAATTCAGGAGGTGAATCCAGATCTTTAGTTCTAAGACACATCCTTCTGTTTAACGCTTCTAAATCACAGGGCTTCCAGACAACACAAAAACAAAAGGTGCTAAAATGTGGAGGAAAATGATCTCACACACAAACATCAGCCTAAAATACCAGTAAAAGACAAACATGACAAAGACTCGAGAACCATCTACAAAAGTAAGAAAACCTATGTACAAGGACAAGCAAACAAACGAACAAAAAAACCTTGAGTTTTAAAGGAATTTGTAAGAATATAAGCATTACCACAGGCAGAAAATACTTGCTGGATTAAACATACTATGTTTTATTGCTTCACCAGCGCCTACAGTTTGCATCTTTCTTGACAATCAATATTCTTATTCAACTGTGAGGATCATATATTGCTGAATACACTGAACACATGGGGATTATTTTAAGACTAAAAATAATACAGAAACACAATTTTCAAACCAAGTATCAGGGCTGCAACCACTGTTTAATTCTCATTTAAAATGAATGAAGTAAAAATGCTATACAAGACTATGAACACACCAGGTATACCATCCTTACCTGCAAAGGAAGGAGAGTATTACTGTTGGTGTCAGTTCGGAAAACATTATCTTCAATCCACGATTTTGGTGTCAGTGATGGAGTAGAGCGAGAAAATTTAGGAGGAGCTATGACATTACCAGAAAAAGGCTTCTTCAAAGGAGAGATCTGGTTCATAGTTCCTGGAATTCCCATGTTTCCAGTTCTACGATGGTCTCTGCCATGCATTCCTCCCCAGGATATATTTCCCGTGCTCCAGCCACTGCTCTGATTGCTCCAGGGTGACTGCTTCAGAAGAGGCTAAAAAAGAAAGATTAATTTATATTATTTTGAAAATACTTGAAATGCTTTTCTACTTAAAAAAAAACAAACCCCAAAACAACCAACCACCAAGTAAGCCATGTGCAGAGATTTCTATGAACCATTCTCTCCTGATAACATGCAAATTAGTTACTGAGGCAAGGAAGAAAACACAGCTTCATTAAAAAAAAAGTCATTCCTACTCCCCCATATGCCTCCCCAGTAAACACCTTATGCAGCCAATTTTGATTATCATTTTAGTACCTCGTAGCATTTTTAAAGCTATGCAGAAGACAAATTCCAGGGTGTAAAACCATGTCACAAAAAACCCTGAGACCAGTTTTTATCATACATTACTTGATATTGTATGATGAGATCTCTGCATAAGTAACAGAAGAATTTTAAAAAGATTTTAAAATTATTAAAATAATATTCATATTTCTACTAATAATTATTGCTACTCAGTGAGTAGTATTTCACTGCAGTGAGTAGAAATTTAAAAATTTAAATGGCAGATTTAATTCCCCCTCCCAAGTATTTTAAATACTATTGTCTCAGTATTACCATATAAGAGCAAAACCAGCACTGACTACTGAAGAGAGAATCTGTTTGAATGAGCTATCTTAACATTTCCACATTAAAATGCATTGTTCTGAAGCCACTGCTCAAATACTTCTGGAGTCATGAACAGACCAATTTCTGGAGTAATGAGTCTATGGGATTCTGCAGGGTGTACTCTATAATTTTTTTTTTCCCCATCTAGGTATCGTGTATCTTACACTTACATAAAGACACTTTTACACAAGTGTATGTAAATACACTTACAGTAAGTGCACTATATTCTCTAATACGAAAATGGAAGAAAGAAGATTTTAGAAAGAAGATTTTTAAAGGATTAAGTTTTTATTCCTAAGCTACAACTTCTGCTGAAAAGTGACCTATAGTGGTTGTCATATTACCAAGAGGTGGACCCACTGAGCATGACTGACAGTGAAGAAATGTATTTAGTAGTTTCAAATCTGACTGTTCTTGGAAACGCTTTTTCTCAAACAGAAATAGAATGGGGGTGCGTGTGACGATTCTAAATTCAGTTCTGTGAAGTGAAAACACAGTACTTTTATCTCTCAGCTTAGCTGCAAGCAACCCTCAAGCTGCAATTCTAATAAAAATTTAAAGCATGTCAATATGTTATATATTAGGTAAAAGAAAACTTTCTGAAGACAGAATGATAAAATTGTAACACCCCCACCACCTTCACCCCCCAGAAAACAAACCAAAAAACCACTAAAACCATTCTTGGTCAAGCGACCAGGAAAACATCCTATTCTATATAATTATAGATAATTACGTTGTAAAACTTGGAACGCTTGCATTGGAATTTTGGGAGAGGCAGGTACTCTATTATGAAACAAACCTTACGAGATAATGCCAAATGTTAACAAGCCTCTAATATTGCTAGCTATGCTGTCATGGCACTGTTTAAAATTCCTGTACACCTCACTGCTGGAGAATTGCTTGGAATTTGCTTTAAGAAGGTTATTACAGATGTTAAGGACAACTAGCTCCTAAGCATAATGCATCGAAATCAGTTATTGAACAGGCACACAATGTGAGATTCCAGTTCTGATACAAACGAATCTCCGCCAATCAAATCTGACAGGATTTAATACTAGAATGAAAAAAAATTAAGATGAGGCCTATTTAACTTCAGCCTTTCATAACTGAGCAAATTATTGGAGCAAAATGGGCTTATTATGCAACAGCTGGTAATACTAACACCGATTTCCTTCTTACTGATTTCTTATAATATTCTGATCCAGTAAAAAACGTAAACTTCCATTTTAACAGGGGATCGTTACACCCCTCGATTAAAATCGGATTAAAATCGGCCACAGAACTACCATAACTTGAAACACTGCGCTGTTCTCTCATACCCATTCAAGCAATGTCAGACAAAACCCATGAAAAAGCAGTACGGTGTCAACTTTCGCACGACTCTCCTCTCGGCGACCCGTGCCCGTCCGACCGAGCCCGCCCGAGGGCCGCTCCGCGGCCGGGGAAGGGGCTGCCCGGGGGGGCGGCGCCGGCCGGAGCTGTCAAGCTCATTGTTCCGGGGGCACCGCGCCTGCCGCGGGCGGCTGGGGAGACAAGGGGGGCGTTTTCACGGCGAAACTCACAGATACCAACAGGGCCGTTTGAGCTCTTTTTTTAAGAGCAAACCCTCTCTTCTCGTCCCGAAAAAAATCCGGCATCCCTCGGTAGGCGACGGCGCACCGAGGAGGGCCAGAAGAGCTACCCCGGCACCTGCCACCCGGAACGGGCGGGCAAAGTGGCCGAGCGCAGGGCGGCTGCTGCCCGCAGCCCCCTCCGGCCCGACCCCTCCGGCCGCCCGGCGCCGCACCGGGCGGGGGGCGCAGGTGCCCTCCCTCCCGCCGGGCCGGCCCCGCCCTGCCGCGGCCCCGCCGGGCTGTCACCGCCG
>NW_024582073.1:17389580-17555916 GCF_017639235.1 Corvus kubaryi
CCCCCAGGAGCAGCTCATCCTGCATGTTTTGATGATGCGCAGCAGCGGCCGCTGAGGGGAAACAGGGAAGGCAGCGGCGGACAGGCTGCCAGACAAACCGGCTACAGCGGGCAGCAAGGGGCAGGATGAGGAGGAGGAATGAGGCGAGGCGGCTGCGGCCGCTCCGGGGAGGGGAAGGATCCGGCGGTGGGCAGGGGCTGGGGTGGCCGTCTGCGGGAGCTCCCCTGACACCGGCTCGGCGGAGAGGTGAACCCCCCACCCCAGCACACTAAAGAGACAAAGATAATTAATAATCTTTGTGGCGAAGGGTTGGGGGGAGAGCTTGAACACCCGCCTGTCGCAAACCACTATGCAAGTCCCAAAACAGGTAATTTATAGAATAAAGCTTTCTTCTTTGCCATCAACGCCACTGTACTGCTTTAAAAATATAGCAGCTTTTTGATACGAGCCCATTTTTATCGGAGATTTCTTTTTCCTTTTCGTTTACTGGGACCCCCGGTAAGGCGGCCCTTCCCGCCTACAGTCGCACCCACAGGGATCCACTAGATCAGGAATCCGCCCGGACAGGTCACTGCCTCCGGACAGCAACTCCTCCGTCCGACCCCCCAGCCGCCACACCGCAACGCAGGGGGAGAGCGGGGCATTCCCGGGCCTGGCACTGGCGGGGAGGGAAGGAGGGAAGGCGAGGAGGCCGCCGGTACCTCCACAGGGCAGGCGACCCGGTCTCCTCAGCTAGGCTGCTGCCGCCCCCCGACCGCCCCCACCCCAGCCCCGCTGCCGGCTCGGAGTCGCCGCGGCGCCCTTAAGAGAGCCGGAACAGCCGTCACAGTGACGTCACAGGCACCGCCCCGGCCCGGCCGACCTGGTAATGAGCCTATGGGCCTGCTCCCTCATGAATAATGCATTAGGCCGGGAGCCCGCCCCCCCCCGGCGCCGACGAGCCGGCTGGGTGCTACCACTTCAGCCAGGGGGAGGTGGCAGCCCTGTGGGCCGCTTGGGTAAGGAAGGCACTCATTGGGCTTCGACGACCCGTCTACCGTGAAGGGACAAACACCTGAAATAAAGATATTTTACTTCGTTTTGCGGCAGCGGGTGCGATTGGCTTTTATCCCAACAGCCTGGGCAGGGGCAGCGGTGACGCCGGTTTCTTCTGCCGCCCGCGATCCCGTCAGGCGCTCATTAGGGGCGGGGGCAGAGCGGGATCGCCCCGCCCCTTCGCCGCGCGCGCCGCTCATTTGCATTGACGCACGACTGAGCGCCACGGGCGGGGCGGGGCGGGGCGGGGCGGGGCGGGGGGGTGGAGCGCGAGCGCGGCGGCACGAGACGGGCCGGGTGTCAAGGCCCCGCCCAGCCCCGCGCGGGGCCCCGCTCACCCCAGCGGGTCCGGGGCGCGCCGTGTGCCCGTGTTCCCTCTGGGATACGGGCTGTCCCTGTCCCGTGGGACGCTGCAGCGTGCCGGAGCTCCGGCAGGAACCTGGGCTCGTCAGACGCCCGGGGCCTGCCAGCAAACCTTGTTTGTTGGGCACCTCAGAGGCCCACGGGAGCTCGGGCGGAACCCCTGCTGGGGTGTGGTGGCACGGGGTGGTGCCCTCTGAGGTATTCCAGTACCAAAGGTGGGGTTTTACCCTTTCCATACAGTGGAAGCACAATTCTTGGCAGCCGTTTAGTGGAAACAAATAAATAGTTTGGCACGTACAGATGCAACATTGATGTAGATGTATATGTCCCTGAAAAGACTAAAACAAGCGGCCTCTCTTTGTGCTCTGGGAAGGCTGTAGCTCAGCAGTGGAAGAATTCATATGCGGCTGTTGAATGTGTGAGTACATGGGGAAAGTGTCATTATGTGCTTGACCTATCTAACTTTTCTCTAGGCATTTGTCCATGCCCACTATCAGCGACTGGATGGCTTTATTCCACCTGCCCCATGGACCTTTGGTCTGACCCAGTGTAACAATTCTTATTTCTTAAATCTGTATATGTTTTCTCTATGCATATAAAACATAGAGGAAAAAAAAAATATTTCAGCGTTTGCAGTCATCTCTGATGTGGTTGCGAACCTGTGTGTGTATGTATTGGGGAATCCGTGCCATCTTGCAGGGTTAACATGAAAACGCATTTGCAGTGTAGAACAATAATTGATACATGTTTATCTTTGCTGTATTGTGGCTTAGGACTCCAGAATTATTCATTATATTGGCATTTGTTTCAAGAACTCTGCAGTCTTACAAGGGCTAAAAAACCCAGAGTGCAGACGAAGGCCTTACAGATGATCACACAGTGAAAAGATGTTGCAGGCTGAGTACTGGTTCCTCTCTGAAGAGTGAGTTGCTTCACAGCACAGTCCTCATAAACACTAGTTTTGAGAGCTGCAGAACTGGTAGCATCTGGCTTCCCTTTATGTTCCTGTCATACACCTGACATTGAGTTGTGTGCAAGCCTGAACAGAAGCTGTCCTCTACCTGGGGCGTTCTCAGGCGATGTCTAGCAAGGGTGGAAGCAGTGCTGCACTGCACTCTCCTGTAACCAGTTGCCTATTTCTACAAAGTGTGTAGAAACTCATTCAGTTGAAGGGGTTTTTTTTTTTAAGAAGTGAGTTTCTCTGTCCGTCACCTTTAAATTAAGCCCAAATTCTAGCAATTCTTCCTTCAAAACAGCTTTCTTGGTGTATGTGAGTATTTTTTAAATTGACTGAAAAACAAGAGTACTCACATCCTTCTTATCTCTGGTATGGTATGGTAGGGTAGCCACTCACCCCAATTGCGTGTGTTTCTTAAAACAACTTTCACAGAGTGAAGATCATCTGGTTTTAACCATGTAAAAAGTAAGTGTCCACTCTGCATTAGCTGTCTAATGTTCAACAAACACAAGTGCTACCAAAGGATGATTTATCCCCTAACGAAAGTACTTTTAGGGAGAGAAACCTGATCTCTCTCTCTCTGCTGATTATGAGGAAAGGTTCTGGCTATCTTGCTGCAGAATCCAGTAGGTCTTTGGTGGTCCCTGGCCTTGTGGCACATGCTACTTGACTCTAATACAAGCAAGAACAGTTGTACCAAGTCAAACCAAGCGTCCTGCAGGCTCTTCTGCCTCAGATACGAGACTGCTTGGTGTGTGCTGAGGCCACAAGTTCTGGCTTCTGCTCCACCAAATCAAGCCTCTTATCTGGCACCTTGGTGCCATCAAGAGGTGCTGAGGCCTGCCCTTGGCAGTTTGTTTTCTCTGTCCAGTCTCCAGTTTCTCAATTTTTGACCATTTGGCCTTCACACCCTCTTGTGGTAATGTTTTTCTCTCCCTTGTAATCCCTCGATTCCTTCCTGCTTTCTTTTGTCTTAGCTGTCCCTTTCTAGGGGAGACTTGAGAGCTTTCTTGGGTTAGACTAGTTGGGAGGTAATAGTGTCTGAAAATAAATGCCTAAACAAATGTGTAAGAGCAAGCTAAGAATGTATTATGTTTCCTTCAGGTACCTCACCTATTTGCAACACAGGAACTCCCTAAATTTGCCTTTCCAGACCTTAGGGTGTACTGAGAGGCTTGGACTCCATGTTCCCTGACTGTTACCGAAGCGAGACTGCCTGAAGAGGAGAGCATGCTGGCATGCCTCATCTGAGTGACTTGAAGAAGCTAGAGAGTCATGGAGCTGGGATGAGTTCCTTAGACTAGACAACAAACATTACAAATGCCAAACCATATGCAGTATCACTATACATAATATGTAAATTGGAAAAAACAGATGTTGCAAAACAAGCTGTCAGTACGGTAGAACCAAATATACATAAGTTATGGTTTTTGCAGCCATTAATTAACCTGCTTCCGTGTATTCATTCCAACAAACGTGCCAGACATTGACTTCACCTGGGAGGCTTGTGGTAGAGCTGGGGCTGACAGCTGTCCTGGGTTTGTTGGTGCCTGAAATCTTATTTGATCACCTTATTTGTCTGGTGTTCTGCATCATCCAGTGGGTGCTAAATTTTGTGTGGCAAATTTAACCAGGGGTGCTATAGAGTAGAAAGTATAAGGACAAATGACATTAAACTATATAAAATAGCTATAACTATATAAAGAGAAAATAAACTGTAAGGATTCCAGAGCAGCTCTTCTGGCTGCCATTTGGGTGACATGAAAGCGATCATCAAGGTAGTGGCTTCTGAGTTTTGCCTCTCAGTGGTTATCATCTCTTTTAGAAATTGCCATGCAGAGCTTAAGTTCTTTCCTTTTATTAACCCAGGAGAATAACATCTACTATTGGCCAGTGTTAGGAACAGGATTTTATTATATGAGAAGGGATTTTGGCCCACGGTTCTTTCTTTTGCTTGAACAATAAAACCTTTAGCAGTTATAAGAACTGAATGTGATTGTGCTGAGATACCGTGCACTTCAGAGTAGTCTGTGGGTTTGGCTTCTTTAAAAAGTCTGTTCTTTTCATGATCAGATACCACTTAACAAGTGTTACGGTTTTTGTGAACACACAATAAATCATGAAACTGATAAAAATTTAGATATAGTATGTGGACTTTATATACTACTATATATAGTAGTACACAGAGCTACTTCAGCGCTTCCTTATTTTGTAAATGAACATGAACACAAGAATATCAGGAGCCTAATGTACACAACGGAAATAGCTCTGACTAGTGGTAGAATCTGCTCTTTCCTTCCTATTAGCTAGTTGGAAAATCACCATGGCTGTGATTTTGAATATGGGCTGCAATTCGATGTACATATGAGAAGTATCTTTGCTGTCATTCCAATACTAAACACAGCTTTTTTTGATGATTTTTTGCATGTTACGATAAAAGTAAATGTTACAGATAGAATTGACTTCAAAAAACCTTTTGTGGATTTGCTCAGAATAGTAGAGACTCACTGCCTGCTTGTAATGCAACAAATTGTTCTTTCCACAGCACACAATATTTATAGGCCTTTCACCATTTGCAGTGATTTACTACTCCATTTAACATCTTTTCCAAAGCTCTACAGCTACCAAAAAAAAAAAAAAAAATTAAAATCCGTTTCTTGTTTTCTCTTTGCTGTTTTACCACTCCTTCTCGCTTTCCATATCTACTCCTTTTCCTAGGCTCTTTGTTAGCCCTCTGTATTTAGGTAGCTGTGTCTGTCCTGCAGTGCTTGCAAGGGTTCTGATGAAGATCTGCTCAATCCTCCCTGTGATCAGGCTGTCTAGGGAAGTACACAGTCTGCTGTCCTGTGGTCTGTGACATGTCTGCTTTGTTGCTCAGCTTAAACTTTGAAATGGGCTTGCATATGCATTCCAGGAGCAGAACATTGTTCTAACTGGTAACAAAATACATGATTCACATACTTTTGCTAGAGCTGCTTCCTCTTAACCTTAAAGTTGATTTTTTGTTAATGACATTTTCCTCCCATGGAAACATGGTAAACAGTCTGGGACTGGAGGTTATTCATATAGAAAAGCAGATGATGAGGTTTGACGTTTCACAGGAAAAAGAGGTCTGAAGATTTATATCAATGTGCTTCATTCACTGTTTTTCCTGTTCTTGATTTTTTTAAACTCTGAAAATTATAGTCATGCACCCTTAGGAAGGAGATAGGTAAGTCTTTTTCAGCAGTGAGCAACCTATTGAGTCACAGGAGCTTACCTTTTCTCCTGGTGGTTTTTCTCATTAAAAGAAAAAATATTAATTATCCAGATATAACAGAACTGGGTAAAAAACCCTTTCTTAGATCACTGTGTGTTGAAATGAAATGAAAAGCAATGGGAAAAGTTAACATCAGTAATTGAAATAGTTTACTTTGTTCTCTTATTCACACCCCCATGTTATGTTTTTGTTTGTTTTTAAAGCTAAAAATCTTAAAATTCACAGGAGCTGGGCAGCTTTCTTCCTTTACTCAAAGCCCAACTTCCATCACGAAAGCCTGCTAAACTTGAAGGGTATAGGTTCTGGTCACAAGAATGCAAAGCAGTGATCTACTCTGTTTTTTCTCCTTTGTGCCCTGGAGTTTAACCAGCACACTAGACTAATATTTTCTTGCTTGCTAGTGGCAGTTTCTGTTTCTTTTTTGTTTTGGTTTTTTTTTTTGGTAGTGGAAGTCATTAGAGTTTCTCCCAAGAGAATCACTGCCAAAGTAAACAAACATCTTCATGAAAGGAGAATAATGTCTAGAGTATTCAGAATTCCATGTTTTACAGACGAGTATTTATGGCAACCAACTAGTGAATTAAAGTGAATGAAATCCTATTTCTAGTTTGCTACTTCAACTGTGCTAATTGAATGTGGCAATTTCTGCTAGCTTCTCAGCTATGCAGTGCAAGTACTGGATGCTACTTATAATTTAGGATGAAGGAAAATATGAGATGAAACTCAGTTTAGAGTAAGGATTTTCTTTTATTTTTTATTGTTGGGAATTGAATAGTGCATGTAAACCTCCAAGGAATTGCTGTTGTCTCTAAAATGTTCTGCATGTGGTTGGCAAGAACAACAAGGACAGAGGAAAGTTCAGCTAAAAAATTCATAAAGGCTGTCTGGTGGAATGCATTACAGTCATCTGTATACCTCTGTGCTCTTATCCCTCTGAACTGATAATTTTTAGCTGAGATGAAACGTTCTGAGGAGCAGGAGGCTGGCAGATTTGCAGCGTAGATTGTTTGAAGGTTTAAATACTGTGACTATCTCATCTTACTGCAAGTCTGTAGATATAATGTAAGCTGGAGTTGCTGAAAAGTGATAGAATGGCTCATGTGAACAGCCAAAAAAACCCTGAAGAGCTTATTTTGTGTGTGCTGCAGAATCCTGCACACTTTCCATCTCCTTTACAGGATAGCAATAATTCCCCAGCGGAGCAGAGGCACTTCGAATTTGTTGGCGATGAGACCATACCTAGTTTTTTGTTTAGGCAGTGGCTTTGACAAAGGGGACCAGTGCTAACTGGGAACTGCTGCCAACACCATCATATGTTTCTTGACAAATGCGAAGTGTTCAAAAAGTTGGCACTACAAAATAGCGATACTGTCAATCTTTGTTTAATTCTCAAAATGCCTTTGAAGCTTTTAAAGCTTGTGTTGTTGCTGATGCGCTCGCATATCAGATAACATTTTTGACAGTCCTTATAATATGGCTGGTTAATTTAGTCACATTACTAGAACATAAACCAAAATTCTGAGAGTGCTAAGATTTTACTGCTGGTTTTTCCTATGTCATGTGAGCAGGAGAAGGGTTTGTGCAGCAGTGTGTGCTACTATAGCCAGAACACAGTATTTTCTCATCTCCTTTTCTATGCACTGTGCAGATGCAGCTGCTGCTGTTGATTAAACATGAAGGTGTTGTGCACAGCTCTGGGAGTAAGTTTGGGTTCTGCTTTACAGAATACATGAAACATCTCTACTGATTAGACAAATGTTCAGCCTATATTTATGTACCTGAATATTGTGGTGTAGGAGGCACATTGAAATTTTAAGGAATTATTTCAGTGATCGTTGGCTAGATCTCCAGAAGCTCATGGACCTGAATTGTGCTAGGAATAACTGCATGGTGCTTCCAGTGATAGAATAATCTGTTCTGAAGGGTTGCATACTCTAGTGTGACTGTATGTAGGAGACGATACAGGAGACCCAAGGAAACTCTGGAAATTTTTGGGCAAGGAGGCTTCGAAGTAGCATTCATTGAGTCCTATAAACAGCCCCGATGCAGCAGGAAGAAGCAAGTATGTGTCTGTAGCTAGGTCTGCCCCTCTGGAGGGGTGTACAGACCACATAGCAAGTTAAAGGAGTAGATGTTTGTACCTCAGCAGGCTATTAAAAAATTGCTTTCAGTTGCTACAATATTTATTAAAGCTTACTTATTAAACTCTAAAAGGTGGTAGAGGGACAGGTTCCCCTTCTGAGCCACAGCATCTGTGTTGCACAAAAACCAAAGGCAACCTATCTGATTTATATGTGAAAATACATTCTCTTGTACTTGACCTTATTTTCTCTTTGAGTGTAAGACGGATGCTCACTAATTTTACACCACCACCCACTGTTTCAGTAAAATTATTTTCAACTGATTCTGTAAGAAATTTTCTGCTTTAATTAATATGGAATTATCTCAGAAATTACCAGTGCAGAGTCTTCAGATTTACCATAGTATTTAAAAAAAAAAAAAAAAAAAAAAAAAAAAAAAAAAGCCCTAGGGTATATTACCATTTCCTGCAGCTGTAGGGAGGAGGAGAGAAGATCCAGCAGGCAGGAATTGTGCAGCAAGATTAATTTATTTAATTATTTTACAAACTCTTTTATAGACTTTTTTCTTCATAGTGTAATTGGACAAAGGATCAGCCACCCCTTGGGTGATTGGCTAAAATCCTAAAACATCCATTGTCAAAATATTTTTCTACTATACTATAAACAAGACTTTTCAAGGCTGCAGGTGTTTGGTTGTTTACATAACTCTGCTACCTCTTCTGTGAGAGAGAAAAGTCTCTCACGGACTTAGAACGTAGCAAGAAAATCCTTGCTAGCAGCATTTTTGTATCCACACCATAGAACTAAAATTAATCAGTCTGGAGCTGAAGAAGCACAGATTAAAATTAAAAAATACATTAACCATATAATTGTGACTAGTTATGATGATATATCCAGGAGCCAAGGTGGGGTCAACAGCTCTGGGCTGGCCATTGTGATATTAGAGTTTAGCTAGTCAGGAGCAGCTGGCCTGCTTGAGGGTAGGATGCTCTCCTTCCCATTTGCTGAGGGCATGCAGCATCTTTTAGGAAATGCTCCATCATCCGTGGCTGGAATGATGAGACTGGTCTGGTGATGAGGCTGTCCCTCTGGGAGGGAAAAGGGACAGGCCTGGACACAGTGCAGAATTGAACTCGGCTCTGCCATACAGCAAATGAAGGCTCTCTCAACACTTGGCTGGTTTTAGTCATGTCCTAGCTGCCTTCCCCACCCCTGGCTTTTTGTTTGGTTTTTAACCTACTAAGTTATGTTTCTGAACAGTGCAGAGTGACTCTACTGAAGCTGTCACTTATTTTCCTCATTCTAAATATGCCTAGCTCTAGGTGGGACTCAGAAACAAGAAATCTGAAGTCCTCTCATAATAATTTACATCTCTGATCTAATGATCAATTGTAAATCAATGTTAAGCTTCGTGACTTTTGAACATTCATGCAATTATGATGATACAAAGACATTGAAAAGCACTATGCTAATTTTGCCCCATATATTTTAGTTACTAAATCATATTATCCATGTGATTATTTCTTAATGCTCATATATAACATTTTTAATAATTGTTAAGAAATCCAAGAAAAATCTTTGCCAAGAATCTATGAAATAGCTAAATGTATTAGAATATTAATGTTACAATATTTTTGAAGTCCATTAGCTATAAAAAATAAGAATTGAAACCTAGAAAATGTAGGAAAAATATTGCATTTCAATAAAATGATAGATATTAAAAGAAGAAAATACACAGTTAAAAGCCATCCAGACAACCTTAATTTACTTCTGTAATGAGAACCTGAGGGAAATGTGGAGTTAAAATTAGTTTATTTCAGTAGACTCTTAACTTTTTTAACCCTTTATGCCCAGGTTTCAATAAAAGAATTATGATTTCTTGAATGTCTTAATCATCAACTCCTCTACTTTCATATGTTTAAGTTTTTTGTAAGTTTTATCTAACTGAACACTGGAAGTTGTGCTTTCTAACCATGTAGCTACAAGGTGAAGGAACTAAGGAAAGAGCAGAATTATTGCCTTCATCTTTTATACAGGGAGTACAAAACCTACTGTAATTTTGTTATTCTTCTCTCATTATGGCATCAAGAGCTCAGATCCATTTTTATGCAGTGGCACAAAACAGTTTCCTGCTTAAGTATATCTTACAGAAGCTGAGGAACACATATGCCACAAATCAATTGTACCCATGATATTAAAAGGGAAGGTTACCTAGATCTTTAAAAATTCGCAAACTTTGAGTACATGACTTTGAGTAATTGTGGTATCATTTCAGGTCAGTGTGCTTTGACTGGTGGTCAGTCAAAACGAATCGTCCAAGGAATCTTTGTCTTCACAGTGGTAATCTTTTTTTTTTCATGCGTATATAGTAGGTTGTGACTAAAGAGCAGAAAACCTCATAAAATTTCTACATTAGGAAATCGAAGAGCTTTTCCTTTCTGTCTTTCCTCCCAAATAACCTTTCTTTTTTTCAACATCGAAAGGTCGTCTTTATAAGAGGAAATTTACCAGAGACTAGAGGGGTATAATTATGCCTTGTGGATGCTTTTTAATCTTGCATGAATGCCTGTAGAATTCAAGCATCCACATGGGGTGTTATACCATCAGAACTATAGGGGCGTATTTATGCCAGTGAATTCTGTATGGAGACAAATGCTTTATGAAAGGGAATTTTATTTTGGCTCTTTGCTTTTCAGCTTATTCATGTTCTGAACTAAAAGGAGGTGATCAAATCAATGAAAATAATGAAAATTCAATGGTTACCAAGGGCTGGTGAAATTGGAAAGTAATAAATATATACATTTCCTGATAACACTCATGGGCATTTTTGTTCTTATTCCCTCGCCAGTGTTTGAGTTTTTGAAGGGTTTAGTGAAAGGTTAATAAACAAGGTTTGTTCTTTGCTGAGCCTCATAAACTAATATATGTAATAGCTAAACTCTGGTAGAATATTAGAGATTCTTAGCTCCCATAAAAAGCAGTTGGGGCTTCAGGCAAATAGGACACTGGAGAATTAGTTGAATACTTTTTAGTCTCTGTAGGACCTCAGCAGTTAGCACTGATGAAATCAGCCATTGAATTGCTATATGTGAGTTTTCCTATGTCCCAGTTAAATTTTAATTCCTAAATATGTGAGTCCTAGGACAGTAGTCAAAATGTTCTCTACAAAAGTAGTCCATTTACATGAAAATAACTTTCAGTAGGTCAGTAAGGGTGTAGTAACACTAATAATTATTTACAAAATGTGCTTAGAGTAAATTACAAGCATGTCTCAGTGTAATTGCTGCATAGACTTTAAGAGAAGAAGAGCTTAATCATTTTGGTGATGTAATCCAGTCCAGCCTTAGCACTGACCACAGAGCATCGTACTGTATGTCTTGCTTGAAGACCAAGGTGAACTTTATTAGAAAGATGTCTCATTCATATTTAAAGAGTTCAGAGAACAAAGAGTCCACCACTTGTATACCAACACTCACTCTTCATGTGAAGTGTTTTATTTGTGGTCTGAATTTAGCTTTGACTTAACTTGTTCAATCTTTGCTGGATTAAAAAAGCCTTTAGCACTGGACAGTATCCAACGAAAATACTTAAAGGCTGGGATCAAGGCATCTCAGCCCTCTTTAGTTGTTAAACAAATCTCATTGAGGCACCTTAGTTTCTAACTGTAAGGCAAGATTTCTGTATCGCCAGTTTTTCTTGTAGTTTCTTTCAAGTTTTCAAACATCATCTTAAGTAAGGATGTCAGGGTTGTCAGCAATGGTATTACTAATGAGAGAATTGCAACAGGAGCTGAACAAAAGCGTGCTCTCGCCTTGCTGTTTTTGAAGCATGGAGAAGTTTTTGTTTTTCATATTTCTTGTCACAAGCCTTTTATGAGAGAGAATTTACAAGGGCCTCCATTGGATAATATGATAATATGTTTTTCAAGGCAAGCTTATTAGAAGGAGACAGCAAGGTGATACCTTACTGTGATAACCAGAATATTTGGGTTTGCCCTGAGTAGTGTTGCACACAATGGTAGTGCTTCACTCCTACTTATTTTTATTTATATTATTTTATTTTTATATGTATGTATATATAATTTATATTATTTTATTTATATTCTTTTTATCTGCTATGATTTCTTTTAGAGTTGAAAATACAGCCTTCAGTCTTGCAAATATTGTTTACTTTTTTTTTCAACATGTATAATCAATTTTTTATCATTAATGAAGCATACATCTGTCATATTGGCGTGAATCAAAGTGAAGCAGTTTACAAGAAAGCATGGCTATGCCATTTTCTTTATTTCCTGTTTTTCACCTGTAGAATTTCCTCGTACTGATTCTTTGTTTTCATCAGAGCATATCCCTGTATGTTCCCCCAACATATTCACTGGAGGTAAATGAGCAGAATTAGTCCAAAAAGTCTTTCCTGTGAGCTGTCTCTTGAAACATTGCAAATCGAAGATGAATCTGGTTTTGGTTACCACTAGAACTCTAAGTTATTTATTTTGTAATTAATGTAGAATAGAGGTCTTTACATGGTGTCATGAAATGGTTAGGTAAGTGTTTTAGAAGGATACAAGTATGTAGTTTTGCATTTGTACCCCATCACTCTGCAGCTGTTTTAGGCCTGCTATGCAAGCACACTGAAACATAATATTTAAATTTCTTTTTCGTTAGCAGTAGTTTCCCATCTTCAACTGTTCTCTCCAGAGCAAGTAGTGCTAGTCATGGTAAAGCCTTAGCTAGACTATCTGAGGAACTTTTTTGGTGTTCTGAAAGTAGTGAGATCAATTTTATTGTGGTTGTGTGGATTTGTGCAAGGGTCAGAGCACTGAAGACATGCTCAGAAGAGGGAGCAAGGAAGCCCGTCAGCCTGAGGTCTGCTTGCAATGTGACCCTGAGAAAGAAGTGATTGAAACTGTGAGTAAGGAAACTGTCTCCTGCTGTTTGCTTCCTACTGGGTTCAAGGAAACAGCATATAATTTATATATAGTTTGTACATAAATAGGACTGCATTGAATGAATGCCTATCAACAGTTCCAGGTGTAACATACAAGACATCAAAAATCAGCAAATTGTTTGTGTATTTACTGACAAAGCTTATAGCGATATCTTAGAAAACCCTAAGTGAAGGTGAGTGGAGACAAAAGGCATTGATTAAATTTAACTAAAACTACATGGCAGGTCTGTTTCTCTGTCTGGTGTTCTAACTGAAAATTATGTATTTCTGGCAGCACTGAGTATTTTTGTTTGCTTTGTGTTTTCTAGTCAGAACAAAACCTTGATAGTTATGGAATCATATAGAAAAACCTGGGGTGGAAGAGAGCTCTGGAGATTATCTGCCCCAGGCTCTTATTGAAAGCAGGACCTTAGATGAGATAATCAGGGCCCTGTCAAGGCTGATGAGTTCCCAACTTCTCTGGGTAACCTGTTCAAAGTTCAGTTGCTCTCACAGTAAAGAATTTCTTCTTAAACTGAAGTGGGTCTCCCCTGAAGCAGCCTATTGCCTTGTGGCACTGGGCATCTTGCCAAAAAGAATCTCCATCCTCTCTGTAACAACCATTTAAGTGTTAAAAAATGGTGTTCAACCCTCAGCTGTCTCTTCTTCATGCTGAACCAACCCAATTATTTCAGGCTTTCTTCATCTGTCAAGTTCTCCAGTCCTCTGATCAGCTTGATGGCCTTCTGCTAGACTATCTCCAATTTTTTAGTATGTCTTTTTTGCTAAGAGGATCAAGACTGGACACAATATTCCAGGTATGACCTAGTAAGTGCTGAGGAGACTGGCATTACCATGTCTTTTTTGTTTGCTGGCTGCAGACATACTGAGGAAGCCCACAACACCATCTGCTTTCATTCCTGCCAAGAGCACCAGGCTGCCTTGTGTTTAGCTTGTCATCCCTTTACCCTCAGTAGCACTATTTACTTTTTGACCACATATAATGAAAGCAAGGAACAGAAGTTCACAAAGCTTCTGGAAGAAAAGGGTTTTACCCTAAAGCCCAGTGACTTCAGCCTTCACCCCCAGTATGGGAGACTTGGTTTTAGTTCTTTCCTTCTTTTGAAGAGCTGGACTTATGTTGCTCACAACCCTGAGCTGTGCCCTCGGGAGGAGGCTGTAACAAGCCACAGCATATTCTGGAGTTCTTTCAAATTCATATGTTGCCACAATGATATTTTTTTTTAATATGCTTCTGATGTTTCTTAGACTAGGGACTACAGGTGTCATACCTCCTTGGGGTTCATTTGTCACCTCGCCTTCCCTTCCCTTCCCTTCCCTTCCCTTCCCTTCCCTTCCCTTCCCTTCCCTTCCCTCATTGGTTCACAAATGCAAAAGTCCAGAGAAATTCCCAAAAACTTTTGAAAAGAAATGGTGCTTCCCCAGCTCCAGTGTGATCCTTATGACATACAAGGTCTTTATGTTTGGTTTCTTTCCTTTGGTGTGAATGAACTTGCCTGGAGTTAAGTGATTAGTTGTGACTTGAGTGGCTCCATCTTGGTGGTGTTGGTAAGTGGAGCTACCCGAATTTAATTTTTTTTCAAAAAAGGTACTTACAGTAATGCTATTAGCATTCAGAATAGTGGGACTTGGGCCTTTTTATTATTTTTGGTACCTCATATAACTTCATTTATGCAATATAGTAACTTGAGTTGAGACAAGGAATCTATTTTTTTTTTTATTTTAGAGGAGCCAGGAAATACCTAAAAATATTTTCAAGTACCATAGCTTTTTAACAAAAGGAGCTTGGGTATAATGTTTGATGTACTGAGTAATAAAATGTGGATCAATATTCATTGCTACTCTTATTTGATTTTGCAATCCAAGTACCAGAATAAAAAAAAAACAACCATCAAACAAAATCACTGGTCTTTTACTTGCACAATATAAATTGTGCAGTTGAGTTCTCCACAGTATATTGTACTTGCAGATTTCAAAGGATGAAAAACACTAACTTTAATTTAATTAGTATGTTAAAGGGGAGTAATGTTTCCATATTACTGTTTAAAGATATTTTCAAACCCCCAGAATTTTTAAATAAGGGTAATTAATTTGGCATTTCTAGTGTAGCATGAAAATGGCACACATTTTATGTCTGTTACACTAACAGCAAAGCAGACTGTAGACTGGTGGGCATTTGGTACAGGTACACAGGGACAAATTCTGATGCAATGGAGAGCACCTCTTTCTAGGATTTGTTCACAATGTGTGAGGAGAAGATGTACTGCCGTCAGTAAATCCAGAATGAGAACTACTTCTGAACAGCATTAGGAATAATCTAATCTCAGGAGAATGTCAAGGATATTGTAATATGGAATTGTCTGCATCAAGCATGAAATAAATCTGTGTTGGACTTCGTGATGCACCAAGCAGTGTTGGCTGTTGATCTCCAAAAACTCTCAGATACTGCAGTACCTCTGCTTTGTGGAAACAAACGTTTTGCACCAAAGCTGAACTATGTGAAACATAAAATTGACCAGTTCATCAGAAAAATTTGTTTCCCTAACCAAGTGCTAAAAGGGAAAGCTTTATTAGAAAGTGGGACTTCTCAGGGAAATCCTGCTGCGTATTCTAAAGGCTATGCTTTAATGAGCAGACAAGTAAGTTACCTTGGAGAGGAAAGCTAGCCTAGTAAAGAAGGCACAAAGGTGATAATTAAACAAGAAATCAATGTTAAGTATGGAAAAGAGGGGCATAACTGAGAATGAAAATTGAATCTACACAATGTAAATGACTTTTTGGAGAAAATAAAGGTAATAAGGAATTATTACTGGCCAGTAGAGCTTAAGACAATAAGAAGGCATTACAAATGTATTAGGAGCAAAAGAAGACTAAATCAAGTATAGATTTCAGTCTTGCAGAAAAAAAAGCCAGAAAAGATCCAATGGCTGGAAATCAAAGCTTAAAAAATTCAATCACTATAAAGATGGAGTGAGGGTGATTACATGTAGAAATAATTTCCCAGTGTAGGTAGGTGGTAAATTTGCCATTGCTAGGAATTTAATCCAATTGGATACACTTTAATCTGAGTCTGGGAACAGGCTTGGCAGCATCTATGTGGATGGTGGCAGAGGTCATTTGTTCTGTGCAATCCTTACACCTGTGAATTGGTATTTGTGTTTTGTCACTCCCTTTTTTTATAAACTGTTGAAGAGAACAGAGAGCTCTCATTGCCTTTAACGTGTTCCACACGCTCAGTTCTGCTTTAAGACAATGACTAAAATATTTCAGTGTTATGCTTCAGGGCTACAGCTGGCTTCCTGCAGAAGGCGAGAAGCTGATTCCCTAGGTTAATTCTGGATTTTTTTTATTTCATTTTTCTCCAAAGCCTTAGGGGCAGGCATGGCTGGTTATAAAACCTTGGGAGAGACTGGGCCACTTCTCTGCAGGGAAGTCCTCTCTTTTATATAGCTGCTATCTTCCATCTGGCTGGGGAATCAGACAGTTTCAGGGTAGCAAGGACTTTGAGCTCTTTTTTTCTATCCTATTCATTATGAGATCTAGGCATATCTGAGATCGTAATGATGATCATTTGGGTATATCTGATATAAACAACTCACTTACTATTGGAGCCTGAGGCAGAGGCATCAGAGTCTTTTTTGGAATTCTTATTAGCTTAATTTCTTCAAAACAGATTTTTGTTTTGTTTTCTTTTGGCTTTTTTGGGGTTTGGGTGTTTCTTTTTTTTTTGCATAAATCAGTTCACTGTGGGAAGCACTGGTAAACAGGTGAACCATTATGCCACATACAAAACAGCAGGTTGTCTGTTCAGGTTTAAATCCTGAATTATAGCTTACTTTTGCTGCAGTAAGAGTTATAGCTCACAAATACTGTTTCTTTTTTCAAAATGGGCTGATGCCAGTCGGGATGCTTGATGGAGTTGCAGAGCTGCCACACAGGCTTCCCGAGTGCTGCTGTGCTGGCTGTGTGCAGCATCTAACAAAGGGTATGTTGTGCTTGCAGCAGCATTGCTTCCAAATCTGGCTTTCCTTCTGCAGCACCCCTTTTGTTTAAAAAACCTGCTCCTCCAAAGCAAAAATAAGAAACTTTACTAATATTGCACTGTCAGAGACAGGGGATAGAATAGACTTGCTTATTGTTTCGGTTCTGTTGAATTACAAATGGCAGTGGGTGGAAGGGGGATGTCACAAGATACTGGAAGCCAAGCTGCGTTTCATCATCTCCTAAGAGGCAAACAGGTCTGCCAGGGTTCTGCCTGGTGGCTGTGCTGGCAGGTGTCTCTGCTCTTAAACTGCTCTTTCTTACATGCATGTGAAAATACTCCTGTGCTTTAAAAAGTTCCTCCTTTCCATTTGGGAAGCTGTCAACAGGCACCTATTCTATTATCATCCTGCGAAGTTGTGAAAAGAGACCTGTGTTGGCTGGTGAACATACACTACAAGGGACAGAGAGTTTTCAGTAAGACAAGTCCCTAGTACCACAAGAATCACTTCATGTTAGGGTGACCAAAAAGGCTTCTCCCAGGATGCTTTTTCTGTTACCTTAATCTATCCCAGTTTGGATTCCCCAGTTGGCGTTAGCCTCCACCCCTCATCACTTCCCCATTGGTCCCTGTTCCCTAGTCCTGCCTTTTCCCTGTCCCTGGATAAAACTGTGAGCTTGGGACCATGTTCGTATTTGCCTCTGCACCCTTCAACAGTGTAGCAGCAATAAATGCTCCTGCCGGAACACACACAAATGCCCTTCTCGACTCTTTGCTACCGACTAAAATACTGAACCCACCCGTGCGTCTGTGGGTGCACGCGGGACCCCACAGAGCCAGGGAGGGACAGTATTAGACCTGCTGTTTCATCAATATCAGCATGTTTTCGTCTTAAGCATGTGAAGAAAAGGCAGCCTCCATCTGATATGAGCCCTTATGTATTCTTTTTGTGTGTCCAGTTGAGGGACGCCTTTTCAGGTGCTGCTTGTTGTGCGCAAGTGGAACTGGCACTTGCTTAGGTAAATAAACGTACTGGCTTACTGCATAAGTCACCTTACCTGTGACAAACCATCTATTCTATGATTTATCATATGTCATTTTTCATCACATATAACATTAGCTTATGATACATATATGTTTAATCGTGGGCTTATCCTGTACCCATTGTCTCCCAGGTGGCTGAGTACCTATCTGTAGCTCTTCGTGGCTCTATTGGGGTTTGTACATAGGAGCTGCAAGTAAAGATAAGTCCAGCTGGAAAATTGGAGATAGATAGATTGGGAGAGATGAAGATCAACAGATCCAGATCATTCCCTGAATGGCAGAACTAATAAGAACTGGTTTGCTCTGGCTTTGTCTCTTTGGGGTGCAATACATTTGTGTTCGTCCCACTGAAGTGCTCTCTTCCATGGTACCTTCCAATCTCTCTGTGTCCTCATCATGAGGTGTCTCACTTAACCCTAGTTCCTCTTCATTCCGTGGCTTTTAGCTACCGTTGCTTGGTCTAACAACTGGAAATGACCCAGGAGATGCTGTTCTGGAGATGCATTCATGCAAGGTGGCCAACCTGTACATGTCCAGCATGGTCAGCAGCTGTTACTGGATGAACCTAATTGACTGCTCCTCATCTTTGCTGGCAAAAAAATTAATGACTTTGGGAGCTGCCTTCCATGATGTGCTGAATTTTGCACAGGTCTGTTGTAAGATTTTCCTACTTAAAAAATGACTACGCTGTTCAGTTCACTTGAAGCTAAACAAACATGACAGAGAGATGGTGTGATGCACGCAAGCTTCATTTTGTCACGAACCAAGCTAAAAAAAAAAGAACAAATCTGCCTAGGAAAATTTTCAGCCAACATTTGAGAAACTTGCCATTAATTATCAAAATGAAGAAGCAGAGTGTGCTAACACAGCATTGATTCAAAACATCAGAATCAATTTCTCAAAATATAGATGTGCTGAAAATAATACGTAAAACACATTAGACTTGTGCACTGCCTGGTATCCCTATTTAGTTTCTGCATCTGGCCTTGTTGTAAGAGCCTCCAACCCTAAAAATTACTGTCCCTTCCCCAGACTCTAGAGGATATACAGAATTTAGAAGGACCATTTTCTTCCTTAGGTGTCAGAGAACCTCTGTCTTTTAAGGTTGTTTATTCAAAGTGAGTAAATTGAACTAGGTCAGCCTGAATGATGGTGATGTTCTTCAGAGTGCCTGTGTTCTTGGAGCATCTCTGGAGGACTGCTGCTCTGTAAGGTGTCTGCCACCAACCCTTCCTCTTGGCCATTGTTGCTCACAGAGCTTCTGGCCTGTGACAAACATATCTATGCAGGCTTTGCAGAGCAGATTTGGATTCATTGATGCAAAAAGATGTAGAAGCTAAATATGCATTTATTGTATCACTTTCTATTGCTGTAAACTCAGTATTTTAAAGGCTTTAAAGTTTCTGGAAATGGATTTTTGATTTATTCTGATAACAGTCTTCTGATGCTTATTCATTTACCATCTATGTTCTGAAGGCCAGTTGGGAACTACATCTCTCACAAATCATCCTGTGTATTTTGTGTGAATCCAGGCCTTCCCTCACTTCACTTGGTTGTTGTAAATGCAGTTTATAATTCATACAGAATGTGGTTCTTCTGCCCTGTGACTAGGAAATGTTAAAAGAAAGCATTCAGTCATAGCTTATGCATCTGGTGATGCAGACTGGGGTTTTTAAAAGAACCCAGAAGAATTAGGCATTCAAATTTCATTAAAAGGCTGTGGAAGTGAAGCATATAAGCTCTATTAAAAAGCTCAGTCATTATCTATAGCTCTTGGTTTTTTTCTCCAATTTAATTTGTGCAAAAGCCTGCTTTGGGGAGAGAAGTAGACAGGGCTGATTTTGCTCACCTTTCCTTCTCCTTGGTGCTGAGGCACAGCCCTGTCTTAGAGCTTGAGCATGCTGTGGCTCACTCAGCTCTTCCATTTTGAGCTGCGGCTTCAAATACCCACATGGGTACTGATTTTATAATTAAAACTGCATTTTCCTAACTATAAAAATGAATGTGAGTATCCGATCAGTAAAACTGTTGATATAAATAGCTTGGTGAATATGATGTTGAAAATGGTTTACCCATATATATGTGTGTGTATCTATCTATGGATATATCTATATATGACATCCTGGAAACTATTTGTACTTTTTCACACTCTGAAATGTTCAGGGAGACAAAGCTGAATTAAAATCAGTGCAGAAAATAAAATTGTACTACAGAATGTAAAGGAATTGGATATGTTGCTTTTAAATACAATGCAATGTGACTAAATGTTACGTGTAATAGTCTGTCACTTGTCTGAGAGAACACAGAAGTTTCCGTTATATGCAAGAATCAGGAAAGTACAATATGATAAATATAATGATGAGAAAGATGAGAGATCAATTGGATACAGTCGGGTGAAGAAGAGTAAGTAGGGAGCGGAGTTTGTTCTGCAGTCAGAGGTGATTGCTGCAGCAGTACAGAATATGCAGAATTGCTGCAGGAAGGAGTTAATCATTGTGCCAGCAAATGCTCAGCCCCTGTTTATTGCAAAAGAGAATTAATGGTTTTCCTGCCTGGTGCTGAAAATAGAAGTCAAATTTAAGTTGTTTCTCGAAGGCAGATATAATTAGATTATGAAACTTGTGGCTTTTAGGTCTAAATAATAGGATGAGAATGACCACCCTAAATCAGAACAGAGTACAGTCTCTTAACTGTTTCTTAGGAGTGTGAACAGGACAAGCATAGAGTGATATTTTTCCCATTTTCCAGCTGTGCACAATGTACACACTACTTAAACTGTAGATTAAGTGCATCATATATTTATTATCCCTTGCTGAACCCTTTCTCTATAGATTGTTCCAAATATTTATTAAACCCATTTATGTTTTTGTAACAACATTCTTGTAACAATAGACTATACTCTGTGGCTGTGAATTGTATGGAAAAATATTTCTGTTTGATTAAAACTGTGATACTTGGTGCTTGTTAAGTCTTATGGTAGGATGAATAGTGAACAACTGTTCCTTACTTACTATCTATGTTAGTTTCACTTCTATATAAAATTATATCCTCTTTTTCATCTCTTTTTCAAGTTGAAAAGTACTTTCATCCACCCTCATACAGTTACAACAGTATACTGCTATTCATCTATGTTGTCTAGCATACACCAGTCCTACTTCTAATAAACCCTCGGACATGGATCATTCAGACTTAGGTGAAGTGTTTGGGATGTGGATGCAGTCTGGGTTTATACAGTGGTGTAATATTTTGTCTTTTAACTTTTCACTCTTACATAATGATTTTTAGTTCAGTTTACATTTTTTGTCTGCCAGTGAGCACTGGACAGATGTTTTCAGAGAGTTCTCAACAAGTCGTCTGAGATTCTTGCTGAAGCGATACTAAATTATTTATTTGTTTGTTATTTGTCCCTGTGTAAGTACAGTTAGGCTTCCTCCCATGTGTATTACTTTGCATTTATTGCTATTAAATACTGTCCACATTTTTTGTTGCTGAATCACTCAGTGTTCAGTATAATGAGACCTTTTGGGGTATTGACTATTTTGAGTAATTTGTGTCATCAGCAAACTTTACCATCTCATTATTAATTCCCTCTTCCAGATCATTTATGAATATATTGAAGAGAACAATTTCTAGTGCAGATATCTGATCACTTCTCTCCCATGGAGAAAACAATTTATTACTATTCTCCAACACATCATTTATCTACATTTATCTACTAAGGAATTTTCATCCTTCTGATAACTTAGTTTCTTTAAGAGCCTTTAGAGAGAGGTCTTGACTTCCGGAACATTTGACTTCTGGAAATCCAAGAACACTATAGCAGTTGGCATTCCAAAGCTGGCTGACATCTTTAAAGAACTATTAATATCATAATTTTCATCAACTAAAAGTAAATTGAACACCCTAAATATAGTAAGGTTTCTCTATTTGCAAATATTACATTATTTCTATACTAAGAATATCTCAAATACTTTTATTATTTGTACTATTTCTAGCAGTTAGTGACAATTTCTGCAGAAAAGTTATTACTATGCTGCCAGAAACTCCAGAGCGAGGTGCAGCTTTTCACTGACCCTGAGTAGAGCACGGTTTCTTTGTGATAGAAGTCTTCTATTTATTTTTTGTAAATGACACATCCCTGAAGCAACAGGGAGGGAATGAAAGTTACATTTTATCACAGTAGCATTTGCAGAAAGGTGAAGTGTGAGAGTCCCTATTCATAATGAAACCTGGGCCAACCATGAGTTCCTAAAAACCTTACCTGCAGGTGCTTAATTTTTTTTATTAAAAAATTTATATCTGAGCTTTATGAACTTATGATTAAACTTTTAAAATAAATTAAAGATGAGAGGATTAGATGTGGAATTGGAAATGAGCTGTGGTATCTTTTGCCTCTAGCTCAGCATTTTGAAGGCAATCCAAATGAGATGTGACAAAGTGCAGCACATTTTTTTTTTTTGCTGACCTGTGTGAAAGAGGAGTTTGGTCTCTGCCAAGTTCTTTGTGTGTGAATAGCCACATCACTATCCTTGCTACTGTAATTAGCACTATTAGCCCTTTATTGGAATTTAAAATAAATAGGCCATGATTTAGATATCACAGAGACTAAATTATCCCCTTAGATGATCCACCCAGACTAGAAGAACAGCCAGCTCCCCCCAGCTCTCCCTTTTTCCCAGTGTTTGACAGAAGTTATGAAGGTAAGTTTTAAGTGGCTGATATGTCCAGCTCCCATGTTGCATCCTATTTGAAATTTAAAATCCTGTTGGAGGACAGTTCCTCAGAGTGAGTTGAATGTGTTTTAGTCTGTTATGGGTCTTGGCTACTCTTGGGCAATTCCTTCCTGTCCTCCTTGGAGATGGGAAGAACTTTGGCAGAATTCTTTATGATGTCTAAAGAGGTGCTCTTACTTCTTCAGCCTCCAATCTAGACTTCACACACCTCCTCAAGAGAATAAAGTTAATCTACATTGGGCTTTGCTTATCATGACTCTGATGCTGTTTCTTCTACCTGTTCACTGTTAGGCTGCCAGAAAATCTTCGGACCTGTAGGTACAACCAAGTAATCTCTCGTAGTCTCACCACACTTTTATCATGCACTAGTAGATGCCCTTGGAAGGAAATAGAAAGTGCATTTTTTAAGAGAAATATTGCATGCAGCTTAGCATTGACATGAATGCAGTCTACAGCTGGTGGTGACCATCCTACCCCTTTCTCTTTGCTTGACTCTGAAACCCCAGCTGGTTCTTCTCTTTTTCCCAAAGCGCCTAGTGGATTTTCTGTTGCTTCCTCCATCTGAACTTTGTCTCTGCTCCATGTAGAGAAGAGGAAGACTTAGCAGCTGGAAAAGGCCCAGTCCTTCAACCACACTGCTTTCCAGTGGTTGCTGGGTGAACAGAGGGCTGGTAATCCTGATCCTGCTGCCATTCAGAGCCCCAAATAATGTACAGTGCATGCAGTGCTTCTGGACAAAGCGTGATGGCACAGAAATCTGTCCTTGCTCTTCTGGGGCAGTGGTCATTATCCAAATGGTCTCTACATTGTGGTAATGGGAAAAATATTGATGGCCTCAATGTCTGTTGCACTGGATTATTTCAAAAGTGACTAGCAGTGGGACTAGAACCAATGACGGGTGATACACTACTGGACCCCTTTAAAAGTCTTACATGTTATGTCAGCAATATGCCAGTATTCAGCCTTCAAACAGATGCATGCCTTCAAACCACACACTCGATGTGATTCCGGAAGAAAAGAGCAGCAGTGTGAATACTTTTGTCCCATATTTTCAGCAAATTGTGGACTTTTTAAAGTTTTTATTAAACATAACTATTTGGACTTAGTTTTAGAACAGCAAAAATATGCTGGCTCTTTCAATGCAGACAAAAACTTAAGCTGTCAATATGTAATTCTTGAAACAACTAGAATTTTGGCAATCACTTATGAGGCAATTCTTGTTTCCCACACTAGGTCAGCACTTTCTTGTAGAGTTAGTTCATGTCATCATAGTGTGCTCCATGGAGATGACTCATTTGTGTATTTTGGAGTTCAGACAAAGCCTATTAGCTGACTTTTCTCTGTTACCTTTCACATGTTTTTTCCTGCATTTGTAACAGCACAATTCTGCCTGCTATCTGCAAGTGAAACAGCTTCTCTATACTTTCCTTACACACATAGAGACTTCTAAGTGTGTCAGGCTATGGCTGAGAAAGCTAGATTACATGCTACCTGAATATTTTCACAGATGGATCTAAAAATGATCTTGCTTAATTAACAGATAGGGGTGTTCTTCTGTGCTGGTCCAACTATTTGACAACTGCTACAGCTTGTAAAGTTGGATATAATTACACAGAGCTGAAGAAGCCTAATAATGAAGTAGTTTTTCATCTGTACAGAAGTAACTATACCAGAATGGCTATGTTCATATCAGCATTACTGCAATACACAATACCAGATGTACCATTTTAACTATCTTGGTATTGTTAAAATGGGCAGTTTAACATTTATGCATATATAAAGCCTTTAAGCAGAGAAATGCTCAATCTGTTCTCCATTTTGGAGAAGTATCTATTACCTTAGGAAGATTGTAGTCACCTTGACAACATGAAACTTTGCTCAAACTGTCAGTTCAATTCTCTCTATGTAGTCAGACATGAAATTGAGTTACAGTGGCCTAATGGGTTACCACATGTCAGTGGAGATGAATTTGTGTGCAGTCCAGCAGCCCATTGCCAACACAAGGCAGAAATCATTAGATCAAACAACTCCGTTTCACAGAGGTTTTAAAGATTTTTTTTTTCTCATGTGTGCTTGTAGTCTCAGAATACACACATAGTCTATTACCATGCTCAGCTGAAGACTAAGGCATTATTAAGCAGTAATAAGTTGATCTTGTAACTGAACTACAAATTAGAATTTTGAAATAATTTAATTAGATCAGTTCTAAATTGGTGAATGGGGACTGAAAACATGTATGTAAGAAATGAATCTGTCTTATATGCTGATAAAATAACACAGTCACACTGTAGTGACTGCATTTGGTTCACTTGTATGCTGATGACTGGATATTTCAGAGATATCTTAGAATCCATGATTTCCATTTGAAATGTTTCCAGGTGTGCTTAGGCAGCTTTTTCCCGTTTATCCCTAGAATTTCATGTTTATGCTTGTTTCAAGAAAATTTCATGATCTTTTGGATTTCAGACAATTTTACCTTCATAACGAATCTTTTTTTATTTTTTCAACCTGTCACAGATTTACTGACGTGTAAGGAAACCCCTTTGGAGAGCCCAACTACAACACTATGGAACAGCTATGTTTGGGTTTGATTCTGAACAAAACCATGCTCTTAGTTTTGTAAGTTTTACTGAAAAAGATAAAAGAATTACTATACTTAAATTAATGGCTCAATGGATATCTCATCTCTTGATTACAATTATACTTATGGCAAGAACATTACCATCAACTGTAATGCCTGAAAATGTTGTGGGAACTTCAAGAAACCAAGATCTGACTACACATTGTAAAGTAATGCCTGTAGGGTAATGTGTGGAAGAAAAAGAGGGTTCTGCTCTTTCAGAATTAAAAAAGATTGTGGTCATATTAAAGTTTGTGTTGTTTTCATCTTACCTGACACTAAAGACCATAATTATTTGCAAGAGAAATTTGAATGTAAATAATGTCAGCATTTTTTCATGCTTTTTCATTGTGAAACAGAAACCATTGAATGTAATGAGAAGGAAGTTAAGAAACTCCTTCTCAGGATACCATGAGTTTCTTACATATTGCCACACCCTGTCAGTAAAAAACAGATCTCTTAATTGCAGCTAATCTGGATTGCTTGAAATACTGTACTGCAAGCACCCAACCAAATTCTGTTTGGCAGCAATGCTTACTGTTGCTGCTTGGGTTGAAAACTCCTGAGGTCAGAATTTTATCACTACTTGTAGTGGTTTGGTTCAAAATATCCATTACTTACTTTTCTTTCTGTGAGATAAGAATTAGGAGAAAGCAAAGCAGGCAAAAAACTTAGAAGAATATAAAGAAGTTTATTAACAGACCTAAAAGAAAGAAAAAAAAGTCGGACTAAACCTTCAGAACACTTCTCCTCCCCCCACCTTTCTCCCTTCTCCCACTGACAATGTAAAAAGACAACCCTTGAGATTTTCAGTCAGTTTACCACTTCTATGGTAACCTTTTTCAGTTCGCTTAGGAAGAGGAGTCTCTCTTGCTCATGCTATGGAGACATCTCCACAAGAAGTTCTCTCATGGCTTCAATGTCACAGCGAGACAGCCGCTCGGGTTGGTTCTCTGCTCGCACGTGAAAGTCCCTTCCCTCGACTTACAGCTTTCCCCACAACTGTTTCCGAGGGTTCCGTCTTGAGCTACTGGGGTACCGTTTTAAGGATGAGCTGTTCAGAAGCAAAGGTTCTCTTCACCTATCTCTGGGAGCATCTTCATCTCTAGGAATAGAGGCCCTCCTCCTCCCCTGGGAGCAAGGGTCCTCATCACTTTCATCTGTAGGAACAGAGGTCTTCTCCTTCCCTGGGAGCAAGGGTCCTCATCAAGTTACAGCTACTGTCATTTGCTTATTTCAGCACAAGTACTTTTGCTCACAATTACAGTAATTCGCTTATTTCAGCACAAATACTTTTGCTCACAACTGCAGTTTGAATGCTCCACCCCCCCCCCCATGCTGTATGAAATTACAATGGGTACTCTGATGTATCATAGTCCATCACCATAGCTTTACAACAGAATAGCAGCTTCTAGGCTTGAAGCATCTCCTCTTTCTCCTCCCTCAGGGTTTCAGCTCTTCCTTTTTTACTGACTTTGGTGTCTCTATGGTGTTTTCTTGCCTCCACCTTTCCTCTTCCTCCGACTTGGGAGCAGATTGATGTCTGCAGGCTTCATCTGTTCCGGAGGAAACTTACAGCACTAAAGGGTTAATCTCACCCGGGCCTTGCAGCTGGAGATCGCTTATCACTGTTGGTCACATGAACTTTGCCGGGCAAGAGACCTTTCCCGGCGTTTGTTCCTTCTTAAATGTGGATCACAGAGGCATGTCAAGCTTCTTAAGTGGCTTAAAAAGTTGCCAATATTCAAACTAGCCAATTGATTTGTTCTGTTAAGTCATAGAGGAAGCTGTAAGCACCTCTTACTAAACCATGACACCACTTCTTCAGCTTACTAACAGATTCTCCCTCTCATTTTTGAGGACTGTTGAGTTTTTTGTTTGTTTGGATTTTTTATTGCTGTAAGAAAAAGAGAGAGGAGAGAAAAGCGAAATAACAGCTCTAAACACTGAGCTATTATCTATAAAATTGATTTATGATGGCTTATGAAATTTACCTTTACTTCAGTCCTTGGGGAGAACAGCACTTAGGGAGTAAGAATACTTCCATAATCATGCTCTTCACTGTTTGGTGGTCTCTTTTTTAAGCCATGAGTAAAAGCACAAATGTTCTTTTCAAGTAAGGTGGAGCCTGAGACTGATTTCTCATCGACCTCTAAATAACCTGACTGTAGTAACTTACTTCTGGTTTACCTGGATTGGATTAGGTTTGGCAAGGTGGAGGTAGGCTGCTTTTCCTGGAAATCTGACATACTTAATTCCTTACTGTAAATTTTATTCCATGGCAATTGCATTGCTTTTTGTAACTGTGCTGTGAATGAAGCAAGCCTTAGAACTATTCTTTAATATTTTGATTTTTTTTGTGTGTATTCCTATTTACAGATAAGGATGGGCCCATCTGCCCACTTTTTGATAAGTAAAGAATAAAACAGTTAATTCTTTAATAAGACCTGTCAGAGTCAGTCTAAGGGAGCATGTTATTTTTAGTCTTACTTACTTTTTGGATAAAAGCTTCAAGGGAAAAAGATCAACATATAACTGAAATTAGGCCCTTGACAATGCCTACTCTGCTGTGTAATTCATAAATTAATGGATCATGAAAAGACCTTTAAAGAATGTTATCCATCACAGATACTACTTTTGTATGTGCAGTGCCTGTATCCCAGAAACTCTTGTGTTGAGTTTGCCTTACTAGGAGCCTGCAATCCTTTTGAGAAAGGATGAAAGAACCATAAAATAAGTTTATGTTGCTCAGTGACCAAATGTTATAAATGACTAACACAATATAAGCAAAACAGTAAATCTAATCTTTTGCAACATGTATATTTAACAGTCATAAAATCTACTTTTGGGGATGTTGATATTAGACTTTTGTTTTAGATGCTGCTTGCTATATATCCGAATTACTTAAACCTCTGAATAAAGCTAATTTTTCTTTCTAGAAACAAATACATAATTTCCAAGGTGACAAGAAATCTCCCACAGAAATTGTAGAATAATAGGATCTAGTAAATGCTTGCTATTCAAAATAAGTTTACCACCACAGCATCTGAAAACCTTATCATGAAGGTAATAAACAAAGCATGACTTCCCATCTGTCTTTTTGGTTTTTTAATTATCCACTCGACAGAGAAAGAAATGTGCATATTAGAATAATGTGGGATTGTTTTGCTGATTTGTTTCCTATAATGACATATAGTGTGATATGCAAATGTGTATGTGAATGAAGAAATATGCTTTCCATTGGAGATGAAAGGGGGTCAAGCACTTTTCTAATTTTTATGAGATCTTCAGGAACGGTTCTCAGGAAAGCCCTAAAACTATTCACCCCACAGTCAGTTTTAATTTTACTGTGTAGGCTTCATTGTGTGACTGTTGACCATGGTGGTTTCTCTGGAAATTTATCAGTCTTGGTCCCCAGCCATGAAATGCCTTACAGAGCAAGATTTGAAGCATTCATCATTCTGTAGGGAGATGGAATAGCAATCCAGAAACCAAAGGGTTTGCTTATGATGGCTGCTTATGCAGAGGAGGTGATCTGGAGTGCTGCTGGCATGCTGGACTTACCAAGGGAATGCAAGGTCTCTTGCCCAGGATATGTCCAGTATCTGGGTCAAGGAGAGAGCTGACATGAATAACCAGAGTCAGTCATTGTATGTTGATCTGTCAGGGAGTCTTGGGTACCACCAGAGTTGGGAGAGAGCCTTGTCCATAGATGTTGCTGTGCAAGAGCTTCCTAGCTCCAAGGAACTCAGGAATGCTCCTGGAGCATGGTCTGAACTGGCCAATCACTCCACCATAGACTTTTTGTTTGCTTATGCTTCATCTCATCTAGAAATTGCATTGGCTGGAAAACAGTAAGAGAGTATTTTGTTTTAATAAGACCAAACTTGTAAACTCGAAACAAAGGCTTTAAAAATACACACTTATGATGTTAGGCTGCTTCTGTGTGGCCTTTATTTTCTTGATGAATTTTCTTCAGAATTAATTTTTAACGGTTTTTTTCCTTTTGATTGATACATATAGAATGCTATGAGATTGCAACTTGGCAGTTCTCTTATCAAACTGCAAATGGGATCAAAATCAGGGAAGGAAACAGAAGCTGCAGTGATTTCCTTGCACAGATGCAGCCCTTCTTCCCTCCGCACCCCAATCACAGCTGGTGTGGTTGAACAGTGAGGGCAAGCTCAGGGCACCGTGGTGCTTGTGGCAGGATTGCTTTTGACCTCACTGCTCCTCAAGATGCTGTCTCCTACCCCCCTGCTGTTTAGTAGAAAATGGCTCTATGTTTTGGCACTGACTGTCAGCTGGTTTGGTCTCTATTTCCCTGGCTTGCCAGCAGCTGGCTATAGAAACTGCTTTTCCCTCTCTATATAAAGTATGTTCAATCACAGGTCTTTTAATTTGATATGTAGAAGTGCCACAGTTTTGAAGCTTTAATTTCCTTCACCAAGCCCAAAATAATTTGAGTTAGTTGATTGCCAGGACAAAGTTAGTTTATTGTCTGTTATAATGCATCCTAGGAGATGAGCCATGATGTGTACTCCATTTGAAAATGGGGTGGGTTTGTTTTATTAGTTTAAACTTTGCCATATAATATGGAAACAATGAATGGTGGGCAACTTGTTCTAAAAATTGTGTTTGTATGGAACAGGTGCAGACAGCACCAGATTGTTGCATTTGGGTTGCGTATGAATCCAAATAGATAAAACCCAAGTTCTCCATTTATTATGTTTAGATTTAAAGATCTTATGTGTGTGTATTAGTTAGGTTTATATTGCACCAAGGTAAGTTTTAAAACAGAAAATCATGTGTGTATGCATATTCTTCAACATGATTTCTAGCTTGTAATTATTGCCTAACACATTTAATACTTCTGTGCCCTTCAGCTCTGTAACACTGTCTCACGGTAAGTAAAAGATTAATTCTCTTACTTCATCCCAAAAGGCAAAGATAGTTTTTGTCATTCCAGTTGTACACTTGCATATATAATAGATAAAAGTAATTTATTTTTCTGCCTATTCTAGATAGTGTCACGTAGAACCTAATATATACTCACAAATCTGGAATCTCTGTCAAAATACTTTACAAGTCATTTCCTATCTTGTGTAAAATCTTCCCACAGCCACACGGGGAATTTGCTCATGAAAAAGTCCAGCAGCCATATGGTAGGTGGCAAATAATACAGTAAAACTTTCTCTTCACAGAAACACAGGTGTACTTCCAGAAGTAAGGTCAAGATCTTCTGAAAGAAGGGAAGAGTGTTCTAGCTTGCTTTTAGAGTGCCTAGTGTTTGTATCACTTAAATCTCAGAGTTTTGTGACTCTGCAAAGGCTCTCTCTAAAATCTGAAGATGAACATATTATTATGTAGGAACTGATTATTCACTTTCAACAGAACCTTTTCTTTCTGCCACTTGGCATATGCCACTATTAATATCCTTAGGATTCTTGAAATGGGAGGACGAGGCAATAGTGGTGACCCTTCCCACCCATCCCACCAGCTAGTAGTGCTGTTCATATTTACTGCCACATATGGATGTTATGGCAGAATCAATTTTACATCTACAGAGCTGCAGGGTGCTGTATCTCTTTCTGAGGCATTATCATGCCAGCTTTTCTTCCTAGTGATGCTTTTCCACCTTCAGTACAAAGCTGGGACTTGAAAATAAAGTTAGAGGTTTATTTTACCTGTTGACCGTCTGTACTGTATACACACTGAAGCGATGCAGGCAAAATTCAAACTTACTAAAGCTTCTGTCAAAATCCAAAGGGGAAATAAATGTTTGATGTTTTACACATCCAAGCTTCTCCTGTTTCTCAGTTTTTGGTGCTTAGTTTACTTGGAAGGGTCAGAAAATTCAAAACCTAAAATCCGTGGGGCTATTACACTTTCAATAATTATCCACTCAACACTGGAAATTTCAAAACAACATCACCTGATCTCAAAACAACCTCTCATCCTGAGAGAAAATAGCTGAGAACTTTTTATGAGTTTAAATGTACTCTTGCATTGTAATTTGGAGGATAGGTGAAGTGACACAGGAGAACAGGAGGCACATACTAATCAGAGAACTGTATAAATAATGCATGTTATATGCACCTGAGTGTTGATAGTGCTTTATGAGCCCACCACAGAGGCAGTGGCCAGCTGGGTGGACCAGGAGCCACCTAGAAACAAATAAGGTAGCTGGGGCAAATGAAAGTCAAGAAGTTTCTCACATTTACCCACTTAACCAATCTAAGTAAACTCCTAGCAACAAAACAGTTCATGAAAATATTACAACAGCAAGTTTCAGGTTGACTTGCTAAAGACATCTCTGGAAAACAAGGTAGTTGCAGAAGTCATTTAATGTATCTCCACACGTTGGTGTTTGAACAGAAGTGTACAAGACTCTTGGGGTGGGGCAGTTATGAGAGATTATACCCCTGCAAGAGTCTCACCAAAGTAATATTTTGGCAATACAGACAGGAGTGTTGTCCCTCTTCCCTACCCCTCTTCAGCAAGCCATGTGTCTCCTCTTTCAGGTGACAGACAGGTGTCCAGAAGGCAAATCTCACTGCGTGAAAAAGATGGGAGGTGTTTGCCTTCACTGATTTGTCTGGCTATCAAGCTCAATTAGCAACCACTGGGTCCCAAAGCAAGGAGTGAATGCATGCTTTGCCATGGTTTGTCTTCATGCCAACCTCTCTCCAGTGATACACTATTAAAAGTGCAAATCATGAAGCGATCAGAGCAGGGACCACAACATGTACTAGAAATGTGGCAGTTCACACTTCATAATTAAATTGACAGCAAGATAAAATAAGGGCTTCTTTTATAAAACGAAAATGAAGAGTACAGGATGGCAAGAGGTAATCTGCCTTTTACTAGAAGTAAGACCTGAAACATGAATTCTTGTGTTTGTAACTGGATAAGATCCTGTTCAATGCTGATGATATAATATGTGAATGTTGGATGGAAATAAGATGATTTACATTTATTATATGCCATGCAATGTAATGATTACCTAAAATATCTTTCCTTTGTCATGATTTAAAAACAAATCATGTCAGGGAAAATATCAGAAAAAAAAGATTTTGTGAAAACTGGGTGTGTGCATACATATTATCTTACAATGCTTACTGCTTATGAGGATATAGAAAACAATCTCTTTATTCTCAAGATAAGTTTAAAGTATTAATTATTTTGAATGTTCTTTAAGAAAAGTGGTACTTCCAAAGGACTTACGTTAGAAAATCAGGAGTTTCTAAAACAACCAACAATTCTTTTTGGGCTTCTTTTTTAGCTAGTTGTGCATACTTAGATGAGTGTAGGATTTACCCTAAAATTGTTAAAACTATGTATGTTTTGAATGATAATTAATTTCTAATATAAATCACAGTATTTACATTCCTGATCCAAAAGACAAAAAGAAGTTACAGAGACAAAGTATTATCCATCTGTAGATATATGCCATAATATAGAAACATAGAAAATGTTTTTTTCCCCAATGCTTGTATTTTTCATGCTTTGTTTTTCTTACTAGAGTGCTTCAGATCAGGATCTTGGTATCTGATTGTGGAACAGCTCCATGAAGAGAGATTCCAAGCAGTGCTTCGTAGACTAGCTGAGAGCCTGTGGGGCAGAACGCTCATTTGGATAATGAGATAATATCAACATCAGGTCTTAAATAGGAATCTCCAACATCAGAGTCTTTACCACCACATTCCTTGCTATTAAATTGTTGTGGTCTGTTTGGTGTTTCCTTGAATATATTAAATCTTTTCGTCCTCAAGAACTAGTGTGATCTTGATGATATGATTAATTTGACAGCATTTCCAGATTTCTTAAAAAAACCCCCAAGCCAACTGGATTAGCTCTAGGCTAGTTCAGAAATATATCACACATTGCCATCGTAAATAAATTTGATTTTCAGTACCTATACATGTGTCCTTTGTTCACCATCGTAATTCTGTTACCCAGCTAAAAACTGTGCTTCGCAAAGCATAAAATAGGTTTTAAAAGGATGTAAAAATGAAAAAAAGTTCTTTTAATCTGTTTACTGTTCTTCTTGACCATGCAATTCTATCACGTTTTTAAACTTTAACTTTTTTACGTGTAATGGCTTGAAATGTACTTGATTTTTGTTAATGAAAGGTGGAATTTTCTTCTATTCCCTTCTCTCAAGAAATCATGGCTATAAGATACCATGATGACTCATTAGAATATTGAGGTAGTGATATTGCTCAAACAAAGTGGTATAAAATGATGCATAGCGGTCTCTTTATGTTACACTGTCATAATATCATTATTGAAAAATTCTTCAGTGAAATAGATTCAAATGAGTATTTCTTAATAAGAGCCAGTTTTTATATTTTTGAAAATATTTATTTTATTGCAGAAATTGAAGTTTTGACTGTGTTGCAAATTTTGGTATCACCACTTCAGTGTAGATACATATAAGTGATACCCATGAAAAAAGGCAGTCTTAACTCTCCATGTAGTGTTGGGCTCTGAATTGAACGTTACCATTTAGGAATAAGATGTCAGAATTTTAATGAATAGTTCTGATGAAACCACCAATTTAATGCTCAGCAGCAATAAAAATTGAAAATTGAATGTTAGGAATTATTAGAAAAGAAATAGAGAACAAAAGAAACTGCATAAATCTCTACAGAGTTCATGTCCCCTCTTCTTAAAAAAATGTAGTGGAGAACTGGAGACAGTTCAGAGAAAGGAAACAAGAAAAGTATGGAAATGCCTTCACATTTTTTTTTTTAAGTTTTGAAGAAACTTTTTTTAAGTTTTGAAGAAAATAATAGGGAGACTACTGCTTCCTTACCTCTTTCCATCAAGATCTAGATGTCTATGAGTTCAGCATGTAAGCGGTTCAAAGCTACCTTGTTTTTCCTTATGCAGTGCGTATTTAGGTGTGCAATTTGTTGGTGTATGTTATGTGTGCTGTGAGTTAGCAGTGGCTAAAAAACTACGCAAAAAAATCCATGGAAGAAGATCCCATTGAGAAAAATTAAATACAAAGATACTAGTGCTGGCATAGGAGATTCCAAACACATCTTCTGGGAAAGCCGTGACTGTGTGTTCTCATACCCTTCCCTAGGGATCTGCTGTTGATTACTGTCAGAGACTGGCTCCTGGGCCAGGTAGACTTTTGCTCTGTGTAGGACCATTCCTACGATGTGTAGCAGCACCAGAAGAATTTATCAGGGGAGGAGCTGGGCTGTTTAGGTAGTTTTACTGAGAGCAGATGGTACTTCTTGAATCTGAAGAGTTTATGACTGTGGGATAAGCTTATGTGTTCACATGTCAATGCTTGATATGAACTAAATCTTAAGAAATCAGGATGAACACAGGATGAGAGGAAGAATCTGTGCTTCTCAGGACTATTGCTGCAGGCTGGCTGAACAGAAAACAGACTGGGGGCATGGGCAAGAAAATGACATGAATAAACCTCTCTGAAGTAGATAACTGCTGGCTTCAAACTCTCTTGTAGCCTGTGGTGAGTGGACATGATTTTAACTCCTTTCTCCTAACTTGATAATCACAGGCTTTGAAAGAGTGCATAAAGAGTAATGTCTTTACCACAGTGACTTGCTATGAAATGTAAACAAATGCTACCTTTTACTTGCTATCTGATAAGGCTGATGCAGATAGATGCTTGTTTCTCACACCATCCTTTTTAGGTGGGTGAGAAAGGCCAAAAGCATGGAACCCAGCCATACTGCAGAGCCTCAAGGCTGGTAAATGTGCCTGAGCATGCTATTTATCAGTGTAGGTATAACCAGAGTGCCTTTTTAGTGTCTTTTTAGCCCCTTCTACCCAACTGATAAGAGTGGGATAAAGTATAAGTATAGACTCACTTGTTTTCCAGAAAAGCAATAACTGTGATTCTGGTTCATATTAGAGCAGCTTGAAAAACTGCCCTGCTCTGGCAGCCCTCTGGACTTTATGTCCAAACTTAGATCATATGTGTTCAAGCTTATACCTACATATAACTACACAAACACTTGCTCACTTGAAGTAAACCCCTGGGCTGCTGGGCACAATTATATCAGCATTTGCCTAAGTTCAACATTTATGTTCCTTAAGAAATGCTATTAATTTTTGCTTTTTCTGAAATTTAAACAAAAACCTTGGAATTTCAAAATTTACTGAGAAATGGCATTTGGGAATTGCTTTATTTGAAGTCATCAAAAGAAATCTTTATCAAAGACTTCAATGAAATCAAACCAGTTTGTTTTGCCTTTATTATTTCTACTTTCAAGTGATAACATATTTGAAACATAGTATATAGTGATTTAAGTGATGAGGTCCAACTGAAATTATGTAACTTCTTAGAAGTAGAACCAAATAATTTTCTTTAATTTTTTTGATGAACTCAATACATTTCTACAGATCATTGAGTCAGCACTTGCTAATGAAAAGCAGTTCTTCTGGAACTGCTTCAAACAGTCCTTGCAGGGTATAAGACTTTTAAAATTCCAGACTGTAGATAAAAGCCCTCCTCCTCTTCCTAAAAAAAAAAAGAACCCTTTTACTCTAAAAAGCAAAATTACTCAAACTAAATAAATGTTTATGTTTTTGTGCCTGAATGTCACACGAGTGCCTGTGAATATAGTCTAACACATTTGACAGTTCTGCTGGTCTGATTTAGTACTTAATTCTGCTTTTATTTTTTTTATCCCCCAAATTTCTGCACAATATCTGCTTTCATCCTTACTTATTAATACTGTCTAGAGTCTGTGTTATATTTCATCCCATACAGCAATGCTCATAGGAGCATTTTGAAGTTAAAATAACTTTCCAGCATCAATTTTATACTCTGCTGTATTATAATAACTCTTTCATCTTTGTTTTTAAATGCTATTTTGAAAACCACAGATACTCCGGCTTCATACCTTGCTCACCAAAGGAACAAAGACTGAACACTGCTTGGCTCCAAGTGTCAATCAGGACATAACAAGTTAAACAGCAGTCAACACATTGGCAGATGAGTAACACCGAGTGGTTACTAAGCAGTGCCGAGTGCTGTTTGTCCTACTCTACCTCAGCAGCTTAATGTGTTTACTTATTCATCTGCATCTGTTAGGGTGTAGCCAATGTCAGTTATGGGTAATTCTCCCAGTAGAGGCAAGGTTTTGGGGCTCATCTTACAAAACCATCCAGACCTGGAGGATATTACTGTGATTAAACTAATTGATTTCAATAGGTGCTAATCATGCAGGCTCTGGCAATGCAGGGTGATGAAAAACTTTAGTGTGCCCTGTCCCTTGGACAACAAATGTGTATCACACTTCACCCAAATTCTATCAAGATGAGATTTTTTCCCATCACAATTTGGATATGTGTTTGGTTTTCCTACAGCTGTACCCCATGCTGAGTGGATTCACTTTACCAGTCTCAATTTTCTACTAGGGAATAGCCTGTGGATAAGTTAGGTTTTCGTCAGTGTAAGGAGATGTTACCATTTAACGCCTATTACAGGATATGATTAAGCAAATGGAAATGACCTAACAAGTTGTCCCACGTCTGCTAAAATACTTACTCCAGTGGTAGTATTTACTGTGCCCTGACTAGTCAATCTGGCTGTGGACGTGGCATTTTGCTGTTTCATGCTTGGTCTTTCATTGGGATGGGTCTGAACACAGAGACTCCACTACTCCCCTCTTCGTGCCATCAGCAAGGAGTGGGTGAGCAAAGGATGTGGAAAGCAGCACCATGGAGAGACTGGTAAGGAGCTAGGAATCCCAGCAGCCTGTAAAGGAAGGGACATAGGGAGCAGGGCAGGACAGGAGCCCAGCCCACTTGCTCCATGCACCTGCTGGTGCTCACCTGCTCCATGTTCTCACCCTGTTGTTTTTATTTTTTTCACCTCTGAAAGACATTGTGAGCATCCCCAGGACCATCTCATGTGCTTTACTCCCTTCTCATCTCTGTAGAAACAAACCACTTGCAGCTTGTCAGCCTGGGTCCTGTGTCTTATATGTTGACTGTAACTTTTATTTAAATGACTGAGCATGAGTTGGGATTTGCACCTGTGTGTGGGGGAAGAGGGTCCCCAGAGATGCTATATCTTGGGAAAATTCTCAAGAGCATAATGTAGCATTGCTATTCCCTCTCATTTGGAATAGCCTTTATTTCACCACAGCTTTCATTTCAGTCTGTGCTGCCAGATGAAGGATGCAATAAGCCTGATTAAATTTCCATGATTTATATATCTGCAGCACATTGAGTCTATAATTAAGACAATGGGGGACAGAGGCCCCAGCTGTGATGTACAAACAGAGACCTTCACATGTCAGACAAGAGAGAGATGTGTGAGAGAATACAAGTTAAGACTGATACAGTATTGATCAGCATACTGGGTGTTAGCCTGTGTATATTAGTGTCTTCTTACAACTCTTGGAGCCACATCAGAAGAAAAGAGGATTAAGGTGGGTTCTCCAGTAGCTTAAATTTGATTACTTTACTGAATTACAGAGAGATGTTAAACAAGAGTGTGTTGGGAGAAAGCTGATTGAAATATAGGTGCCTGTGGTGGAGGCTGATATCATGAACCTGGAAAAAGAGAATGGGGCCATGGTGAGGACCTGCAGGTACCTCCATGGAAAACTGGAGGAAGAATCAAGAAGATCCTCTCACTGACCCACTTAGGGAAGAGGAAATGACCAAGCCAGGTAAATGAGGGCAGGATTGCATGATGAACAAGAAAGCTAATTGTGTTGAATGCAGCTGACAGATCACAGAGGATGGGGAAATAGCAATGCTCAGTTTTGGCTGAACACAGTTCTGGAGAGAATAATTTGAAAGGGATGAGAGCAGGAAGCTCATCTACATATAACAGATGTGTACCAGATTGCAAGTAAAATACAAGAATATCTGTGAGGTGAATTTGTACACAATGCATTACAACCTCGGGATGAGCAAAAGAAAGAATGTAGGAATATACAAGTCAGTGTGTGGCTACTTTGTAAACTTGTTTTCAGATTGTGTTGTTGTAGGTACCAATCTGACAGCAACTGAAGTATCAAAGCAGCATCAAATGAATATGTTCCAGTCCCACAGTAACAGGCATCTTAGTTTCTACCCCTGCTTGTCATGGGTGGCCATGGCTTTCATGTCAGAAATCCCTTACTCCTGGTCTCTGTTAGCAGTTTTAACAGTGAGACAGATGTGTGATCCTATCCTTGACAGATAGCAAGACCCACAGTAATTGGAAATAAATGGAGAAACCAGAGAGGGTTATAAAAATTAAGTAGGTTTAAGATGAATACTTCTTTTCAGCAGCTGAGGAGGAGCTCAGAGTGACCAGATAGCATCTGCTGAGAAGTAGGAGGATTTCCTCTGGGTTTTAGGAAGGGGAAAATCTACAAAGCAATGGTGAACTGTTGTGTACCCCAGTTCAGTCAGTGAGGGAAAAAACCCTACTATGTTTTCTCTGACATGTCTTGGGATACAAATGGACAGGCAGTTTGGCCATAAACAACTCCATGGCTGGTGCCAAGCACGGCTGCTTTACATCTTTTGGGGGTGAATAACCCAGTTGCATTTGTGTGCCTGGCAGGCTTCTCCTGAAGGGTGCAGGGCAGGTGTATCCCTTCCCATGGCCAGGCTTATGACACCAGGTGTACTATGCAGCCCTAAAGGTCGATGGTGGGGTGAGTGGCAGCTATCCTAGGTGTCAGGAGGTCCACAGGGGTAAATAGGAATCAATCACAGTGTTGTAGCAAGGTTTGGGTCACACAACACCTCCTGTGACATGGATGCCTTTCATGCTGATGCTCAGTAACCCCAGCTCAGATGTCCCCAGTGCATCTGTGATGACAGCAGCATCCTAGATTAGCCCAACTAATTCGGGCTTTTCTGTTCTGGGGTATTTCTCCTTTTTGCCCCAGGCAGGCTGATAACAGGAGCTGGGAACACCTCTGCTATTGGTCCCCTGTCCTCCTGGCCTGCCTCTGCCCCAACTGGAGGAGTGGGTGAGCACGGCTTTTAGGATGCCGACAGGCCAAGCACCTTTGTGTAAGGCTTTCAGAGGTGCTGCTGGAAACAAGACGATGAAGGGGACGAAAGGGCAGCAGGGACATCACCCCTGCCGTCTCCCTGGGGCCAGGCTATGCAGCAGCTGAGGTGTTACTGGGGTCAATGGCAGTGGCAGAGAGATCACGGCCGTTTTCCCCTCCTGTTGAGTGGCGCATGGTAAGAGCAATGAGTTCCCTCCCCACCTCTCTGCTGCGAGCAGCACGGACACCCTTCTCTGCAGCTCGGCGTTCCTTGTTCATTACCATCTCCTTACCTCCACACCTGTTTGATATTACATATTCAGTTTGGAAATACTGTCCTTTTTGTCCCGTTTACACCATCTGTTGACACAATCCCGTGTGTGTCTGGGTAAGATCCAGCTGGCACACGCAGGAGGTGAACACATTCACATCTCCCGAACTTGCTGATTCAGGGAGGGGAGGCGGGGGGACGCACACGCTCCAGAGCCCCACACCCCGATAGCGCCGCAGCTGAGAAGCCTATCATTGCCCTCTGTGATAGTGCCAGGCGTTATCAATGCACAGCCATCCTTTCACCCCCGCCTGCCCTCCCCGCGCCCCCGACGTGCCTGTTGTAATCAGGGGAACAATGGCAGAGGCAGAGTACCCGGCACAAAGACAACAGCTGCACTCCCGGGTCAGGCTTTGCAGCCTCCCCGCACAATGGCGATGTGTGTAACCCCATCCCACTGCCCGCCTTGGAATAATTTATTTATAGATGCAATATCTCTTTCACTGGCCTATTTAAGAATGTCTTCTCATAAATGCATGGAAATTGAAATTATTCTCTGCTTTCCCCACAAAAGATTAAGGTATCTGTTCTGTACAGATAAATAGCACAATTTTGGAGGGGAAGAGCGAGAAATGTTGTTGGAATATATGCAATAAAGGATGAGGAGAAGTTGATTAATTGTGATGTGTGCATAATTTAAAATTAAATATATTTCATTATTAGTGTCTTTGCAATAACAGGCACATGTTCAAAAATAGGAAAGAAATATTGAAGCAAGGCAAAAAAGCCCTCCTAGGCAATGAATGCTAGTCTTTCCCTGCAAGAGATGACTGGTTGCCTCTTTGGTAATAAAACCTCTTTCACCCTCACAGACTGTGAACATGAGCATCTGCTTAGGACAGAGAATTTTCTACCATGCAGGAGACAGTGAATCATCTCTCACATGAAAATATGGTTGGTTCAGCACACTGCTTGCTTCTCTTAAATACAGCATGTGCAGCTTACATATCATCTAAACGTGTAGCATGACACAAGATCAGAAATAAGGACAATCTCTGAGATCTCTAAAAAGAACTAAAACCAGTAAAAAGTTTATTCTGATAACTTCCTATAGTCAATAGTTTCAATACCCTCCCTATTTTTAATGGCATCTCTTTATTTTTTTTTTCTCTTTATTTTCACTACAACTAAGTTTAATTTTGTCTAAATCCTGATCTCTGAATGCAAACAAGTAGCAGCTTAGCACTTTCCTGTGTTAAAGGAGTTGCTTTAGGGATCAGGAACTTGGAGCGCTTCATCCATGCATGTTTTGTGTGTATGTGAACATATCTGTGTAAGGAAAGCATGACAAGATAGTCTCCAAATAGGAAAAAACTCTGGTGCTGCTAAACACTCTCCAGACCCCTCCATCAGATTTAAAAACCAACTAAAAGCTCCTTGTGATATGAAACACACTTTATTGGTCACTCTGGAAGGAATTTTTTTTAAATGAAAAACACCATATGTAACATTATCACTTGTTCTGTATAAAGTGTGCTGGAAAAATGCATGGCCTCTTTATATCATCCTCTCTTCCATCTCCTGCAGTCCACAGGAAAAGCCTCCTGACTGGCAGCTGTTTGACTGCCCTATTATCTGAGCCTGAGTCCAGTCTGGCTAATTACAGTCACTGATTACTAAACACTGAGCAGCACTGTCACCTGCCTTAGCCTGACAGGATTATACCATCTGTGCCACATGGCCAGGGTATGGAAAGCTGGTGAAAGGTCACAAAAAGGGGCAAATAACCCTTAATGGGAGGTAAATGTATGTTTACAGACGTGACAGCTGACTGTCATTAGGGTATATATACGTATTCACAGCTGAAGATACTTCTCAAGGAAGAATAAGGGGCATACGAAGTGTGGCTTTGTCAGACAGTTGAGTTTTTTTCTGCCCCAAAAATAGGTGTTATTTACTGGGAAGAGACTAAATACACTTCTGTCAGACACAGTGGAGTATCACAGGACCAAATGTTTTCTCTCCTTACCTCCCCAGACTTTGTCTGCCCAGAAGCAGCAGTTTAGAAAACCTGATCTAGTGAAGCTGGTGCAAGCCTTTTTGCAGGTGAACTGCCTGCTTTAAAGGAGCTCATTGGATCTGCTCGATTTGTATTTGCAAAGGCACCAAAATTAACCCCACTGGGCAATGAAGACTGGGCTACTCTCAGGGAGCAGTGCAGGAGCCATAAGCAGAGGGTTTCCCCTCTCCAATACCCTGCTCCAGTCCTTGTCTTGCCTCCTCATACCTGCAGTGCCTGCATGAACACTGCTCCTTCCTGCACCTCGTCTCTCACCACTGCCTACACACTTGTACCTGCCCTCTGCTCTGCCCAAGCCTCTCTTATGGCTGTTGCTTTTCTTCCCCTGCATGCTAGAAAGTCTTCTTTTTTTTCCCACGTACATGTGACAATGCACCCTTTTCACAGAAAGCTTCATGTATTACCTCTTCCTTGTTTTATGTCTCTGTGAATTTAGGTTACGACTCTCCAAAGGGTATTTGGCAACTTTTTTCTATGTATCTGGGCTGAGCCCTCCTGGGGTCAGCGAGACATAGTGTTTATTTACTGCCTCGCTGGATCATTCCAGCTCAAATCTGATCCCTCCTACACCTTGGAGGTTATCTAAGTTATCCTGAAATCACCATTATTTGTTGGCTTGGAAATTTTTTCTTGCTTACACCAGTCTCTGGAGCATTTTGCAGGCAATATACTCCCAAGAGCATCCATAAAGTGGCCTAAATCTGACAGTATATGCCTCTGGGTCCCCTCAGCTTGTCCAGGACTGTTATCTGTGGAGAGGATTGTGGTGCAAAGTCTGACATGGTCTCAGGGTTGTCAGTCTTCTGTTATCAGCTGCTCAGTGACTTCCACTATAACCTGCTGTGGCCACTCCCCCAGGTTTGGGGACTGGTGGCAGTGGGTAGGGAGCATCCTCCTCCTCACTGTATTCTGCTTGAAATATGCATATTTTTTAGCCAGAAAAACAAGCAGTCTGTGCAACTGGAAGCAATTTATTTCAGCTAAGTCATGGTGTCACACGCTTACTACCTTGCTTTTATTCTCCTTGGGTTTCTTGCCTAGGCATTCTCTTTTGCTGTCAAATTTGGATTATGTTTCTCCAGTTGCGTTCAATTCGTCTGGTCATTATTTACCAAGTATTTTAGTATGTGATTCTAAGATAGATGTTCAATGAAAAAAGATGACTCCAAATGGCCTTGCATACATCAATTCACACCTTAAAGAAAAACACATGAATCCCCAAAAGGTGCATATATAAGTCATAACTGAAGCAGTCTTACCTTTAATGGAGTGTAATCTTTTCAGAAATCAAAATATAATTTATTTCATGTCAAATAGGTGACCAACATTTGACAGCCATGGAGTACAGGAATTTTTCAAAAGATATCAAATCAGGATGTCTAATGTTCCGAGCTTTCATAGCTGATCTCTGTGGTTTTCTAATAGTTGCTCTGTTTTGGTCTTTTTTTCTGGTGAGTTGTTTAAAATTGATCTCAGAAGCAGACACGTTCAAAAACCAACTTCATATACGCCTGTGTGTACAAGTGTATGTATACTAGGCTGCCAGTGGAGTCAGCCACCGACACTTTGTGGGTGGCATCACCACCCAGGCTGGGACTGGGATACTGGAGCAGAGGTATGCAGTGATGATCCAGAGGACTGGGAGGAGAGGAGCGAAATGAAATTCAGTAGAACAAAATGCATGCATTTTTTCAACCAATGTTGTGACTTTCTGTTGGAAACTGAAAAGGAGCACAATTGGCATGTGATGGTAGACTTCAGTCATTGGGGTGCTACTGATGAGCTGTAGCTGTGGAAATCTCAGGTTGATTCTGAGACACATCATTTCCAGGGCAGATAGAGAAATACTGTTAACTCATTTGGTTACCAGCAGTTACCCTTTTGCCTCTTGACCCTCCTCTGGGTGAATACAGGCAGGCCTGGTGCTGCCTATGAGCCTGGTCAGCCATGCCCAGAGCAGATAAGTACGAGCTGAAGTAGGTGTGGAAAGCAGTTCTTAGGATCAACAGGGGACCTGGCAGCTTAATTTGAGAGAGACACCTTAGGGAGTGTAGCTCATTTAGCTCCTCAAGACAAATGCCGAGAGAGAAAAAGATGTGATTGCTCACTCTAAATTTATCAGTAGTGGCAAATGCCAGAGAGGGAGAGGAACTATTTAAGGTGAAGGACAATGTTGGCCTAAGAACAAATGAGTGCAATCTGGCTATGAATAAATTTAGGCTGAAAATTAGAAAATGGTTTCTAACTACCAGAGGAGTGAGTTCTCAGCTTTTTAATAGGAATTCAAGGAAACCCAATTCCTATTCGGTCCAATTTGATAATAGTATTAAAAAGCTGCCTGTGATAGGAGGGAACTAGTCTATGGTTTAGAAGGTCTCCTCCATCTCTGAGCACTGATGGATACAGGTTGACTCAACTGGAATTATATTAAGAATTTTTAAAAGGACTGAAATTGTCAAGAGAGTGTTACAAATTTTTGATTCTTTGGACTGTAATGTCTCCTCTGCATTTCTCTGCCTTTTCTACACACCTGTGAGGATAATTCCACCCCCTCCTCCCCATTTAATCACACTGGGGTATTATGAAAACACCCTCACTGTGGTATTATGAAAATATAGTATTTACTGTTTGTGTAGCACTCAGGAGTGCTGTGAGGATGAGTACCAAAGGAAAAAAAGCTGCGCTGAAATTAATAATTTTGGCTACACAGCTAGGTTTGAATTACATCTAGTAAATCATGCCTAGGGCAACACACTGAGTGAGAAGAAAATAAAATATTGAATAGTTGCTCATTAAGTGAACACCAGCTATTTCATGAACTGAATGAGGCAGGGTCCCAAGGAAAATACAGTATGTGATTTTGTAATTGAAGATTAGAAGAGGGCTGAATTAAGGTTGCACAAGATTTTCCTTATGACTTTCCAACATCAAAGACCTGGACAACCAGGGGATCAGGCCCAGCTGCATGCGTTAATGAAAGGCAGGTCCTGCTGGACCAACCTGATCTTCTTCTATGACAAGGGGACCTACTTAGACACTGAAGTGCTGGAGCAAGTCCAGTGAAGGGCAATGGAGCTGGTGAAGGGTCTGGAGCACAAGTCCTATGAGGAGCAGCTGAGGCATCTGGTGTTGTTTAATCTGGAGAAAAGGAGGCTTGGGGGGGACCTTATTGCTCGCTACAACTGCCTGAGAAGAAGTGGTAGTGAGGTGGGAGTTGACTTCTTCTCTCAGGTAAAAAGTGATAGGCCCTCAAGCTGAACAACAGGAGCACCTGATTGGATATTTGGAGAAATGTCTTCACTGAAAGGGTTGTCAAGCATTGGAAGAGACTGCCCAGGGAAGTGGTGGAGTCACCATCCTGGAAGTATTTGAAAGAGATGCAGCTGTGGTGCTTAGGGACACGGTTTAATGGAGGACTTGGCAGTGCTGGGTTAACAGTTGGACTCGAGGATCTTAGAGGTCCTTTTCAACTTCAATAACTCTATGATTCTATGAATAGCCACCCACCCTCCCATCTCGCCAGCCTGCGTGCAGGGAGATGCTCTGGAGTGCACTGTGTGAATACCCCCCACAGTACTCTGCCCTTGGCACAGGCAGCTGGAGAAGAATGGGAGGGTTGCACCAGCTCACCCACAATCAGCTTCTCAGAGCCAGGGAGAGAATAGTGTTCTGTCTTGTGGAGAAATTGGGAATTTATTTCATCCCAGCTTGGAACTCATCCCGTCTCTAGAAATTCTGTATAAATGCAAGTTGGAGGAGTGATTAAAATGTTGACTGTTGAGCCAAGAAGATTGGGTAGCCCAGGCAAACTACCTTCCTGTGAATTTTGACGTGTAGGTGGCTTTGAATGTGAAGCTCAGGCTTTGTGTGTCATTTCAAGACTAGCACACAGACTGCCAAGGAGGAGCGGGTACAGTCCCAAGAACCCACATCCATTTCAAACCTTGTACTTTCCTTGAAAGCAAGAGCTTGGAACAAAGGTTGAAGATATCAGTGAGGCAGCAAACATTCTGTCATTATTTTTCAAAAAATTGCAGCACTGTGGGTCATACTCTGAAATACCTGTCAACAGACCATCATGGTTAAGGTGAGCTATGGCTGTGGCAGGAAGAGCTGCCACTGAACAGGTGGCTGGCAGTAACTCTCCCTTGGGCACACAACACCTGATACCAGTACATATGGCTTTATTCTAGTTGGAGTGTCTGGTATGCCACCATCAAATGCTGAAACAAAATCTTGCTATTTTAAAAATAGCTTTGATATAAAGGTCAAACTTCTAATGTGAAGTTTGAGCGCCTCTGTTTCTTGGCACCCGATGTCTTCCTCAGCTGAGGACTGCTTCCCAGAGTGGGGATGCTCACCTCTTCCTGGACACCCTGCATTGTCAAAATCAGCACTAACAAAGCAAGTTCTGAAAATCATGACTCAAACTCCTCAAAAGTTATCCAGGAAGCATATAGTTCTCAGCCTTGGGAAATAATATTATTTATAGGCTCGCCCAGAATACTTGGCTGGATATTTTCTGTGCGAACTGATGCAAAGGAGACCGGTGTGACTGTATATACTATACAAAGGCAGACACACCCCATATTTAAAATATTCCTGGTTTACTGTAGTCAACCATATTTTCATGTTTGTTTGTCATAGCATGCATGTCTGTAATTATGTGCTGATGGCACATTCTTACTAACTGAAAATATTATCAAAAAATACAGAGCTATCTCTAGATGCAGACCTTGTTTGTGACAGCAATGTTTGCTATTGAATCACAAACCACAGAAAGCAGTGATTTGCACAAGAACATCTAATGCATAAGAAGTGTGCTGAACACTACTTCTGCACAGGAAGAGGGAAGGAAGAAAAACATATTCATCTCAGTAGTGGTTAAACGATAGTGCAAACCAGTAATTATGTGCAAATTATGACCTTGCCCCCTTACAGTCAGCTCCTCAGTAAACATGACTGCTTTTAATTTCCACGCCCTCAGCAATAAACATCACTGTTTTCAGACTAAGTTCAATGCTTTTATTCAGATGTTTTTTTTTAAATAAAAATATGTGGTTTTATACTCCAAACCTTAAATGAAATGCTGGGCTTTTTAATATTCAAGGGATTAATATTTAAATATAAAACTGGTGGCAAAAATATTAGCTTTTATAAATTTTGCTCTTTTCTTTTAAGCTTTTCTATCATTAAAAGGCATTACATACAAGTTTAGAGTTTAGGGGTTCTTTAAACATACATATTTTTAATTTTCTTTTGATATTCTGTAGTGTTTCCAAAGCTGAAGAACTGTTGAAAAATTGTAGAAAATATTGTGATGAAAGAAATAGATGTAACGTACATGGAAATAAAATAAAAAATACAGAAAGAATGTGGGAGAAAATTGTGAAAGAAGCACATAAAATTACATTTTAAGAAACACAGGTTAAAAATACATTTTAAAAAGTAATGAAGAATCTCACTGAACTGGAAGTGACTTAATTAGTGGAACTAATTTTCTTTTTTTAATATTTCTAATTTTTCTATTTCTTTAAACAACAAGAGGCAAATAAGAACTGAACGCCAGAGCTTACATATTATCATGCATTTCAGAGTGACAAACTGTAGCTACACGCAATTATGTGCTATCAGTTGCTGAAGTGAAATTCATTATTTCCTACCTTAAGCTGTCCTATAAATTTGCTCTGCACTGTTAAGCAGATATCAAGTTCCGCCTAGAGATAGAAGCACTGCTGATGAGAAAAGGGGATCTTAATAGCTACGTTTGTTGATGCTTGTATTAAACTCAAGAAACATTTTGAAGAAAAGACAGAAATCATTCTTCCATGAACAGTCACATTGCATTTTCTCAGCATTTCCCCTCTAATGTTCTCACGAAGCAGAGAGACGGGGTCATGGTTTCAGTTGCCTGGCTTGGGTTAATGCAGAGCATATTTTGATGCAGAATTGCCTAGAGCAAATCCCCTTGCACTGGACGAGCCTAAGGGGCATTGTGATAACTCGGGTAACCCCGTGCTTCAGTGGCTTTACCTGCATCGTGCTCTCCTGAGGTTTCTAGTGGCACATCCTCTGATGGCTGGAGCAGTTTCTACCTGACCCACTACGTTAATTCTTCCCAGGAAACTTCTCTGGGATCTCTCTGTGGGCTTGGCATGTGCAATGGCAGCACAGGGATGTGCCAGAGGATACACTGACACATTCCCGTGGAGCTACTCCCTATCCACGCCAGTGCTGACTACAGGTCAGTGCATTGTAACCCCCTTTTTGAGAAACAACGTGAGTCAACAGCTCCACCACAGCAGGGTTGGAGGCTTTTGTGGGTAGATGGGATTTAAATAATTGGCAGGGGCAGGAATGAAACCTGACTTAACTTGATTAAAGAGAATTCCTAGCTCAACTCTGTGCATGTGAAATGCTGCTCACTGCTGTTTTGTCTGCTAAAATCAGAAACAGGTTTACTCCTGTGACCTACCTGGAGTTCGGACACACTTTTTCCCATTAAGACACACCTTTAAATGCTTTGCAAATATCAGCAAATTCAGTTGCACAATGGGAGTTTCTGCTGGCAGACAGACTGCATCTTCAATTTTTGGATGAGGAAATAAGGCAGGATTGGTGACTGGCTCCAGGCCACATCCCCATGTCTGTGTGCCACTGGGAAGCACTGTAGAAAGACATCCAGGCTAGCATGGATTTATATCAGAATGGGGCTCCACCCTGGCTAATTAGTCTGCTGCTGGGGAGCAAGGTCTTTCCAGCAGGGCAGAGAGCTCTGCTAATGCAATCCTGCCTCCAGATGCTTCATGTGGGGATCCCATGGCTGGTCTGCAAAATGCTTCTCCAGCTCCAAGGACTTCATGAAGAATGAAGTGTGTTTTGTGGCTCGAGGACAGCATTTATGAGAACAAGTCTCTTGCAGCTGTACTGAGAGCTGAGAGCTCAGAACTCCTTTATTTTTTTTTTTCCTTTTAATTTATTTATCCAATATTTATATATTTATAATTGATCAACAACAACAAAAACACAGAGATTAAATAAAAGTATCCAATCCCTAAAAATATGCAACTGTAGTTCATGACAGTGTAGTTCCAACAGGGAAGTCAGGAACTTGCTGTGACTCAAGTGGCTGATTGTAAACTACAGCATAGAGAGGGAGTGCCTGACTCAGCAGATGCCAGAGCCTTCAAAGGGATTAGAGATGTTGCCAAGGAGCTCCACCCTTTTTTTTGGTCTTTAAGTGTGTCTTAAGTTTCTTATTCTTGCATTACATTATATATGAGAAGCATGTATGCTATTGAATTGGCACATCCAGAATAGGGAGCACTTAAATGTCAGATTTTCCCAAAGGATTACAATTTGTTTTGATCTGCATATGCACACCATTTCATCACTGCAGAATCTCTTCTCTGTAGTTAATATCCCCCACCCCCTCCCCAGATTTATTAACACAGTAGATACAAACATTTCAGAATAGGTACTCTAAATAAAAAACCAACCTAAGTCTTCATTAAAAAAAATATTTACAAGCTGAGCACACTTGCACACCTCTTGGACCACAATTTCCAGTTCCCTTGCACACCTCCAGAGCTGGTGTATCACTGTGGTTCCTTTGGGAAAATGCTCCAGGGAGCCTTCTCCATTGCAAGATGAATTGCTTTCTAGGGGGCTAGACTGTTCCCCATGCCAGTGCCAACCCATTTCATAACTTCTGCCTCTGTGTAACCTTTTAAACTGAAAAGGTAAAAATGCAGGGAGTTGGTCTATGCTTAAAGAGTTTTGCTGGCATGGCAGAAGTATAATTACAACAGCAAAATCCCTACTGTGAGTTCAGTCCTACCATCAAAAGGCCTTTTTGTTGTTATAATGTAATCTGTTCAGCAAAGTGGTTTAATTCCTACCAGCGAAACAACTTTTTTTTTGCTGGTATAAGCTGTTTCTCTGCGCAGGGTGTTGGCTGTGGCAGGGCCAGTGCTGTACCTCCATTGGCTGCCAATGTGCCCAGAGGATGAACTACCATTTTCCACCTCCCAGGGGCTGAGGCACTTGACGCTTCAATGGGATTAGAAGGCATGTGATGAGTGTTGGGTCAAAAGGGAATTTCAATCCACCTTTCAGTCTGGTTCCTTTGCATAAGCCCTTTATATTTCTAAATCTGTGTCTTTACTCTGCAGATTTGTTGGCCGGGGCTGAGCTGGGTTGCCTGCATAACCCAGCACCATTTCTGACACTGAAGGAATTTTTGGACTGATACTGAGAAAAGCAATGATTTTTTTCACAGGACTGTGAACTAAACCCTCAGGTTTAATGTCCTCTGCTCTCAGCCCATCACTTTTGTAGGCAAAATTGTTTGAATCCAGCTGGGGCTTTCCATATACATAAATATACAGAATGTCACCTGCCAGTCTGTGGTGACTTGGTGACAGCTGATGCAAGGTGCCACCAGAGAAATGCAGATGCTCAAAGTGGGGTTTCACACTTACACTGTCCCCACCCCTCAGTCCTTCCCTGCTGTTTTTTTGTGGGGAGAGTGCACAAGGTTGCACTTCGCAGATCAGAAATGGGATTTAAATGCCCTTCCTGTCACTCTGTCCTCTCCAGGGGTGAGAACTGGGGCTGGGTGGTTCACAGGGCAGTGGTGGATCAGGCCGTGGATAACATCTCTCTGATCCTATCCCCTCCCCCATGAGGAAAGGCACAACCATATAAGATTGATGGCTTTTTCATAAATATATGTGGCATGTTTGTTTTTACCCACATTTTTTCAGTTTTTATTTTAGTCTAATTTCAATATTCTGTGGGATTGGTACCAGAATTAATAAAATGCAGCAATAAGCATTATATTCTCTTAGCCAGCACAACCATTAACTGCTTTGGGGTTTTTTTAGTACTTGAGAAACAAATGCTACAACCTGTTTTATCAAACCTCCTGGCCCTCCCATGGCAGATCACTGGAGCCATTTTCAGGGTATCACATGCCAAAAAAAGCAGGGACAATCTGGAAGGAACAGGTGTATTGGCTTCTGTTACTGCTTGAAGGAGTAAACACCTAATTTGCTGCTCCCACAAAGGAGGTAAACATTTAGCTCACAAAAAGTTTCCTTGCTTCTGAGAAAGTCCCACTGGTGTCGACCTAAATAAATTCCAGTAGTCAATCTTTTTTTTTTGTGAAAAGTTTCCTCCCCTCTATGGCACACTGTTTTGCATTGCAACTACTTGTAAAGAGAAATGTTTTTTGCAAGCAGGTTGGACATTTTACTCTCTAGGGTGGTTTTGGCTGGCAGGAGCTGTGCTGAGGTACAGCAGTTTGGGCTGACCTTCTTCTTGCTGCTGGTGTGCTTCAGGCTTGCTGTTCTCATCAGTTGCTTTCCAGGAGACATACTTCAGTCCAAACTCTTCTCAGGATAAGGGAGATAAAATAGAATAGAAAGTAAATTTTGCTGCTGATGAAAAAGGAGTATTTGAAGAGGTATCTTTTGAAGAATCTGGGATATACAACATTTTGGAAAACCTACCAGGCTTGGTGGAGATTTATGCGAGGCCAGTGCGTGAATCTGCATGTGCTCCGTGTGCATCTGGTGAGGCACCTGAACTGAGCCCGGAGGGTCCATCCTGCCTACCTCACATCGCCTACCCATTAACTTCAGACTCTCAGAGTGGAAGCAGCTGCTTAGAAAGAGTGAAGAAGAGACAGGATTTGGATCTGGGGACGTGAACACTATGTCAGAACAAAACCAACAAAAAGAGCACTATCAGTAAATTGCTCTTTTGCTTTACTTGTTGAATGCAACAAACCTGACCATCTGCATCCTGGTAACTCTTTGTCTTTCTTAGATTGCCTAATCTCCAAAATGGCTTCATTCATATGTTTACGATACCATGGTACCTCAGAGTTAACCATCTTCATGTCTTCAAATAGATGTTTTGCTTCTTTTCAGATTATGAGATTATTTCTTTGATCTGAAAATAGGGCCAAGAGTCTACAGGGTTGTACCTTAGCAGTAGCTTTCAAAATCAGAGTTCTCATGAAATCTGACTTGCAGCAGTTGTTTTGGGTTTTTTTAATCTGATTGGTATCTAGCTCTTGTCTATCCTACACAACGTATTTCTAATACTTTGGAGTGTATCTGCAACAATTGAGTCTTTCTGAAGTTTGCATTCAGTTTGCAAATTGTACATCTGAAGCTGAAAAATAAGCTCCGTATTTCTGTGGTAAAATGAGGTTTGCCAGGCCCCTTCAGAAGCGGCAGCAGTTTTGTGGTTTGTTTCAGTTAACATGGGCTGCAGGGAGCTTGTGAACCTTTTGGTGCCCTCACTGTGACACAGCTGCCTTTCCTAGATGAGTGGATGGGTGCAAGGGTTTTGGGGGGTTTTTTTTGTGGGTTTTTTTTTGGTTTTGTTTTTTTTTAAATAACACCTGCAGAGAAGTGGAAAGCTCTCTGGTTTCTAGTTTTGGCCACATGATTGTAAAACAACTGTGCCAATACCATCCTTCAGGACATCTGTGAATGACTGTTTTCCACCCACTGTTCAAGTCACTCAGTTTGAGAGCTCTGTATTTTGTTGTTCAAACTCTTAAAAGGTATTTTGTTATGTCCACAGCACGCTTTTCACAAGCTTGTTGCTTTAGACAATCGAATTATGGATGGTGATTTTTTTCATAGTCCAGGATCTCAAGGTGTTCTTGTGCTTGTCTGATCCATGTTGGAGAAGGTGTGTTACAGATGGCTGGATCATTGATGTGGTCAGTCTGTGTATTTTTTTTTTCTCTCCAAGCGATGAAACTTCTTTTAAATTACCTTTTTTTAGCTTTAGCCTAGCACTTTCCAATGCTGCTTAGACTCTCTTAGCTTGCCTCTCTTCCTGAAATCATGCATCTCCTTATATCTTCCAAATCGTGCATTTTTCAAGTGAAATACTTGTTTGCCAAGTAAGAATTTGCAGAGACAGGGTCTCCCTATGGGAGTGTTGAACATGTACAATTGTCAGTAGGTTTTCCAAGGAGCACCTGCCAGAGCCCTGCTGCTGCTCTACTACATGAGACAGACTGGTGCCTGGGACCAGACCTCTCTCCAGAATGGTGTTCTCTGTAGGTGGGGTGGATTTACTTTTTTAAAAATTATATATTTACTTCAAAGCAGGTATTCAATTTCTCTTGCAGTGACCCCAAAGGAAAGCTTGTTTCTTTTCACTTGCCTTCATTTATTTAGCACCTACTTCTGCTTTGGCCTGGAAGAAAGAGAAGCCACCCAAAGGTGAATTGCTGTCTGACTGCTCTTCCAGTTCTGTCGAGAACTGAAGTCCTTGTCCTGGGAAGATACTTTTGATCTCCTTCTCATCAGTTCTTCACTGAACTTATGCTCCCTCTGCTTTTTATCCCACTGATGTTTCCTTTTCCTTTCAAAAATGGTTATTTATCTGTACCTTTATCTGCATAGTCCTTTACTGAGGAACAGTTACTCTCTGTTAGACAATAGTCTTCTAATATTTCTGTCATTTCCCTTAAAATAGTTGAGCTTTTTTCATTTTCCAAAATATTAAATGGCACAAAGCTATGACCTAATCCCAGAGAAAACTCACTAGAAACATTGCTTTCTCTCTGTTTCCATATAACTTTTAATACTATCAAAGAATTAACTTCCTTTCTCATTTAATCACGTGAACCTGGATTTGACTTCCCTCTTGCTTCTTATGTAACTCAGTGCTTAATATATCAGAGAAATTCAGGATTATTTTTTCAATGGTGGAGCCTTTATCAACAAAACTTCCAATTTTTGAAAGTTATCAATATTGTTTGTTACTATCTGCTTTTCATAAACCTGTTGCTCTTTATTACCTCTACTATTAGCAGTAAACTCAGGTCTTTTATCTGCTCTTCTGCGGTGCTCCTGTCAGAGCAGGAGGGATACCCCATTTGTTCTTGCAGTTGCTGGGGTAGCATCAGTTCTCTGCCAGGTAGCTGCAACTTAATGACTGCTGTACTGAAGACCAATATTAAAGGTCTGATGACCGTCTCCACCGGCTTTTAACACTTTGAGACTACAAGTTAGCTGGACCAGTTAATTTCCATATGTTTAACCTTTTGTACCTTGATCTCACTTCTTCTTGAGTATTTCTGCCTCCGCTGCTAACCTTTCTACAGTTCTTAACAGTTAGCTGGTATGTATTTGTTACTCTCAGCTTTCAGTCCTTTAAAATTATTATCCATATTTTTAAGGTTGTTTTGTCTTTTTTTTTTTTAAGCAGGTTGACATGTTAATCACACTATTTTGTTCATTAGATTGTTTATTATTATATATATAAATATGTATATATATATTTATATGTAATAAAATATATTTATTATATTCTTTTTCATCTCATTTCTTGAATATTTCCCAGCTATAATTGATTTTTTTTGTTTAAATTTCATCTTCCAGGTGATTTTGCGCATAACAATTCCCAGCTTTGTGAACCGGGAACTTCCAAAGAGCCAAGCGTATAATTCTGTTTGCACATAATTACATCTGTTAAATGGCCTAAGCAGAAGTCAATTTCTATTCTCTGATCAGTTTTTCTGTGGCAGACTGAAATGTAAGGCAGAATTCCTTTCATATGGATACAATTTGTTCTGAGATGAAAAGTGACATATAAAATGTCTTAAGGACACTTTGGTGTTGGCAACAAGAGACACCCAGCCCACTTCACTATGCAGTCTATCGGTGCAGATTTTCGTGGTGTCATGGTTTCACCCCAGTCAGCAGCCAAGCCCCACGCAGCCCCTCACTCACTGCATCACCAGGGGGGTCTGGGAGAGAATCAGAAGGGTAAAAGCTGGAAAACTCATGGGTTGAGATAAAGACAGTTCAATAGGGAAAGCAAAAGCCACACACACAAGCAAAGCAAAACAAAGAATTAAGTCACTGCTCCCCATGGGCAGGCAGGTGTTCAGTCGTCCCCAGGAGAGCAGGGCCACATCACACATGACAATGACTTGAGAAGACAAATGCCATCACTCCAAATGTCCCCCTTTCCACCTTCTAATCTCCAGTTTTATACACTGAGCATGATGTCACATGGTCTGGAACGTCCCTTTGATCACTTTGGGTCACCTGTCCTGGCTGTGTCTTCTCCCAGCTTCCCAGGCACCCCCAACTTCCTTGCCAGTGTGGCAGTACCAAAACCAGAAAAGGCCTTGGCTCTGTGTGAGCCCTGCTCAGCAATAACAAAAACATCTCTACGTTATCAACCCTGTGTTCAGCACAAATCTAAAACATAACCCCATGCCACCCACCGTGAAGAAAACTAACTCCAAAAGAAGCACATTCAGCTGGGGAGATGCTTGAGGAAATGAGCACCCTGCACTCTGTTGTGATTGCCTAGGCTGGACTTTTTGTGCTTGTGCAGTTGGGGCATTCAAGGCACGTGCTTCTCAGCTGTCCATGATCTAGGAATGGAGAATGACAGAGCACCCCTGTCTGAAATTTGTACTCATTGAAACCTTCCTAAATTGGAGGTTTACCAGGATGTTCAAGTTCTTACTATGAGGATTTAGTTACCAGATTTTAACAAGATAAACTGGAATGATTTTGTGCTCCTTTGAGGATCTCAGTCCCTTTTGTCTGTGGCCAATGCTCATTTGACTGGGGTAGAGGCTATTGGTGAACTCTTCTCCAGGTGTCATAGTGATGCACTTCATTTTGTTCCAAACATCTTTATCTTGAGCTGAAAATATTCTTTTACTCCTTCTTCAATTTCCACCTTTGTGTTAGCATCATGTGCTTTGGTTTACTCAACAAGGAACTTGGAAAGTCACTTCTACTGAGATAGGGGTAGCCTGGACTCTGTCAAGCCTTCTCTCTCTTCAAGGTAAGATGAAATTCCACAAAACCAGTTACATTTCACTCACTATGTACCTCCTGATTTCTTCAACAAAAAATCAGGAATTGTCCTGTGGATAATAGCCAGCATCCTTACACACCTTCAATTTAACTTCAGAGTTGATTAATTCGGTATAATTTTAAAACAGCAGGTTTGTGCAGGAAAAGAAAGTAATTGTATAATTAAAAGTTGTATGAGGCACACAAGGAGGCTGAATTAGGATGATGCAGGCAACATCTGTTCCAGTACATTATGATTTTTGAATGCTAAATATATAATGTGCTTATATTGATTTGTGTATACATAATGTATATAGTAAGGGATTCCAAACCTTTCAATTTTATATATCCTTGTAAATTTTCATGCTGAAGTATGCATGTTTTTAGTTAAGCTTTTCCCAGACACTCTCAGAGACCCCTTAGATAAAAAAACCCCAACAAAACAACAGAGATCCTAACAATATGTGGAGTATATGAATTACCAGACAGAAAAACATGACATACAATAAAGACTTATTCAGCTATATTATTCAGTTATTTTCTGAAAATCAGATATAATATCTTTTCCTAAAAATTCTGGAATTTTCTCGTCTTGTTCAGTTTCTTGTTTTGCAGCTGACCTCACAAGTTAAAAATACTTTATCTGTGTTTGCCAATGGAGCATCCTTTGCCAGCTGAGTTGCAGCTGGAGATATGGTCTCTGCTACAGCTTAACTTTGTTGATAAGTTCCTAGTTTTTGAAATGGACTGGGAATAACTGAGGAAGCAGTGAGTAGACCCCCAGGGCACTCTCCCTTCTGCTTGAGATGGAGCTATCCCATGGCCACGAAGTCGAAGCCTTGGCACAGCCTCCCTATATAGTTCAATCGCAGTAATTCAGCCTGGAGCTGGAGATTGTATTAGTCACAGTGCATCCTTGTTGGCAGAAAGGGCAGGAGCAAAACCAAGCATATTCCATCACTAATACCAACTTATAATAGCATGAGCTTAGCTGCAAGCAGAGAGAAGGTGGGACAGGTGATGCAGGAGAGTTGAAGCAGTCTGAAACAGGCTTGTGGCTGCTGCTGGTGGAGCCAAAGGCTTGAATTTCTGCCACCATGCATGGGGGAGGCAGCAACAAAGTGATTAATTTCTCCTTGGCAGGTGATTAATTCTCTGTGGCTTCCAAGAGAGGCTGCCAAAGCTGGACAGAAACCTGCTAAAGGTGCTCAAGTACTCCAAATGTGGAAAGTGGATGAGAAGACAGAAGTTTGCTTAAAAAAAATGAAGTCTTTACAGACCACTTGTGGGATAAGCAGAGCTGATGGATGGATGTGAGCAGGGGACCATGGTAATAATGTGCACTTTAAAGGAGTGCCAGGAACTCTTGAATTTTAATCTGAAGGCTGATGCCAAGTCTTTTCCTGATCCTGTGCAAGGTGAAGGCCGCTCCTGTTGAAACTACAGGTAGTTCTTGCATTCATTTCAGCAGGGTCAGGATGTCACTTTTCTTGAAGAAGGAATAACATTGACTGAAGGGAGGAAAGGTGTCTGGGAATAAATTAATTACCTTTTACAGTGATACATACATTATTATCACTGCCAAGCAATCCCTTGCACATAAACTTAAATTTAACATTGTTTTATTTTAGAAAAATAAAATAATAACAATCCAAACCACTGCCTGATATCACGTGTTGATAGGCTCTGAATGGCCAAATGTTTCAGTGTCTTATGGCCCATTACATTTCAGTTCACTTTCCATTGTTGCTGAGCCAGAAAACTCCCAAGTTCTTCACAATCAAAAAAGTGCCTGCACTCAGTGTCAGCAGAGATCCAGTTCCAATACCTGCACCAGTATTAGAAATTTGGGGTTTACCTGTTGACCTGGGAGCAGAGCTGAGGAGGAGAGCAATGGAGAGAGGTGGGGTGAGGGAATGGTTAACTCTCTGCTGGATATTGGCTGGGTTTCTGGGTTTTTTTTTGTGCACACAGGCCAAGGCTCGATTTCTGGCAGTGAGGGAACTGCTGATCACATCCCTGGCTAACAGGGCCCAGAAGTGCCTTGTCACTGCCACAGGGTCATGGGCTTTTCTTGTGACTCTTGCTCATGCGTGTTGCTGGAAAATAAAACTATTCACCATGAATTCAGGAAGCAATGCTAGTTTCAAATAAGAAACAAGCACACGAGACAATAGTTTCCTTGTTGTAGAAGGTGTTGGGATAGGTGTCTTTTTTTCCACACGGGAAGGTTGTTGAAGAAAGCACAGAGATGAATGAGTAAGACATCTCATAGCATGTGGGAGTGAAGGAGTTTCTGTATGTACAAAACCGTGAAACATTTTGTTTGTTTGTTTGGTGGGTTTTGTTTTACATAGGTTTGTATCCTTTTAGTGTCACTTTAGCTTTTTGTATTTAGTATGCCCCAGAGTGTTAACCACAGGATTGGACTTGACTCACAACATAAATGTTGTGAAACAGCAAACCTTTAACAAAGCCCCTGGCATCACTGGACATTTGGCTGCGTTTGGGAGGGGTCAGGCTGCTAAGAGATGTGTACCACAGAGCAGCAGGGCACAGTGTTACACATGCAGTTGGACACTGATGGCAATGAGGCAAGGGTTTGGGTACGCTAAATTTCACAAACATTAAATATAATTTAACAAAATCGCAAAACTGATTATCATTGAAAGATGCAACTGTGAAATATTTCAGCATCCTGAAAAGAAGCTTTTTTGAAATTATCATTCATTTAATTTTCACGCAACTTATCCTAGGATTTGTGTTAGACACAATCACAAATAATCAAGAAAGGGCAGATGAATAACAAGGTGACAGCCTTTCCAGATAATACACAGTTGTTTAGGATAGAGGAAAACAAAACTTAAATAAAAACCCCTTAGTTTTAAATCTATAATGAGGAGGTGTCTTTCAATTATTACAATTCAGACAAAAAAACTCCTTGGAAATTTTGTGGATAATTTTCAGATACATCTTGTATTAGTATTCAGAAGAATTATAAAGGTAAGTAGCAGCTTATATATGGTGAGAAAAATAATATAAGACTATAATAATATCGCTATTTAAATTCATGAACCCATCTCATATACTAGAAATAGTTCTGGTTGGTCTAATTAAAAAAAAGATAAAGAAAAATCAAGAAAAAAAATCCAAAACAAACAAACAAACAAAAGACACAACTCAAAACAAAAACTGTAAGACAGTCACAGTAGTTTAGCACTCTTTGGCTTGGAAAAGACAAAGTACCGTGAATGGAATAATGCATTTTTTTATAAAACCTTAGAGATATTAGAAAGAAATTTATGCAGATTGCATGCTGTTCTCTTAGTTTAACAGATTCAGAGTCACCCACACAAATTATTAAATAGAATGCAATATAAACACAAGGAAAATCTGTTCCACACTGTATGTAATTATGTAGAATTGATTGTTACTGAATGATATGGAGATAAAGAATATAAATGGCCTCAACGGTATTAAATGAAAAAGGAAAGGTCAGTCTCTCTGTGGCAAATAAACACATTGCATCCCTCAGGTGCTGAAGTCTAAGTCACAGATGGCTGGGCCGGGGAAGATGGAGAGCCCTTGTGTTCAGTGTATCCCCTGCAAGCATCAGCCGCAACCACGGGGGACAGGAGCGGCCAGTACTGTACACTGTACCCACCTGCTTGCCCATTCTGGGAGCTGCCACTTCCATATTTCTGTGTCTAGGTTTTCATTTTGGAAATTCAGGTTTGCTTACTGATTTGATAAAATCAGATCAGGCTGAATTAGAATTTCCTGTGGGACAAACCATCCTAATTTTGTGTAATTCTTATTTTTGTGACAGGAATCAGTCTAACTTGCACTGAGGAGCAATCCAAGCTGTGTCAAAAAGAAGTCTGTGCTTTCTTAGGGAAGAAGTTTGTCTTTAGAAGTAAATAATTTTCTCTCTGAAGTCAGACAAGGTTATGTGTAATATTTTTGTCCCTATGTGATGTTATTGCTGACCTGAATACAAGCTGCAGGCAGTAATTTGATGCCTGAATATGGGTCTAGCTGTCAAGACCTATGCGGTAAGCAGAGCTTGGCAATACAGAGTCACAGAATAAGCTGAGTTGGAAGGGATCCACGAGGATCATAGAGTCCACCTCCCAGCCATGCACAGCATCATTTCCAAGAGTCACACCATGTGTCGCAGAGCATTGTCCAAACACTTGTTGAACTCTGTCAGGTTTGATGCTGTGACCACTTCCCAGGGGAGCCTGTTCCAGTGCCCAACCACCCTCCAGGTGAAGAGCGTTTTTCTAATATCCAGCCTAAACTTCCCCTGACAGAGCTTCAGGCCTTTACCTCAGGACACTGGTCACCAGAGATCAGTGCCTGACCCTCCTCTTCCCCTCACAAGGAAGCTGTAACTGCAGAGAGGTCTCCCCTCAGTCTCCTCCAGGATGAACAGACCAAGTGACCTCAGCCCCTCCTCATACAGCTTCCGCTCAAGGCCTTTCATCATCTTTGTTAAATACATTCAGCTTCAAAGGAGTGTGACAAAACTTTGAATTCTCCCCCTACCTTACTGTGTGCATATAATATGGTATCATCTGTGGGTGCATCCCAGAAACGTCCTGCAGGCAGAGGGCAGCTGTGGGTGACTCCCAATACCTGCACCTGCTGGAACCAGGACCTCCTGGGCGGACACAAGGGGCAGGGCCACTGCGTACGCAGGGCCACTTGTGCATGTAAGAAAATGTCCCCGGCTTCTCCAACAGCCTAACTGGGCCAGTGAGGGGTGTGATTGTTTACTCGAATAATTAGCCTTGCGAATAGGCACGTCTTTCCTGGGAAATGAGTTAGCAGACTAATAATAGCTTTACTCTTGGTAAAGTGGAGGCCAAAGGAGATGGCTTGTACCTTTTTAGTCCTAAAAATCCTGTATGTGGATACAGCCCAGCAACGTGTAACTCTGGAAATAGATGGCTATATTTTTCCTTCCAGTATTTCAATTCGGTTCCTAGTACTGATGTTGCAACACAGGTGGTAGAGAAACTGAGGCATGTAAGGCATCATGAACTCATCTCTACTGTGACACCGACAGGAAGCCAGGAGCATCACTGGGTAAACCAAGGGGCGTCTTCAGATCGTTAACTTAAAAAAACCCACCTGAAAACCAGACAGCCACACCCACACTGTTATTCAAAAACCAGAATATCATCAGGAAGCAGTGAGTCACCATGTGGCCACTGCCTTTTTTTCGTTACGGTGTTTCCCAAATGTACAACTTAGGCTTCCTCTTCCCTTTAGATGAAGTACCTGGTACCACTAGGTAAGCAAAAGCGGTTTTGTTTATTAGCAATAGTACTGTGCATAACAGCAAGGAGGAACATAACTTGTTTTCCTAATGTGATGGATGAGCATCCAAGGACTGGGGACTGGATCCTTAGCCTGTAAGAACTGGGGAGCTTGTAATAACAGCAAGTCTGTGCAGCGGTTTGGCTACGTGACACTGCAACCACCCAGTGTGACGCCGGAGGTGGGAAGCAGGGCCACAGCCTCTCATCTCCAGCCCCTCCTTATCCCATGCCGGTGGAGGTGCTTGAGCAGAGGGCTGAGCCAAGCTGTGTGGGTGTAGGTATCTGCAACAACAGGTGTGTTTGGATGAGGAGGCTCAGAAGGGCCCAAACAAGTTGCCCAACATATTTTTAATAGATTATTGCCAAAACTAAATGACAGAGAATTAGAGTTATTGCCTCAAGAAGGTCATGGAATTTGTTTATATTTTAAAACATCTTGTTAGCATATGTTGTGGCATTACTATTAAAGTAACCCATTCAGCCTAATATAATACATCTAATTATATGATGTGAGCCTCATCTGATGACTTTTGCCAATTATATCTGACAAGGATATTTTAAATGAGAGGCCATGTGTTACAGCAATTTCAGGAGATGAACACAACAGCATATGCTTTCAAAAATAAAGTATCCACTATGCTATTTGCTGTGATTAAGTACCTACCAATGCAATTTTAAGGTTGGGAAGCAGGTCTTTCTGGTTAGTGAATTATGCCAGTGCTGAGTCATTGCTGGTTTTTTTAAAGGTTTATTATGAATGAAGGGCTGGGTCAATGCCAAATTCCATGCTCCTGGCTGCTTCTTTTGTTCCCTTGCAAATTATTCAAATCCCTGGAAACAAGCATCTTAAAATGAAAACTCTGAAAGTTGCAGAAGATATATCTTAAACTCAAAAATTTGAAACAACCAGCACGAGTGACCCTGTGGACCTGAAAGGAAGATGCTACCAAAAATGACATACACCATCATATGACAAAACTATGTCACTATGTGAAAACAAAACAAAACAAGCTATTAACACTTTCTGCTGCAGAACAGAGATGTAGCCTCAAATGAGCATGCCCGGGCAGAGGATCAAAGGAATGCAAAGGCATCCTCCATTCCCTCTGAAGGTATCAGAGGGATAAGAAATGAGTAGAGATTAGAGGGCTATTCTTGGTGCCTCCTGTTGCTGCTCAGACAGACACTGAGCAGAAGGGGTACAAAAATCACAGACCAGAGAGAAAAGAGAGAGAGCACAGGAGAGAGGAAAAGCAGCTCACTTTATCAGATGATGTTGTTTAATGTAAACATGCACACAGACTTTTGAGCTTTGAGGCATTGTCTGCATTGCTGGCCTGGAACAACATTCTCTGTCGTATCTCTGCTTGGGCTGAATGTGCCCAGCATTGAAGAGAAGGCTGGAGACTGCCTGTACCCCAAAACACATTGCTGTGAAGAAGTGGGGGGTGATCTCCCTGGGCCAGGCAGCCACACATACACAGGTCCCTGACACAGAGGAAAGGTTGTCCTCCTTGCTCTACTGAAAGCAAGGTGGTCCCAGCAGCTTGGGTTGTATGTGGAAGCTGCTGCAGTCCCTCCCTGACAGGTAGAATCCAAGTTTATCATCAGGTGTTGCTTATTTTCAGGGCAGACAGGCAGTGTCAGGGCAGTGGGGAAACAAGCACTGAGGGAGAGAGTTCAGGCAAGGAAAGGGCTCTGTGCTGCTGGGTCTTGGCTGGGTGGTGGTAGGGCTGGCACATGGGTGGCGGCAGCAAACTCAGAGTGGAGCTAAAATTTTGCACATCTGAATCCCAGTGCATGCTGGGACTTTTCTGGGATGACAAATGAGATGCTTGGCTTCTTTGCAGCCTGTAAGTCCTGCTCTCAAGACGCTTCCAGAGTCTTCCTCTCCCCACGTGCAGGAGAGCGGCAAATAATACCCACACTCTCCTTCACTGGGAGACTGTCACATTAGTGACACTAATATCATAGAGATATGAGAAACTTGCATTTAAATCCCTTCCTTGTTGTCTGGCACTCAGAGTTGTCTCTCTCTCCCAGGAAAGCCTAATTACTTCACCTCAGGGTGGTGTTCTCAAAATAATTTATGTTTTTCAACTTTGGCTGATAATTTGTTTTGTTAAGTTGCCCCTACCCTCAGCTGAGTGTGAAACTAATTAATCTAGCTGAACCACTCTTGCTTTGCCCCAGTAGATTTATAACTGCTTCAAGAAAAGAGGAGCAATTTTACAAGGAGGGACAGAGCAAGCCCTCCAAATTCCCACTGCATACATTCATGGTTAGACTGCTATGCTGAATGCTAGGAGCTGGGTTAGAAGACTTTGGGCAAAAAAGTGTCCTTTTACCTCTCACACAAAATCTTCAGTCACAAGAATAGAGGATTAAAGGCAGTGTGGGGGAGGAGGAAGCATTGTATTCTTTCTGTATTTTGTGGGAAAAGCCTGTCTCGGGTGTTGAATACAAAAGAACAAGTGTGATCAAAAGCACTGTTAACAGAAGATGTCCTCTGGCATGGGATCACCCAGACTCTCTTAAGTACCTAGACTTTGCATCTTTCTCTGACTTGTCTGAGATAATCTAGGTGGCTTCCTATCCACCATGCAAACTAGAGGATGCCTCTAAAGACAAGTGCAGACACACATACGTGTTCTGCCTGTGGCCTGAGCTGGCCACACAAGAGCCAGCTGTGATCCCACAGCTGTATAGGTGACATTAGTACATTGCTGTGCTTGAATCAATACATCCTGCTGAAAGGCAGGGCATGTTTGCTCAGGCACAACACAGTTAAACACTTCTGAACCATAACTGGCTCTTGTCCATGCCAGCCAGAGGAGCCCACACCCATCTGTATAAGCCTGGTATAAATTAGTGCTAAAGTCTCCACTTGCTCTAAGGAGCTCTGGGTGTCAAAATGTTAGGCACTTTAGTGTTTTATGTTGTGTTTTTGCATGTCTAACTTCAGACTGACCAGGAGAGCCAGGTCTGAGAGCTGGTCTAGAAACTGCATTGGGCAGAACATGGAAGTCTTCTACTGTGGATGCTGTGGTCTGGGGCCACTAGCAATCTAGCTTTGTCAGTGGGAAGTCTGACTCTCTCCTGAATGGTGAATAAATATTCCAACACATAAGACTGTATTACAAATTTTGTTCAAATTTGTCTTTTATCTTCAAGTATGTTGTTTCCAGGAGCAAGTGTTCTGACTCCTAGTTTATTCCACATCAGCTCCTACAAGTTTAGTTTGCTAACATCAATTAGGTGATAAATATTGAAGCATAAACATTCCCTGAAGAAGTTGCTGAATCCTTTTTCTGAGACCCAGATACGAGATAAGATCCATATTTAACACTGGGGGAGGATTATTTCCTTGTGTTCATTAATGAGTGTAATGGAATTTGGTTTTTGGAAGGTAGTGGACTGCAGTTCTCCTCACTTTTTGGTTATTCTGAGCTTCATTTTTTAATTTCTTCAGTCACTGGTATTGTGATGTGTTATGTAGGAGAGATTTAGGTTAAAGGCACAAAAAATATAATAGAGAGAAGTTATAAACATCTAGAATTTTGCATTTGCATTGTGCATTTTTGTCTGAGATACTGCCATATATAACCATAATTGCCAAAGTCTTCTAACTAGTGCATGTGCATGTGATTTAAAAATGCAAGCAACCCCATCAAAGGGCCTCTAACTTTTTGATTCTCTGAGAAATGAATAATATTCAGCACATATTTTGGAAACCGCATTTAAGTCAACCCTAAAAGTGGGGCTGGACATTTAATATTTGAAGAATTTTAACAACTTCAGCATGAAGTAGGAAAAAATAGAGTTGCATTTAGGATCCTGGTGCCTGCCAAAATAATATCCTCATGTTTTTCATCTTCACAGCACTTTGCATAGAGTGAACGGATGCATTTAGGTACATTAGCCTTGAGCTGTAAGCTTGGTGGTGCTTAATGCCCATTGCATTCACTGATATATAGAGCTGCTTCCAGATTTAGCAGCCTTGTGTGCCTCGGTGTAGCCCTAAGGTCTGGCCCACAGCCTGACTCAGGCCCGGGGAATGTTTGGCAGGCGGATCAGGCAGTGCTGCTGGGTGCCCGGGATGGCCATCCCGGCAGGGGCAGCAGCAGCAGCTGGGAGCGGCGGGAGCTCATCCAGCCGGTGCACACCTGTACTGGGCCCATGCTGGGGGAGCCTCCTAAGCTCCAGTCCTGGATGCTCTGGCTTTCGAGGCTGGAATGCTCGACCTCACATTGCAGTTTCCACAGGACTCTTGTTTCACTCTGTGAAGCGCTGGCTTTTTTGTTATTTGGACATTTTTCTGATGTCACCAGAAACATTATAGGCATTAATCTACTATCTTCACAGCTTTCCTGTGAGTTTTGGGTGATCTTATAATTCCCATTTTGTCACTGAGAAAATAAGCACAAGCTCTCTGAAAGTACCTTCTGTTGTTTATTGTATTTTCTGAGGCCCTGGACCACAGAACACAGAATTAATTCCAGGCGTCTTCACCCACAGCCAGCAGCGTTCCTCCTCACTGCTGCATATCCCCTCCATAGCCACTGCTGACTATCCACCTGTGTCTGACCCCTGGAAAACTAGGAAGGTGAAATGAGTTACCAAGCATTCTCATGCAACTTGGTCTGAAAACACTGTCTAGTATCAGAAGGGGTCCTTCAGGCATATGCTCAGAGAGAGTCTTATCTCTAAATGACATTTCTTTTTAAGCAATTGAAGTATTTTTCTTCTATCTCTAATCTTCTGTATTTTCTCCTCATGATTTTTGCCACAAATGTGGAAAGCCTGCCATGGACAACATTTGAATTCACTGCATAACCCAGCTCTTTCCAGGTGCAGCAATTGTATTTGAAGTAAAACAGCATGTGAGTGACCAGCTTTAATTCTGCATTTCCTGTCTTTGGAGACTTTGACTTGGCAGTCTCAGCATCTCTGTTGGGCAATAATTTATAAATGTACTAGTTAATTAGGTAGAGGATATTTGGACAGGGATGTGGATGTGTTTATATTCCTGAAACTAACAGCCCAAACAGTATGTGATGTCAGTAGGCAAGTACTCTCTTTTTAGAGAGGAAGAAAAGGGTTGTTACAGTGACTGAAAGCCAATAGCTGCTTTCTCAGTTGTGCTCAACTCATGTTTTCAGTACTTAAGTGACCTACAGGCAGTTCCCTGGTCCTGGAGGGGCCAGGTATCCAAAAGCTTCTCAGTTGCTTGCTACAGAGCAGAGGTTTTGCTGTCAGTGAACCCTTCTCTGTGAAGGGAGGCTGGGATACCATTGCAGCAGCTGTCCCAGTTTTTAAGACCAGATGACTTTTTCTGGTGGGAATCCTCATCTGGGCAGTGAAGGTTTTATTAATTGTTGGATTTGGCCCAAAAGCTTTTGTGTCAGAGATCCATGCTTTGATCATTTGAGGACACGTTTACGCAAATGCTGGGAATAGAGAGAAATTCTTTTTTGTACCTTTTTCTGTGTTAACAGAAGAAAAGGGAAAAGGGAGGTAATCTTTTCTTCTTTTAATGTGTGGCCTTGATCTATTGAACTTAATGATTATTCTTATGTGCTGCTCAGTAGGAGCAGAATCAGCACTGACTGGCTCCCACTAGAGTAACACTGTCTGGGCGGATTTCCTCATCTGTCTCCCTGGTGTGACCCTTAAATCTACTTGTGGTATGGGAGAGAAAAAAGTGAAAATAATGGGAAAATAATAACCTTCCAGAACTCATTGGGAAGGAGTAATCACAGATTGCTGGGCTCTGGAACAAGTGGTGTGGCTTTAGGACCTGGTCTCTTCCCTGAGGCTGTGCAGAAGATGTAGAAAGGTTTAGATCCCTCTATGAGTAGGGATGCCTACCATGCATAGCCCTGGGCAGGCAGGCAAGCTCCTCTACTCAGCTTGAAAGTTCATGTCAGCTTTATATTTTTTTGCTCACCAAGCACCAGGATCCTGGTTTAGCTCCACCACGAGGTCACATGTGGACCTGGAGCTGCAGAAGCAGCTGGTGGCCCTGGAGCTGAGCAGGAGCAGGTACATGGCAGCTGCTTGCGGGAAGGAATAAGCAAGATCCATGACACAGTGGTTTTGCAAGTCCTCCAGAAAGCACCTCCAAACATGGGGCAAATCTGGCCTGTTTCTGCTCAGAGACACAAGTGTCTCAAACAATATGTCCACTGGAGAGCATGGAGCAATGCTGGGAGGCTGGAGAGAACCAGAGGTGTGAGACCTTCCCTTGCTGTCTCTCTCCTAATCTCGTCCCTCTTTGCTGGGGATTACATCCCAAGGACTGCCCTGATCACTGGATCCTCTCTCAAAAAGTGTCTATCTCAATAAGTGGCACCTTTGGAGCATCTGGCTGTGTCTGTGAACTGAGATGGGAAGCAAAGTAGAATTTCAACAGCTTTTGTTTTTTTGTTTTTTGGGGTTTTTTTAAGCAGTTTAAGCTATTTTTTAAAGACCAAGATAATTTTATACTTCAAATAGTGCTTCTCTGATTTATCTATTTACACTGTAAGTGCAGAGAGGGTTTAAAGTGTCCATTGTCCACATTAGCTCTCCTTGTCTTTCCTCTCATTTGCATCAGGAGGGCTTTGTTGCTGTGGTTTTCCTTCATTTTCTAGACAGAGCTGGATGTTGAAGAGATGAGACTTTATCCAAACAGAGCAGTGATGTTTGCACAATTCAGACCATCATTATAAAACAGAGAAAGAATGGGGTTGAAAAGCAGACATTTTAGCCAGAAAGATCCATGTATTTAGAATCCAGGGGCTAGTTCTTGCTAGTTAAAGCTCAGAGATGATGCTTGAGGGACTAGTGATTTTTATTTTTCATTTTTACAAAGAACATGTAAAACTAAGATGTGGCTGTGCTTAATGATCAAGGACATAGAACTACAACTCTGTGACACGGCCGAGCATTAGGGGAGTATGTCCACTGTCCACGAGAAACAGCTGGGTAGGCTTAATGCAGATTAACTGATACCTGGTGGCAAGGTACTGCTGTCAAACAGCCGATTTCTCTCCCTTAGTTCAGCCCTTAGGATAGGTTTGTGCTGTCTCTGTTAATCCCTAGCAGATGTTTAGAGGATGTGCACACCCGGCGCCCAGCTGCAGCAGCATGACCTTGTAGAGGAGTCGGGGCTGCCAGGGATCGTGGCTCTGCCGTGAGGGTGGGCAAGCCTGGGATGTAAACGAGGGCCACACGCACATCGGGAGCACAGAGAGTCCTGACAAATAGTGGTAACCTTTAAGGGAAGCTGTGTAAATGATCCTTGTCAATACTGCTGTTAGATTAGTGAGGGACAGTGACTACTCCAGGGCTATGAACTACATTACAGTCACTTAATAGAGCTCATTGCTAGGAAACTGACTTGGTGATTTGCTGTTCATCAGCTCTGCTGGCTGACTATTGACCCTCTTCTGTTCAAATGGCATGTGAAATCTCTGGTGTTAGCTGGCACCTGTGGGGTTATTTAGCAGAAGTTCACATAGAGGCAGCCAGATTGGTAACAGCTATCCAGGTGCCTGTGAATTGTAAGTAATGCTGGCAAGAGTTTAGGACTTCTCCTCTGTCAGCTTTCAGTTGCATCATGTTCTTGTGCAGAAAGGGTACCTGTCTGATTTTATCCTGTCCTGTTGTTTGCACATGTCTGTGAGTTTCTGTGGTTTGTAGCTTCAGAGTCTGTCCCCTGGAAGCTGCTGTGGTAGTGCCAATGATCTGGGACTGGGGAGTTCAGCCTGGATGGAGGGATGGTAGGTGATGGAAAACCACTGTCTCTCCTCTTTGACTTCTCCATATACACTGTAAGTCAAAGGCCTCAAACAAAAATTGCCATTTTCTGCCAATCTTTGGTTTATATATCTGTATGAAAGCACTAGATAAAAGATGGTTGAATACTCAAACACCTTCTGAAGAAGCTTTTAGCTTGAACAAAATTGAGTTAAAAAGCCAGTCCATCACCTGAAACCTGATTCATATCCCTAGAATCAAGGAAGTGGAAATTTTCTTTGTTTCACAAAAGCAGCTGTGTGACAAGTTATGGATAATGTGTAGGTGTTCAGTGGCTCTGCTCTCCCACCACTGACCCAGGGCTCAGGGCAGCCTGGCCAGCAGCAGGGCTGGGAGCTTGGAGCTCCTTGATGGCAGCCCTGCTTGCAGCTTGTTCAGTCACCTCCACCAGTTCTCTTAGCTTTGCTGCCTCCACCTTTCCCTTGTCATCCAGAGGGGTTGTGAAGACAGGTTCATGCTTAAAATGATCATGAGCTGAGCTAAAATCTGCCTGAGTGTGATTATTGGCTGCAGCAATATTATACTTGGCAGCAAGGTGGTCTCTTACAATTACATCTCCAAGGATCCTGCAGACACAAAAATGCCTCCAATTCTCCCACCAGGGAAAGGGGACTGAGAGCTGGTCTGTGCAAGAGCATTTTGTCAATGGAGGTGGTGTTTGTAGATGTTTGCATCTCTCCAAGAAGAAAACCTACTGGTGAGCTTGAGTACTTCTTTCTGCCTGGGCAGCAGAGCCCTTCAGGGCCAGCAGAGCACTGAAACAAACCCCTGTGGACACAGCTTTGCTCCCATCAGCTGCAGTGGTGGTTCACCTGACTGCTCACACAATGGTGTGTGTTCAGTGCCTCCCATCACCTGCCTGTGCTGGGGGATGCACTGAGTGCATCCAGGCTGCCGTGTGCTGCGAGGACCCAAAGTGCTACAGCTCTTCTGGCAGGAGTTTTTAGTGCTCAGACTACACTTTTACTGACACGGCTCATTTCACTCACAGAGGTGGTGTTACTTTGTCACCTTGCTTCTAGCAGATACAGCTCAGCTCTTTTATGCCCTAAAGAAAATATAGGCATATCCCAGGGCTGAGAGATGACCCTACTGAAAAACTGGATGGGAAAATTGGTTTTGTTGCAATATTATTATATTTTGCTTATTATTCAAAGTGCAACTTTTTACTTCATCTGTGGTTTGTTCAAGCCTTTCAGAATTGGGTAGATGTCTCAGAAGGATTTTATAGAGAAATGTTTCATTTTGAAGTGTCAAAAAAAAGATTTGAAAATTTTTGGGAAATTCTAGGGTGGGGGTATTTGAGCTCAGTTTGAAATCCAATTTATTTGAAATACCAATGAACAGAAGATTTAGGTTGGAAAACACCAAGATTTTACTTCAGAGTTATGGGAAGAGGATAAAGGAAAAAAAACCATAAGGGAAGAAGGATAAAGAATTCCTTTCCTCACAACATGCAACAATAAGAAGCGAGAAACAACTTCTGACAAATATGAGTGTCTTCTTGCTTTCAGAGGGATTTTTATCTTCTGGAAAGCCAGTGTTTTAGGCAAATAAAGTTTACCCAAGCACTGTCCTGATTTGCATAGCTGTTTAAGAAGCATCAGCGCACATGGTAGCAAAGGCTGTGATTGTCAGCCCGTGAGCTGCCTACACTGCAGTGTAGTACTACTTTTGCAGGTTCAATGTCCAAGTGATTCTTTTGGATCCCTCTAGCCTGGCTAGAAGGGTGGCTGCTCCCTCCCTGGGGGGTGGTGGTGAGCAGGGGGCTGGTGTGGGATGAGAGATGCTTTTGAAGGGATATGTCCCTGCCTGGAGAGCCAGAGGATGGTCCCAGTAACATCTGCCCATTGCTCTAGCTCCAAGCTGAGCCACAGCCTGGGCTGTTGTCTGTCCCTGGGGCAGGGAAACACTGAGGACACACAGATAAAGTAGCAGCGTGCTTCAGAGGAATTGGTTTCCTGTCCCTCGGTGACAAGGAGGTGTACTCAGCACGTCACCCATATCTGGTGAGCTGTCACCCATGTTTGCTGTACCCTTTCTGTTCCCTTGCCACTCTGTTTTGATAGGAAATCTGTTTGGGTACAGAGATTCTATTGATTTCATTTGTCTTCTCACCACAGTAATCTGGACACCATGGACTCACATGAAAATAAGAAGTGAGGTCACTAATTTGCTGAGTCCCTAATGCAGGGAGTCAGATGGAAATTGGTTGTTAGCCATTACACATCACAGAGCAGAGGTGTCACTCACTGTGAAACTCATCCTAATAAGCGAGCTGACAGTTCTTGCTCCCCCACAATTTCTGCATCAAGAGTGAATTGCAGTAATCCCATGTTAAGGTGACACAGGTGTAGATTAATTTCCAAAACTGCCAGTCCCTCTGGACTCCTTGTTTTTAATTTTTTTTCCCCACTGATGTCAGTACGGCAGCAGATTTAAATGCTGGTACTGCACTGATTAAAATTGTATTCCCGAAATAACTTTGTCCTTTGGTATCATTCGGTGGGATGCTTTTGTTTCTTTTTGAATTGCTAGATTTTCAAAGTGAAATCTGAAGCAGAAATTGGATAGGAAAGTTTCCAAATAACTTTACTCCACCACAGGTATACACTGCCTGTCCTTGGACAGTCTATTTTAAATAAAAATAGGTACAACCAGTAGTAAGAGAAACAATTTATTCATAAGGGGGTTGCTGAAGGAGCTGGCTGGTGCCTCCTATATCTTTCCCCCTCTTGACATATAAATCTGTATTACCCATGTCACCTTTTTGGGAACCTTTCAATGCACCAGCTGTGGCAAGTTGTCTACAGTGTCATTGTTAGTGACTAGTGACTTCCATTTGCTTTTGGTGAAAATCTTGTGCTGTCCTGAGAATATCAAACACAACTTGTTTGCTGCCCTCATCTATCAATTTATTGCACATTCCTCATGTGCCCCTGGTGTTTGCCTCCTCCTGGGTGCACCCAGCCTGAGTGACCACCTTGCCTACATCCTCCTCTTCTCACTCATCTTGAACCTCTGGACTCTTTATTTCTTTTTTTGCTGCCTCCTTCTTTTGAGCTACAAAGCACTAGGCAAGCACCATACTCCAGGTAGCACCTAATACCGATTTCCATGATGTCTTTTTTAATAGTCCTAAGGCTGCCAGTGGTCCTCTCAAATGACCATGGATATTTATAAAAGCTGATTCCTGTAGGACATCCAAAAATCCTACTTGCTTAACTCCACTAATGATCTAGATTTTCTATTTGGTGACATATTTCAGCTAATTCAGCTTTTTTCCTCCATAAGAAGAGCAAGAAGGTGATACTTCTTCCTTGCTGTGATGGAACTTCCCTGGGTCCACTGTGGGGGGGGGTTCCTCACCACTGAAATGAGCCCTTCACAGCACTATGTCCAAAGTCTGCATGACTGCTAACCAGTGTTTCTCTTCATGACCTACGTTAGACCTATTTCCCTGGCTCACTGTCTTATTTGCATGTTGCATACGCCTGAAAGCAAAGATTCCTGCATCTTTTAGATCAGGGGACCTCTGTTGATTTTTTTACTGTGTGACCATCATGCTTGTATTCGAAATGAGTGAAAGGAGTGGTACAATGCTGTGGGTCAGCCATAGGTTTGACATGACTTCACAGAGAATTTGGACTCCTTTGACTACGGTTTGGGAAAATTGGCAAAAAGCAAAAATAGAGCTGAATGAACTTTGCACTCTTTGCAACACCATTTCTTCTTTCTGGCATGTTCAGGAGCTGCCATGTATTCTGTCTGATGCTGTTTTCTGCCAGAGACCTTGGATTCTTACCTCTGGCTGGATGTGCTCTTTGCATTCAAAGTCCAAAGAACAGGCTGACCTAGAGGCTTACAGATCAACCAAATAAACGTATTTCAGAGAAGGAGCAGAAAAGCCCCAAAGGCCCATGGGAATTTTTCTCCATAATTCTTTCTCTGCCATCTTAAAAAGTCTATTTCCTTTCTCTTTACAATTGAAAAAGGTAAAAGAGGAAAGAAGAAAGATCTGAATAACAAAAAGTGGTAGTTTTAACAAGTAAGTACTAATGAGAGCTATATTTAGAAAATGTTTCATGTATTTTCAAGGTAAAAGCTCCCATATTGTTGGCAATAAACACAGTATGTGAACACACCACGGATATCTGATAGCTCTTTATAAATTGGAGGCCAGTGCTCACCCGTGGCTATGCTGATCTATCAGCACAAATCCCACTCTTTCCATCATGAGAGTTTATAAGAGACATTACAGAGGACAGGAGGCACTTGTGTTTCCCATTTGCACATTAGCTAACATAAAGCTGTAAAATATGGAACAATTTTAGAAGAAAATGCCAAGATTTATCAGAGAGGCAATAGTGACATCTTAGCTCAGGAGACTTACATGTATGCATCTTCTGAGTGAGGGCTGTTCTTGCTAGGGCTAATGGATTTGTCTGACCAGCAGACCCACTGCTATGAGAAAAAGAGAACCCCTGGCATGACAGTTTGCATGAGAATGATGACTTCTGGGCTATGGCTTTTCCTAGGAATAGATTTTATATATATATGAGCTTTAAAAGAAAGGTGGGATTAGTGGGATTTACCAAGTGCTCAGTTATTTAAACTCTGAGTGGGTTTGTATTCATCTTCATATCTCTCAGCCACTTTGGAAATCTGACCTTGAAACATCCAATACATCCTTGTGGGCGCATTTCAGGAGCCCAGAGGAGGATGAGAGGTGGGTAAGGACAAGTCACAATGGTGTGGGACTCCTGCTGGTACAAAGAGACCACATCAATAATGCTAGTGAGGCTTACTTAGTGTGTTTCCGAGTGTGCCTTCAAATATATATTCTCAGAGGAGAAGCTGAGAGTGATGACTCCTTTGTTACAGAGTAGGAAAATACCTACTCTAAGCATTGTTTTCCAACCGATTTTTCAGACCACTAGAATTAATTACTTTTATGGCTGCTAGTGCAGATTGACCAGGGAGATTTCCAGGAAAGTATATCCCACCACCAGCATGTAGTTGGAGGATTAAAGACAAAATTATCTTCAGAGGTACTGAAGTACTGAGCAGGTTGTGGGGGCACAGCATTTGCTTTTGTGGTGAAACACATCTGAGACAGCTTTGGTGGGAACATGGGACCTCAGCACGGCCTTCATTGCAAAGAAATGCAATATAAGTAGTTACCACAGTGGGTTGAAAAAGGCATTGTCCAGAGCATGCCAGTTCCCTGACCTTTTTGCACTCACTTCACAATGAGGTGAAGCTTCAGGTTGTGCATTTATTGTGATTATTATTAACTATTATTACTATTGCTATTATTATTATTCATGTACCTGTGTTCTAAAATGACTGTGTGGTCCTACACAAGCCTTAGGATGCAGAGACAGAATGGATTATCTCCTTACTTTAATATGCGATGGAAATTTCCAGTTTCTTTTCATTGTTTTACGTGTTTGTTTTTTTAATACAGCGAAATTAAATGCAAGAATCTTGTAGCACAGCAATAAGGAGAAAAATTAATTGAGCAAAAGTCAGCAAATGCAGAATTATGGTTCCCCCAGCAACTGTAATGAAGGCAGAGAACGCATATGTACGCTGGTGTTCGAGTTAACGCCGCACACTGCCTGGAATACAAATCCTACCTGTGTTCAAGGGGCTGAGTGATGATTACTGAGAGAACCATAACTTTACATTTCCTGACTTTTTGCAATTAAAATCGCAACCTGGATGATGCATTAGCATAGGCTTTGCATTTAATTTGCTATTTTCTTTAGAATGTATGTGTGTGTTGATTATGTTTGAACATTTCTCAGCTTTTAATATCATTTATTCTTTTGTAAGGGAAAAATCAGAGGAAAAAACATTTACCACATTAGCTCCCTTCTTCTCACTGTTGGGGGGGGGGGTCTGGAGGAGAGAGGGAGGGAAGAAAAGAACAAAAGCCTTCCTGCAAGCAGTGCAATTAATTGCATTTTTAGCTCTAAGAGACATTTGATAAATGTAAATTTCTATTACTGCTTTTATGTTAATATTTGTGCAGACTGGCCAATCCATACAGACACAGATCTCCTCCAGATCTTTAACCCATACACAGTTGAACTAAACATCATTTACTTTACCATGACCTTGGAATGCCAGAAAAAAGTCTGACAAGGTCTTTGGTGGCCCCAAGATCACAGATTTCTTTAGCCCATGATGTTAAAGTCCAGACCTCAGGTCTGCAGTCCTTCTGACTGTGTGAAGCCACAGTGACTTGAAAAGCTCAAACTTGTGAACATTTGAAAGTGTGTCTGCACTGTAGGATCTTGCCAGACTCCTTCCGTGTCCTTTCTGTATCTCCTCACTTAGCTGCAAGGGAATTGAATGGATTTAAGGGTGCTTCATGTCCTAGCTCGCTGATATGCTGTGGGGTATGGCCAAAATCCCAATGCTTTCAGTGGGGATGGTATTCCTCTGCATGATGGAAGATCAGACAGAAATCCACCAGTGCTAATGGGATTACAATGTTTTTCTTTCATTTTTGTCTGTCTGGAAGGAAAGTTGACTCCTTTCACTGCCTGCCTGAGCCCTGGAAGCACTGGCAACCTTTTATGCACATCCCAGGGACCAAACTAGCCAAGTCTGTCCCTCGAGCTTGTCCCACGCACCAGCTCTGTAGCAAAGTTCATGCTCTTCACCATCACCCTGGCCAGGAGCAGGCACTTGTCCTGGACTGATTTATAGCCTTTGGGCCTAATAAAGATCAGCAAGAAAGGAAGGATCAATGCAGATGGCTCTGTTTATGCTGCAAGTTTTATTTTTTGTTTTATTTGTTGTTAATATGTTGATGCTTACATAATTTTTTTCAACCTTTGCTTTTGTTCTTTTGCACTTTAACCTTCCATAGTGGCTCTTTCTTTGCTTTTTGCTGAACCATTTCATGATGGTGACTTAAGTCTATTCCCTTTGTTCTGAGCCTTGTGCTTTTATATCCCACTCCCCGTAGAGCCATCAAATTTCTTTTAACCTAAAGGCCCTCTGCTACCAAGGGTAAATCAGCCTTGTCTAAGCTCATTCACTTGAGCCCACCAAAGAGAGATTCCCCTCCCTTTCTGTCCATCCTCATATGAGCTCATGTCCATGTAAAGATGTCAGGAATCAAAGTTCAAAGAGAAAATAGCTTGGCACACATTTCCCAGATGCTGTCAGACTGTTGCTTAGGCTATGAAAGAATTAAATTATGTGAGTACTTGTGTTGCTGTCAGAGGCCTGATGACTTTGAAGGACAAATGCTGTTATCTTTGAACATATCTAGTATCCCTGAAAATGACAAAGTTCTACTTCATTGTCCAATTTACCAAAAATCAAAAAAAATATGAAAGCCTACTACTGTTAATTAATGGTGGTGTATAGGATGGATAGGTACCAAAACATGTGGATCCCACATATCTCTATTAAAAATTACTTAATTCTGGAAAAAAGAGATGTGACCTAAAGCAATATGGCTTAAAGCACTAGAAGGAATGGCTTCTATAAAAGTAGTGTTTAGTCTTTTTATAGGTAAAATTTTTATATTTTATTTTGACATAGCGGATTTGGAAAAACTTCTCATGTCATTCCTAGGACAAATAGGAGACAGACAGAATTCATTTTGTTAAAACATTTACTATGTCCCATTGGCAAACTGTGTTTTTTGTCAAACTCTTTTGTTCCTAACATGCACAAGCAACATTTCATCACTTTTTTTTTGTCAACAGAATGTAATTTTATTCCAATCATTCTGTCAACAAAGAGAAATACCATAAAATCACTTTGCTCACAAACATAAATTATATGTTCATTTTGTTTGTAGAAGAAATGGAAAAATCAAAACTTTTTCTGTGGAGACAATGAAGACTGATAGCATTTGTTCTGTGGACAAAATACTAGTGTTACAGGCAGCAGTTTGTGATTTTTAGGCTGGCTGGTGGGCCGAGCATGCATGAAATTCAAGGTGAAGCAAAAAAGAAATGTTTGAATGTGTTTATTCCAGCCTTGATTTGGGACATTGAGATGGAATCAATAGACTTTGGATCAGGCCTTTAAAGCCCTAGATGTGATGCAAGGCACTGTATATGCAGAAAGCACAGAACCCATGAGAGGAGCTATGCCTTTTTGGAGAGGTGGCTGGGATCATGGAGGATACTGCAGGGCATTCACATGACACGAGGGAGAGTATTTAGATGGCAAGATGCAGTCCCAAGTTTGCCCTTTCATTTTACTGTCTGATGTTCTGATGTTTTCTTTCATTTCTTTCCTAAATAACTTCCTTGCACAGCATAGGCAATGCATTAGAGTCAAGATACATCCTTTTAAAGTGGCTTTTTACAGAGTATGGCCATTGCTCAAGAGCCTACATACTCCAGTATGATATGAGAAAAACCTCTGTGCATTTTAGGGTGATTGCCAGCCTCTTTCCATTTCCCCCATGACAGCACATGAACAGCCTCTTCTTTTGTCTTCGTCTTTCAGCCCAATAGTGGCAAAATAGACATCGCAAATAATTGCTGGATTTTGAGTGTTTAGCTCACAACTACACGTGCTTTCTGATGACTGGTCGAAAGCACCTGTGCAGAATACAGATTTTACTCTGATGTATTTGGGGAATGAAGGAATGAACATCCTTTTTAGCTACTAGCTTTTCAAGAAAATTGGTACCCAATCAGGGTTATCAAGAAAAATAATGCTGTAAGATTGGCTTCTCACACCACAAATGATCACTAATGAATAACCAGCATAAACAAAGGGTAGGAAACATGTTCATCAGTTAAAGATGATTATATGTATGACTTTGGGACAATTACAAGCAACTTGCACAGTTTTTCCTTTTGTTAAACTAGTTGCAAATGGAGAACAAGGTTCAAAACCTGAACTGGACAGGGATTTGTGATCCTTGAGTTCATTTGTCAGCTCTGCCACTGAGCTGCTGGGTAACTTTAGGGAAATTGTTTCATCTTCTTATGTGCAAAAGCCCCACCTATAAAAAAGAGGTAATGGTTTATATTTCTCTAGTGCTTAGTATTTGTGTGAGGAATGCTACAGAAAAAAAGCAGGTTTTAAATGGAATAAATGACCATCTCCTTTTCAGTTTTTCATGCTCCAACACCTTCTCTTCCTTCCCTGTACACTTGGGCAACTACTTAAAGCTGATGGGGCTTTCATCAACTGGTCTCAGAGAGTAGTTCCTCTTCTCTCACTTGTGACCAAGATCTGGCTGATCTGCTCTGAGATCTGCTCCTTCTTGACTGCAGACTATTTTTTACCTGGCTGACCCAATTTCTCACTATTTTTCCTTGAAATGATCCAAAACAGTGCTGCCAAACCCTCACCTATGTTCACCCTGTGACACAGCTGACAGACTTTTATCTGAACATCACCTCCCAGCCTCCTGGAGTGTTGTCTTCTGATCTCCATCTCTCCTTGGCTCAACTTATCAGCAGTGCCACATGTGCTGCCAGTGTGGCTTATTGGTCAGCCTATCTCCAGCACTTCCCTTTCCCTCTGACTTCTCCCGTCCTGCGCCTGCACCTCCGCTCTTGGCTACCTCCAGCCTCCATGGCTGGTACCCTGGAATGTCTTTGTGCTTAGCTGCTTCCTCAGGTATCTCTTTGCCCTTTGACAATATTCATGGTTCATCTTTGAAAGTACTGCATATTCCAGTAGTTTTCTAGTAATCCTGCTTCTGGGGTCACACTGATTTCCAGGGAACCGCCGTACTTCTATAATTTTTGTATTTGACGTCAAGTGGTTTGTTGCAAAGGGGAATAAAAGTGTTCTTCACTTGTAGCTCTGTATGGAGCTTTCTGTGCTAGAACAATTGGTCCTTCATCGTAGTACCCAGTGACTTCTGTAACTCTGAAAGCATAAGCACAACTGTTCACAGGAGTTTAATACTTAAGGAAGGATTTAAAAAACAATGGGAGGAAGAGACAAACAACTAATTTCTGAACACTTAACAGTGTTGCTGTAAAAAGCAACTTGTTGAGACACTGGGAGTTTTGCAACTTCTCAGGGTCCTAGAAACATCAGGTGCAGACTATTTGAATCTTGCTTGTAAAACAACATTTTTAAAAGATTGGAAAAAACTAACTCCTAGCATTTTGTCTTTGGAAAGTGTGTTACAGTTATGAATTAACACCAGAAAAAGGCTTTAAGTTAACAATAAGTAAAATGGTATAGTAACTAGATTCCAGCATGCAGACTTACAGTTCATTTTTATGTGTCCAGTAAGATTATTTTCATGCTGCTTCTTAAACTGGCCCAGAAGAGTATGGTACATCAATTCATATCACTGAGAATGGTGTTTTAAAGTACAAATATACATTCAGTCTTAAGCTATGCTATATTATCTCCCTTCAGAAGTCAACTGGTAGTCAGAGAAGAGATAAGTTAATAATTACAAGTGCTTCATAACTGAACATCAAGTCCAGTAGCCTTGCATTAATTGAAAATCCAAGCCCTCATGAGCTCAATGGGAATTTTCTGTTGACCTTAGCAGGGAGATAAGCTCACGTACACTTTGAAGGTAAGCTTGCTTGCCCAGATTGGTGTTGGTTGCCGTTCCTTACCTTGCAACATGAATGTCCTTGAAGCAGAAGAGTGATCAGATTTTACAGCCCCTCAGTCCCCTGGGTGTGTGTTTTCCACCCTTTCTGCTTCCCTCTGCAGTAAAGCCGTGCACCGTTCATCCCTTAACCCTTCTTTCCACATGATCTGTCTCATTTTTACAGTAATTGCTTCACCTCAGGCTCAACTCACTCAATCAGGGTGCTGTGAGCTGGCCAGAGGGTCTCACACAAGCACCGATTAACCACCTTCGGGGCTATGACCCTCTGTCCATCTTCTGGCATCCTGCAGAGTCAGAGAAGGTGGGGACTGCGTGATCAGCATCAGAAGTTCATTTAAAAGTTAGCAAACAGCTTCTAAACAGCAAAGAATGGAAAACAGCAGCTGTAGTCTGGCAACTCCTTCAAGCTCTGTCAAAGCAATGGGAGAGCTTGATGGATGCTCCCAGCTGCAGCAGTGGCAGCGTCCCCATGGTGAATATCAGGCAAATGAGCAAGGGCACACTGACTCCAAGGCTGGAGGATGGTGGCAGAGGAGATCTGTGGTGGTGCTGTGAGCAACGCACTGAAACCCCTCTGCATTGAGTCTTGCATCTGGGTCACCCATTTTGGGGCCATAACTCAAAGATTTGTTTGCATCTGGAGGAAAGGTCACAGCAGGTGACACAGCAGGTCTAGAGTAGAATGGCAGCAGCAGCCCAAATTCAGGAAATGTATCTGCACTTTTGATGTCCTTCTTGAGGAAATTACAGGAAGGACAGGAGGGATTTTGTGGTTATGACCAAGAAAATGGAGGCTACTCTGTATGACAAACTGTCCTTTAACATCATCTGTGGAGGAAGCCATGGGCTTCCCTCAGCCCATTCTCTTCAGTCTCTGATCAAAGATGGAAGTCAAGCAGAAGACGAAATTAAGCGTGCGATTTCCGATTCATTCTCACTAGGTTTGTGCTGATAGCTTAAACAAAAAAATATCAAAGCTAGGATTACAGGCTTAGCAAGGGGAGTGCATATTTCAGCACATACTGGGCTCTTTGTTGTTCTGTCACACTGGTAGAATGAGACTATTAATGCATTGTCCCAGGCAGGCTGCATAATAAAGCCCAGTGGCTAAGTTAAATGAAAAAGACCACTAAGAAAAGCAGTGTGCAGATTCCTACTGCTCCCTTTTTCTTGCAGAAAATTGTTTAGATGAGGCAGGGGAGAGGCAGTGGATGAAGTTGTAAGAGCATTTCATAGAAGTGAAACTCATGATAGTCAATAAGGTTCCAGGCAAAGATTTCTAGCACCTACTCACTGTCCTACAAATTTTCCTGACTTTCTGAAGTGCTATGTGTCAGCAGGCCACAAATATTCCCTCTTTGTGTGCAGGGAAGGAATTACATGGTGGGCTGCAAGTGCTTTCCCCAGTTACCTGTTCAGCACTTCCCAAGTGTCTGTGGCACACAGGGGCACAGGCAGCCCATTTTTAACCATAACATTAGGATGAAAACAAAGTCTCCACTTCTGAAAAGAGCAAAACTAAAGATTGTACAACATTTTGCATCAATGTGAGTTATCTGAAGAAGGCTTGCCTAATACTAACCTGTTACGCCAGTGACAACAGGTTCTGGAATTCCTTGCAGAAGCTGTGAAGACCAGCAGTGGCCCCAGTGCAATTTAGGAAGTCCTGTCTCTTAATACCTGTTACTAGCTCATGTGTGTTAGTTAAACTCCCTGCCAGTGGTGTAATCCACACTATTTCTTGCCTCCTAGATGTCCATTTATACAGAACTCAGGAGTGTCTGGTGCTGAGACAGCCAGCCAAAAACTTGCTATTCTTTGCAGAGATTGGTTTCTAAATAGTAGTAACAACCTGCTCTGAAATAGTATTAAGTCCTTTAAATTTTGTCCACCCCTGGTCCGGGTGATCGGTAAAGAAGTTGTTGGGTTGACACCCAAAGCCACCACCCATTTCCTTAGCACAGCAAGGACAAACCAACTTCCCTTTCAGCTCTAGCTATCTGCTAAACTGCTCGACTGAGACTGACAGTCAGCTTTTGGGGAATCACTACTCATTGCAGCTCATAGCAAGTGCACCACTCCACTGCAGTAGCATTCAGGTCTCCCGTGAGACCTGCCACTGCTTCCTGGGAGTCATAAATGAGACTGAAGTGTCTCCAGGGAACATGCAGGGCAGGTACTGGCAGGGCACAGGCAGAAGGCTGCCAGTCTTGGCAGGCTGGGGGATCATGGTGCAGGGTCAGGCACTGCTGGCAGACTCTCATGGGTGTGCTGAGTCCATGTCTGCTCTGGGGTGGGTCAGAAGAGCCACTGCGCCCATTTTGTGCCCAGATTTTCTCTCCCTGCCTCTGAAAGCCACTCCCAGTTTCACCCCAAACAAACCCGTTCACCTGCCCATATCTCAATTCCAGGTGCTATCAACTGTGTCTATGTAAATGCCGAAAATACAAACAGTGTGTGAGCACCCTTTATTCCAGGCATTTCACAGAGAAGGAACAGAGGTTATGTTGGGGAGAACTACCCTTTTAATGCAGAACTTAATGAATGTTCACAAAAGGCTTTGAGTACCAGAGTTTGTAAGGGTGCTATAAAGGCAGAAAATGTTGTTTTTTCACAATGCTTCTCAGCTGAGTTTCTTCTCCTTTCAACATTGAATGAGCTGGGAATGCCTCACTTTTTTCCTCCCCCAATGCTTACAATGTTTTGTTCCCTTCTTTGTGTTTGTCAAAGGTAGCATTGCAAGCAGGAAGAATCACTAATATGAAGAAGAACCTTTATAGGAGTCACTTTTGTATGGATTTGCCATGCAGAACCTGCTGGTTCGCAGACAGGCCACAGATAGCTCTTTTTGGACCAGTACGTAAATCCTCATGGCTCTTCAATGCCATCTGGCTGCTGGGGTTGCTGGGGCAGTTTGGGGGAGCCCATCCAGCCCCAGCCACGCAGCCACTGCAGGCAGTCCAGCAGCACCCTATTAACCCACCTTCAGCTGGGTGGTGAGTGGCGGGATCATCCTCCCCCCATTTCTCCAGCCTGGGCAAAACAGTTGCTTTTTGGGCTGCTTTTATGGCAGAGATGGTGTTAAATAACAGTTGATCTGGCAACCTTTCTTCCTACTGCTTTATTCTGAAGGAAAACAAGACTAAAATGAAAAAGCCTTTTCCTCTTTTATTTGTCATTTTACTAATTACAGTATTACAGCATTTTCCAACACCAATTACGTACTGTTTGGGGCGATTAGCAGAGTGCAAAACCTACTGTGGCATATTATACAGTGGTGGCTCATGGAAGAAAATTAGTTGAATTCAAGCCCTTATCATTTCATGTGTTTATCCTAATGCAGATTCCATATATACATATATATAATAGCAACTGCACAACATTCAGCAATGCTTAAAACAGAATTTCTTCCCCATGAGGGAATGAATAAGAGTCATTTGTCATATGTTTCCTTTAATTCATGGCTACAGAGCATTTTAGAATTGCTTGATGTAAATCTGTCTCATATATTTGACAACTCTGATATTGAGTCATTCATTTTTATTCTATGACTTAAAAATTTCTATATTGCAGCTAGAGATGGGTGGCTAAAGTGCTAGTTTTGGACTATGGCTTGAATGTAACAATAGCTTTTGACCCTAGCTCCAGTCCCAAGGAAAGTGAATTCGGCAATCTCATTTCAATTCATAGTGAATAGCTGTTCACATAAAAAAATCAGCACCTACCATTTGTCATACTTGGCAGCTTCTGTTTAAGAATGGTCCAGAACTGCATTACCATGGAAACTAAATTACCTACTCCTACTCCTGGCTCAGAAGGTGATTTCAGCCAGTTGTGGAGGTTTCATATCACTGACAGAAGGAGGTGGGGGTAACCTGGGGGACCTGTGATGTGTATGACCCATAAGGACGCTTGCCTCAGTCCTCTGGTTCAAATATTGCCATCTTCTGGTCACGTGCCATTGGGTTCAGACCACGTGGCTTTCTTACACATCATGATTTATTTACTGATTTTTCTTAAGATAATAGCCACCAGCTCCAATCGGGACCAGGACTATGTTGTTAGTGCTGTACATACATATGTTTAAAGACATTTTATACTCTGAAGACCAGGCAAGCATGAGAAGCTCCATATATTCCTTCTAAACTTGAAAATTAAAACAAGATAAGTGACTTTCTTGAGATTATACAGGAAAGTGGAGGCAGACCTAGCAAATGGATGCCCATTTCTTCATTCTAAACATCCACCAGGGTGTTACTTACCCAAACCACTTTATCCTTCTTCAGAATTACTACTAATTTATTCCAGGTGAGCTGGAAATACCACATGGTTGGATAATTTTTGTTCCTGTCATCTACAAAAAGGCTGCTGATTCATAGGACAGTACTTTATTTCAAGCTGCTCAGTCCTGAAGTGAATAAACTTAATGGATTAGAGATCAGTGTTTACTGGACACTGAAAGTTTTTAAGGTTAATTAGCTACTGTATGTTGATTCTGTAATTGTAAGCGAAAACTGTATTACCACTCCATCTTTCAGTAATGACCGAAACAAAAGATGATTTCAATCTGCTGAGCTGGATACACCACCCCTTTTCCTCACAGATCCTGCTTCTTAGTGAGATGTGTGCTAGTGGAAAGGCTAGAAAATAAATACACATAAAAAACCAACACCAATGTGGAACGCTCTTAAGTGCAGAGAGCTAGAAACTCAGCAGAGAGAAACAAAAGTTTTGCCATTCCTAGTGTGGCTTAGGTGCAAGGACAGAAGACCCAGCAAGGCCAGGCTGGATGAGGTTCTGAACAATCTGGTCTAGTGGAAGCTGTCCCTTCCAACCCAAAACCATTCTACGATTCTACGAGCATCCTCTGAAGATTTGGCTCTTAGTGCATCAGATTTGCACCATGGAGCAAGTGAGTTCTTCACTTCCCAGCTGGAGCTGGATGCTGCTGGGAGAAACAAGGTCATGAGCACCCATCTCTGCAGGATGCCTTGGCAATCTGTGGCTTTCCACCCCACAGTGTCCTGCCACATCCTCCTTCATCCATGGGCATGCACTGCTGCCATTTCTCAGGGCACAACAGCAGCAGGAGCTGCTGAGTGCAGACACCCCTCTTGCTTTGCCCTTGCCATGGCCCTGGCAGAGTATTTGGGCCCCTTCTGCTCTGCCTTTGCTTTTTATATGCATCTTTTCTATTTAAGTGTCACAGATCACTGCACCAGCTGATTAGCCTATACATGAATGGAATATAAAAGAGCAAGTTCCCAACTTGTAGGTAAGACCTTTTGTGAGGTTGACTGGCTAAAAATAAAACGGAAATTGACTCTGAGCTTTTGAGAATCTGTCTCTTCCCCAGGCCACAGGAAAGCAGAGCAAGGGGTAGAACTTCATAATTAATTATGAATTTATAATTAATTTGAAGCCTGAATCAACAACCTACTAGTGGTACTGCTATTATTTCCTCTGGATTCCCACAGTCTATCAGAGAGTTTGAACCTTGCAAGCAGTTTTCAAAATTTCAGGGCCTTTTTCTATTAAGTTTTATATTTTTTTTCCAGCATTTTAGTCTTGTGTAGAACTCTGGATTTTGATCGTTTTTCTCTTTAAGGAACCAGATCAATAGCTGTATTGGGTCTCTAGGCTATACAAGGGAGCACAAACAGTTACACTCCCTGGGTAGGAATGATTGGTTTATTTATGTAGGCTTATGTATTGTTTTTGAAGGTTGGTTCTTTTGACAGATAAACAATGCAAAAATATTCTGTTCTTCTGCAGCACATAATCTGATGTTCATTGTATATAAAGACTCCTTACTCTGTGCTATAAATACAGCAAAACTTCTCTCCCCTCAGAGTTCCGTGGGGCTTAAGCAGACTGGTGGGGTGGGATTTTGAAAAGCACTCAAGGCTGACCTTTTCCTACCTCCCCCCTAACACTGATGGTTAAAATTCCTGCTGACTTCAAGGAGAGTGGATCTGGATCAGTGTTGAACACTTCTGAAAATCCCACCTGTAAAGCCTGCAGAGTTCATTATAGGGGCAAGATTTTGTATAAAGCCCAGCAGGGACACACAGAAATTTTTAGCAGCTTATTAATGGCCTCCACAGTGGATGTGTGTATTGAATTTAATTGGGCTGCATCCCAGTAAGGTCCTGATATGCTTATGATTAATTTTCTCTACAGTCTACCTTTAACTTTTCTTTGAAACTGTATGGACACTCCATATTTGCACTTTTATAAAAGACTGGCAGTGAAATAAAGAATGCAGGTAATTATTATGCCCCAAGGAAGAGCTGTGAGTGAGGTAGACCCTCAGTTAATGGAGCTGGATGGTAGCGATTTGGTGTCAATCCCTCTTGATGTCCTGCTAAAATAAAGTAACATTCAATGTGATACTATTTAATTTTTGTGGGTACAGGCATGGTTAAGTTTCTTTGTATAAGGTCTGGCTAGTAGTGTGAAGACATAAGCATTGAGCACAGTGACACACTTGAAAGGGCAGGTTATATTTATTCTGTGTTGTGTCAAGGGCATGCTGCTTGCTAACTGTAATTAGACAGTGTATCTGGAGGTCTGCGGCCAAGTAGCAAAGATGTCTTTCCAGAGTATAAAAGGACTATTGTGTTAGTCCCTGGTCTCGAAGGGTGTGAAGATGTTTCCCTCTCCTGTCTGTTATTACTCATACTTGGTTACTTTATGTAAATTCAGCGATGAGAGAACTGACAAGACTGCGACATGAAGAAATGTCGCCTTTTTCACTGAAACAGGGCTTTTATTGTTTAGTAATACTGTCTTAGTTCTCTGCAAAGGAAAGAAAGAGATGTTATTGAAAATCCCATAATTAGCAGCTTAAGGTATAAACCATATAGAACCCTGTGTTCTATGATAAACCCCCTAATTAGCTTTGTAGGAACTGTTTAAAAGCAAACAGACATGCATCCTTATCACTAAATAATTATTTGCAAATAAACTCTTTCTCAACACATCTTAGGAAAACACAAGATTATTAGTTGGCAGAGTTAAGCCAGCTGAGTAGCTGAAAAAGCATGAAAAGAGCTACAGAAGTTCTTTTCAGAATCCTGCTCTCTTTGGCATTATTTCTCTAAAGCTTGATTTATCAAGAGGACAATACAGTATTTGGTTTCCCCACAAGTAAGCTCTTTTCATGTTTTGTCTTTGAAATGAAAATCGTCTTTTGGAACAAATATCTGCTCTATCAGATAACTGCATGCTTGTCATCCCTAACAGTGTGCTGGCAGGAAGACTGGGCAAGGATTTTTCTGCAGTACATTGAGTACACAGTGCTGGCATTAGATCAAGAACCAATTCCTCTGATATCGAAATATTGACTTTGCATGGCCAGTCTGATTTAAATGCTTATCATTCTTGACTTTGTAGGCTACATACATACTGCAAACATTTTTCATTGTGGGTCTGAGAATAAACATCTTTACAGCTGCCTGGCCATTTCTAGCAGAATAACAAAGGGGCTGTGTGCATATACGGGAGCCTGCATGTGTGAGCGAAATTGCCAGCAGATTAATGCAACTGTCACTTCTGTTTAGGGCCCTTTAGAAGAAGTTGAGAAGAGTATTTTTAATACTTGGAATTACACAGCATTGTTTCTCTGAGTGCAAACACAGGTTTCACTGCTCAGTCTGGATAGGTGCTGGCCACTGAGCCGGTGGAAGGGAGAACACAAACAAACCCAAGTGCAATTATTAAAACATTTAAAAATCTTTGCAATGTGAAATACTACTACTTATATTACTACTAATAAAAAAGTAAAGATAATTTCCCATAGGCAATCAGAACACCTATTAAGTTAGCAACGGCGTTTAATTGGCATTATCTCATGCTTCAGTGAGGAAGACAATGGATCTTGTGGGTGCGCAAGTGGAACGCATTTGCATTTCATAGATGATTAAAATAGATTTGATTGCATTTGTCTGAAGCCTGGCAAGTGAGGGCACATCTGCTGCATTCGATGTGCCCTGCGTTTCCTAGGACTAATGGAGTGCACTGAGTCACCGCGAGACGGGCTTTTACCTCTGAAAGTCCCACGGCACCTTCTGCTGCATGGCCAGCTCCTTTGTTAGCCCTGGAGACCTCTTCTTATAAAGAATTGATGTAAAGTAGAGCAAGAAGGGAAGGATTTGAGGCAGTGAACTTGTCTTCATCTGGTTATGCAAGAGCCCTTGGGCTTTCTGCTGCTTCAAGGTAGAATTTATAAGGTGAGATGAAAGGTAATTTAAGTCATTAATTTGCGTTAAGGGCTGGCAGAACAACAACGGTGCATTTAATCTTGCTGTGGAAAAAATTGGTGATTTGAAGAGTAGGGGTCAGAATTAGGGGTCTGATTTCCTCTTCCACTCCGATTTAAAGTGGCTGCTTCAAAATGGAGAGTTTTATTTACTAGAAACATAAAGCTGAGTTAATTGTCTTTGAAAAAAACATCCAAGAACTTTAAAATAATACAGAAACCAATTAATTAATGGTACTAAAATGTTTTCCTCCTGCTTTTCATTACTTTCCCATCTAAATTCAACATTACAACTACACTCCTGGCAGCAGTTCAGCTCAGACTTGTCACCCACCACCTGAGCCCAGTGAAGGACAAGGGCTGCCCTGTGCTTTGCAGGGGGTGATGCCCTCTCCTGTGAGCCCACCTTTCCCTCCCCAGCCCAAAGGCCACTCAGCAGCATTTTTTTTGGCAGCGCTGTGCTTTTTTGTCAGCCTGTGTAACCACCCAATGGCTGATGCTCTTGTCCTTCTCTATTACTTCCTCCACTGCCCAAGTGTGTCTCCTGGACCCTTACTGGGGTTTTTGTCTATGGATTCTGCTGTTTATTGTTTTCTCTACTCCAAGGTACCTTCTATTTTTTCTGCCTTTGTGTTCCTTCTGCTCTTGCTACACGTTGTGCTCTGCAGTCCCTTATTGTCACGGCATTGCTCTCTTTCATGTGCCAAATGACTGCTCTTCCCTCTTTGAGAAATGTCTCTTAAAAACACATTACCCTTACATCAAAGAGTGACATAAAGATGAGCTGGCTTGACTGGGAGAACCTGGAAAATATGCCTCCTCAGCTGATGAAAGCAGTTTGTTCAGGACACTCATGTTTCAGAATAGCTGGACATGTTCAACAGCAATTATGATGGGTTACTAAAGGAGCAGGTTTCTTGGATGGCTCCTGTGCTGCCACACCCAGTGGTCCCTGCGTGACTGTGGCCGTGATTCTGCCCTGCACCCTCAGTGTGGGCTGTTGGTGTTCCCGCCTTTCAGTCCTGGTCCTTGCTCATAGCATCCCTGCCATCACTATGGATCTGTACTGTTGGTGTGGCCCAAGAACTGTGTTACTGTACTACTCTGGCATTGCTCATTTCCTGCCTTTCACTCCTTCCATTTCTCAGTTCCCTCAGGAACAGCCCTGGCACTGCCCATCTTGGGGTAGTAGAGCAAATAGTCCTTCTGCCACTAGGAGAGCTCAGATACCACCTATGCCTTGTGCTTTTTGCTGGGATGTTCCTGCATCCCTTGCTCCCTGAAGTCCTTTTCTCCTGATCATGGCCATGCCTTGTTGGCCTGGACTACCCCTGTATGTGATGTAGGACAAATATTTCCATGGGTTGGGTAGTAGCCACAGGGAGATCAAGCACACAAGCGCTGGAATTTTTTTTAAAATCATGTTACTTTTGGAAAGAAAGTAACTGGGGATGCACGTCACATTGTTAAAATAATAAATAAAGTTTGCCTGTTGTGAGTCTTATTTTAATCATGTACATGTTGCAATTTTTTCCCTTTTACTTAAATAAAGTATTCCCCTAGAGAAAGACTGCTTGCAAAAAATTTTCTCACCGTTTATTGGCATGCTTTTCCCTTCAGCTTGTTGCTACTTAATCTTAGCCCCTGGAGACAAGTTGCACATATTAACCTGTCAGAGCAATGTTAAAATTGTGTGACACTTAGGAATATATTCACAAAGTCCATAAAACTATCACAATGGTTCTGTTTTTTCTCCTCATCTGGTCATGTACTTTAACAGCATTTCTCCATATACTGTATCTCTCACCCTATTGTTTGTTTAATGTGGTCTCCCAGTTGGAAATGGCTTTTTGTAGGTTTTTGGATCACTGGCCAGAGAAATGTGGGCCCTTGCTTGAGACCATCACTTGGTCTAGGATCCCTAAGACTTCAAGACAGACAGAAGCCATAATCCAAGGCCTCCTTTGAGTACTTCTGCTAGGTTGTAAGTAAAGTATCAAGATAAAAACTAGAGCTGAGTCCTCCTTCTGAATGCTAACTGATGGAGTAGCGTGGGCCATTATCTCCATAAAAAAAAAAGGACAAGCTGCCTGACCTATGACTGCTTATGCATAACTCCTTTTATAAATTACTGGTGATATTTGTTTGCTATGAATCCCCCAACGGACCAAGACATCTAACTAAGCTATGTGGAAGGTCTGTTTCCTTGGGTGCAGCTGGCCCTCCTTTCTGAGGATGGAGTGAAAGGTAAGGAAAGGCCAAGGGAAAAAGAGCTTGGATAGTGAAGAATTATGATCAATGGAATCTGCTTTTGAATAATGTTTTCACTCAACGGTTTCAGATTGTTAAATATGAATTTGGGCATCCAGCTTTAGACAAACATTTCAGAGGGGCACTCTGGATCCTGCAGTCAAGAGAAGTCCCCATATAATACAAATTGCTGTTTCCACATGACAACACAGACACCAAACTGAGGGGGAAATATGGCTTTTAGCATCAACAGTGTTTATCTGTGGTAAATGCTTGAGATATTCTTTATCAAGGCATATAAATAAATGTTAGTGTTTAGGCCTGTCCTTGAATCAATGCAGTATGGAATATAAAAATCCTAATTAATACACAGGTCATGAGTTTGTAGATTTCATTTTTATTCAAATAAGAAAAAATGTTTTTTGTCTGCAAGTCAGTGAGCATGTACATGCTAAAAAATTGTTTACCATGTTTCAGAAACACAAACATAAGGCTAAATTAAGCTTGATCAGTCAAGTCTGACTGTTTCTTCTTTAATACATCACGGTTGACAATTCTAATCGTGAAGCTTGCAAGCTGTAGAAAAAGCATAATTTTTATACACCTTTGGGAGAGAGCTGGTAGCTAAGAAGTTTCTTTCTGTATTTCAGAAAGAAAAATGTTCATATGCAACAGAAAGATCTTTATTTGAAGGCAAAAATAGCATCTCTGTCATGTGCTCTAATTAACTTGCTGTGATGTCGCTCTGGTGATGGACACAGAAATAGACATTTGCTTTCCTAAATTCTGAAGTAGAAAATGAGGCATGAGTCAGGAGGATACAAGAGGGCAGAACTCATTTTCTTTTAATTACTTTTATTCAGGTTATATCATCCAGCAGCTGTTCAAGTTTCCTCCTGAAATCCCAGCATGTCATTTTTGATGGGACTTACTCTCTTCTCCTTTATAAATATATAAGATTTTTTATCTAAGTGCTGATAGGGAATGTAGACATGATGAACAGTGTTCCCATTCACTGTTGAAGGATATAATTGGCTATCAAGTCTCTGACAGTAAAACAGAGGAGGCAGAAACTCTGCAAAAAATGTGGCCAAATAATATGAGAGTTCTCATTACTAAGCAAATAGCCAGGGAAGTGTCTAACTGTTCCTCAACTTGGCATACACGGGCACCAAGGCCTGCTTTGGGGAAAAGCAGTGAGAGTCATAGCTGCATGGCAAGTTTTAGATGGCTATGAAGGCTTCACCTCAACCTCTGCTTGGCACCAGAGCTTCAGGGAGCTTTGCCCACTGTGACACTAGATGGAGCTGGCAAAATTAAAGCTGTAACCATGTGAATGTTACACCCAGTGGCTCTCTCTGCTTTTTAGTCTGCCAGGCAGGTTTGGCTGATGGCAGAGGATGGCCCTCCAGGGGTGCAGCCCTGCTGAATACTTGCCAGGCTTCTGGCCACTGTCACCAGTGTCTGATTCAAGCCCTCAGTCCCAGTGCCTCTGCTCTCCTTCTCTGAAATGAGAATAGCATGACTCTGTTCTCCAGCAACAAATGAAAATAAAGACATAATGCCTTATGAACTACCACATGTATCTGCAGCTGAGGCCCACCACGTGTCTATAAATGCTGCTGAAGGCAGTCAGTGCCCCTGAGAAGCAGCAATCCTGTAGAGAAGGCAATGGATGGACTTGCTGAGGACTGAGTGGACTTACCACTTAAAATATTTCCAATAATTTTCCCGCCTTTTTAGAAAGAGTAGGAAAATTTGAATAAACATTACTTAGAAAAATTCTGGTTTTCAGTTCCTCTTATGTTGTGGCTGGCTTCTTCTAGTGATGGACAAAGGACTGAACCTTCTCTGTGTGTCAGTGGACTTATTTTTCACTACAAGGTCTGTAAGCACAGTCTCTTGCAGGAGAGCAGTTCCATGGTTTTTTGTGGATAGTTCTTTTCCATGCCCTCTTGGGAGATTGGGTGACAAGTAACTGCCTGGCCTTCTAATTTCAGATGTGACCCTGAAGGAGTACAGAGTGCCTGAAACAGTATGAAAAAGGATATGTAGAAGATCTTAGAAGTACAGGTAAGTGAAAAAAAAGAAAGAAAAAGCCCTGAAAATAAGAATATCTGTATAGAAGCCACATTATCTGTACTGTTTGAGGGTATTTGGAAGTCTGTAAGGTCTCTGAAGCCTATTTTCTATGTACATTTAGGATACCATGACAATATAAATCAATACTTCGGTATTTAAAATCTAGGAAATGAAATGTGTATAAAATGGAACTGCCCGAATGAATTTTGACAGCCTCTCCTACATGCATTATTTATCTTATATTGTTTTATTTTTTACAGATGTGGATGGTGACTGAACTGCTGCTGTAAACTTGTACCCAGGTAGCTTTAAAACACATATTTTTGGCTGAGTTCATAGTAATAATGTAGTTTAGTTATAAAACTGTTTGTTACAAACAACTTTACAAGATTTAAATATATATCGAACTACTGAATATATGAGAACCATTTTCTTCCATACCTGAAATGCTCTTATATGGAATGGGTGATTCATAGCTGATCCAGAACACACATAAAACTTCTGAAAATATATTTAGCAAAGGAAGTGAAGGCTATTTTAAATTTATGTTGATCTGGAATTAGAATGTGCCTACAACAGTGGAACTTAACACACAAACCCCACTGAAGAGAGAGAGTACTGTATCCTTAGGATTTACAGACTGACCAGGGATTTGATTTAATTTTCTACTTCCAAAGGGCTGCCTTAGCCCACCATCACAAGCAGCATGTTGCGCCTCTGGTTTCCCAGCCCAACAATGGCATCACTGTAAATCAGCACCTCCAGGTTTTACAGCACAGACCTCTGTCCTGAAGGTTCCACCTGACCTTGGGCCCATCCTTGTTCAGCTTCACTGTTGCTGGCATCAGCCTCTCTGAGTCAAACATTGAGGCTCAATACTACATTTAAACCCTTAAGTCCACTCTGGTTTAGCACTTTCTTCTTTTTTTTTTATTATTCTCTGTTTAAGCCTTTTTCCTCCCCCCTGCAAGCTGCATACATTTAAGGTTCTTCCAAATGGATGCAAATGGCTCTTATTAGAAAAACAGAAACCAGAAAATCACTCCTGGATAAAGCTACCCCCAGCATGTTTTAATGTTCAAATTAGAGTACCCTTCCCCAGTGCTAAAATGGGGTTTATAATGGCAATGCTGACATCCTTACCAGACTCTACTGGCCTGTTGCTCTTTTGTCCTGCAAGTTATTAAAATCTAGCCTGGTTGCCTAAGAAACAGGATAGCTACTTAGCAGATATTTAGCCATCAGTAAAAATTAATGTCCAATGTATTTATTGGAAAAACACACTTAATTAAGCGCTCAAGTTATACAAGCCACCCACCAACTACAAGTGTGTTCTGGCAACAGGAGTGCTGTTGTTACCCGGGTTCTGGTTCATGATGTTATTTTCTTAAGTAAATGCATTTTTCAGCCTAACAGTTCTGGCTACAGCATATTGATAATATAACTCTGCACTAAAGGGAGATATAATATTTTTAGTCTCTTTTTCCAGTTACCAGTAGTTCATTAGTGACACTGTTGTGAGTGTGTTGATTCATTAAGAGTCTTTTCATTAACAGTCTGACAGTCATATGTAGAAGAAAAAGCCAGGAAAAGTAACAAGGCACTCAGCATTTTCTTCTGCTTCTTTGATACTTGTATCTTTTGTAATGTCAACAGATGAGCGGGAAGCATTCAGGACTTTAGGTTTTAAGCCAAGCTTGAGTGTGTCCAGTCTATTTTTTCTTAATTTGCACACTTAATGTGATTTCAGGGGCAAATTTCTATTTTGCATGTGTATGAGGTCTAGTAGATGGCAACTGCATGGGAAAATCAGATGTGAAAGTTCTGTTCTTAAATTGCTTTTAATCGGAGTCTTGAAGACTAACATGGAAACACCAGGGAAAATATGACTTTTGCTATGTTATTTAAATAGGCTGTTAGCCATATCCCTAAACTTTATATGGCTTTGGATAGATTAGGAGCTCTCTTCTAAGCTATCAAATATATCATACTTACGTAAATTCCTAGCAAATATATAAATATGTATTTTTCATTGTTTATAATTGCCATTTAATTGTAGGACCAAATTCCATAGCTTAACATTTATACAACGCCTGATACTTTAAGCATTGCACAAATATTAACTAATTAATAAAAACATCTGAGCAGCTCTTCTGAGACTGTCAGATTCCAAAGAACTAAATTCCTCTTCTTAAAAAATGGGACTGTTCAAGCAAACATGCTGTAAGCTTTTAAACCTCAAATCCAAAATGACACAGTGGGACACCATTTCATGCCTGGAACCTGAGCACAAAGCCTTTATTTTTCCAAGGTATTTTTTTTTCTCCAGTCTTGTAAATAAATACTAGGTAATGACTTAGGAAGCAGAGGGGAGGCAGGGCAGAGATGAACTTGACATTGGCACTTACTTTGTTTTCATCTACATATAGTGTTTCACAGAAATATAATATTACATTGACTTATGTATTCATTCAATCATTAAATTCAACAGGACTCTTCAGTTCTGTCATCAAAAAAGCAAAAAAAAACCTGCAAAGCAAACTGTATGGATTTAACCTTCATTCTCCTTTATGAGAATCCATCAAAAAAATTTGTGGCCTTTAAGTACTTTACGAAGTTATTTTGGCTTTGAAAGTTCTGATTTAGTGATGTAAAACTATGTGGTTATCTCTGGCTTGCAAACAAATCTGAAAAAACCCAAACCCCGCCCAAACCACATTGTTTGATAATTTAAGCTACACTGGCCCTTATGTTTTCCTACTTAGGGCTTTGCTTTCCGTGATAATCTTACAATTCTGGTCTCCTCTGTCTCAGACAAAGAGATGATACTTCAGAACATGCGTGAACAGCAAGCTGCTATTGCTGTATTTTTATATTCAGCATTGTGTCTATACAACAATCAGGACAAAGCAAATCTCTGCTGTTGGCATGCTGCAATTTAAGGGGGACACAGAGTGGTAGAAGATGAGAGTGAGCAAAGGGCAAAAACTCGCTTGAGGAGAAGGGGGTATAACTGGATTTTTGTTTTGAAATTTTTACCTTGGAAGTTATCTTTTTGAGAAATATTTTCTTTAATATTTTGTTGTTTAAAATAGAAATGTTAGGGAATAGTAATTTTTAATTTTTGGTTTCCTACTTTCCTTCTCCCCCCTGTCATCTGAGCCAATATGGAGACGATGAATTTTTAATCATTATTTGCCAATTTCAGAACTTAGGAGGCTCTTTATGTGTATATCTGATGAAAAAAAATTAATCTGGAAGATGTTTTTACAGAACTTTTTCTGTTTTTTAAAAAAACTTATAAACATACTTTCCATTTTGGGAGCAGTGTCAGCCGTAATTGCAAGGCTGCAAGCATGGCATAGAGGCTGCAATATCACCTTAGGTTTATTTCACGTGGGGAGTAGTGTTAAGGATGGATGCTTTGGTAGCAGGGAGCCTCAGAACTGTAATCCAAAAATTAAATTGCAAAAAGGGAGTTGAGGAAATGAAAATGACACTGACATAAGCATCTGGAATCTCAGAAACCATCCGACAGTTTGATCTGTTGCCATGTTGTCTCCATGTCTAATTAAAGAGCAACAATATATACAAGACAATTTAAAAATAGTGAAAAAATATTAATGTAGATGTGATTTCACAAGAGATGTGCCATTTATTTTGTTTGGCAGCCAGGGATAACTGAATGAGAGTGAGAGCAGGAGGGTATGATGGCAGCACATTCACTACCTAAGTAGGATTTCGGCTCTAGAGCAGCTTTGTGCAACTTCTGATCAGTTTCCCTTCATATTGCTCAACCTGCTACATCAATATTTATACATTTTGGATAATCAGCCAATATCCTACAGCTCAATCTACTTTTTTTGGTGTGTATTGTCTTTCCAGGGAGCTATGTTTAAGCTTGTCATATTCCATGAATACCACCTCAAGCATAAACTCTGGGCTCCCATGTATCAAGATCCTTATAGCAAGATTTGCCTGCATGGTGAAGACAAGCGTTTAATAGTATGAGACAAACAGAGATTAAAAAAAATATCTTCAAATGAGACACCCTATACAGAACTGTCTAGAGCAGAAGGGAAATTAATAATCACTAAGTGTGAATTTACAAGGTCTCTTCACATTAATAAATTAAAATACTCTCAAAAGAGGATCAGCAGATCTTAGCAGACTGGAAAACAACTATGGAGCAGAAACACAAAATAATTAAAAAGTAGAGGAATTCAGGATTGGCCATGCATGATCAAAGTTGTGTTACTGTACTTGGAACAAAATCCCTGCAAATAGAGCTTAAGGCCATCCAAACCACAGGAAATTATTTTTAGCCTAATCACATGACTGTGCCCTAAATCTGCAGTTCTTAAATATTTGATAGATATTAATTAACATATTAACAAAAATATGCATTTAATCAAGATGAGGACATCTGTAAAAATTATCCCCAAATATCCCAAATGTTTATGAACTTACTCACATCAGTGTGATGTGAGAGCCCAAGGCTTATTCTCAGTGGCTCTGCTAATGGATCCTGTCCTGCCTTGAGCTACTGGCAGCAAGTTTGTTGTATAGGGGATGAGCAAAATGTGCTGCTTTGCTTTTTGGGCTGTGAGGCACCTCAGAACCCTTGTGTTGGAAAAGGAGAAATGCATAGGTTCCCACCCACTATTTTGCACCTTTTCCTATTTTTAGAAACAGTTTTTTACTATCCATGTGAATAATTTCTTGTGTTATTGAGGAGGACTGAATAATCTGCCCTTTTTCACTCTGATTATAATTTCATCAGAAAGCTGACATATTCTGCTCCAGATCCTCAGCTGGCAAGAGTCAATAGCTACCCCACAGCTGGAGTGGGTCTAGTTTATATCAACTTTTGGAAGGTCAATGTAGCAATTCTTGGAAGATATTTAAAGTTCTATTTCTTGGTGCACTTTTTCCTAATTACTTTGTTTTTGTTTGTTAGATTTTGTCTTCTTAATATGTTTTTTCTGTTCTAAAATCCAATCTTCTTTTTCAGCAAAGGAAAATCCCTGTGCTCTCCACAGCACTATTTTAAAACAACACTTTGCTTTCAGTTAGAAACTATGCTGATGATTTTGATTTGTTTCATTTTTCTTATTGCTATTGATACCTGCAGCTGCTGAATTTTTTAACATGCTTATATTTTAAAAAATACTTTTAATAAAGAATAGTTTGAAGTATCCCAGGCTGCTGTTCAAGAAATCTCACAATTCACAGTTTTCAATTCACTTTCCATTGGAGAGTACTCTCACATTCACTGTCAAAGGGCACTACACAATATCCAGGCAGTGTGGAGAAGTCCCTAGGGACCATGCAATATGACGGAGGGGGGCACCCACAGGAGAGTGTTGTGGGATTGTGCCACTGGAAGAGGTGAACTTTCAGATGTATTACAAAAGCAAATATAAGCAAATTTTCTGCCCATTCATCTGGCTGTTGGAGCAGTGCTACTCATGAAGCAGCTGGTGAAACAGCAGGAGGTGGGTGTGCAGGTGAAGGCAGCAGTTGAGTTTGAGATCATTTAGAACACAGAGAGATGTCTGAACTGAAATGAGCAATGCAAAAATAGGTACTGCAGAAAATAAGAGGAAACTGAGGTGAATAAGGGCATTTAACAGACATGAAGTTACTGGGATTAGACTAGAGAGTGTTGTGCTGTGGATGTTACCAGTGCTACCAGCACCCAGCACTTCATGCAGTGGTTGCTGATGAAGGGCATCTCCTTCCACAAGACAAAGTACTGGAGTAGACAGAGTTGTTCAAAGGCATCTTCCAGGCCAGTGGCAAAACCTGGGGTGCATCTCACTCTCCAAAGATTCTCCATTGCTGTAGGCACAGAGCCTGAGCCTGAGAACTGGCATCAGCATTGGGATGGAGCAGCAAGGAGCCATGTGGGGGTTTTTTGAGTTAGCTTGGACTATGAGTTTTAATCACACTTCTGGAGACCAAGATGAAGAGCACTCAGTCCTTTTGGCTAATAGTGACCATAAACTGTCTGAATAGCATCATGTCCTCACTCACCTGACACTGTCCCAGACAGCTGAATTCAGATATTGCTACATATTTTTAATTTAAGGAAAAAAGTGGCAGGAAATGGAGGAACAGAAAGGGAAAGAGCAGTGGGAAAGCTGACAAGGTTTTGTGTGTGGCTGAAGGGCAAAGATGATACAGTAGGGAGAAATCCTGGAAAGGGGAGAGGAAGGGTGATTAGATAGCCTAATACATTTTTTTCTTCAGTGTTTAATTTCCTTAGGAGTACATGTTGCATTTTATGTCAGTGACAGATAATGAAGGAGTCAAAAGATAATAAGCTAGGTATTCAGAGAAGATCCCAAGAAGTGGTATGTTACAGGGCTGTTTGGAAAGCTGAAATTCTCTGGTGATAGGAGATGGATGAGCTGGCTGAATGCCCCATGAGATTTTCCTCAGTCAATCTAAAATTAATTCCCCTTCATAATTAAAATACATTTTATATTTTTAGGAGCAGCTCTTTAAGTGTTTCTTTTTTTTCTTTTTTTCCCCTACTCCTTTTTACTGCGTATCAGAAAAAGGCCACTTTAATTGCTAGTTTGCCTGATTTAGGATGAAAAGAATCCCAGGATGTTCATGGCTGCCTGTCTTAGCTACTCATTTGATCTTGTACCCATTGTATAAGCTATCATGTATTTATTTCTGCAATAGATCTTTAAGACAGCGACCTGCAAATATTAACTCACACATAAGGAGCTGTGGCACAGTCAGACAATGCAGGTTTCCCAAGGTCCTGGGGTAGTGAGTGATGGACTAGGATTTTGAACTTAAACCTCTCATTCTTTGGACTGTTTTTCCTGCCCAGTAGTCTGGGGCTGATATCTGTATCAGGAGTTATGTAGGTGACACATGGATCCATGGAAGAGGCATTCAGTCCAGTGGAGCCTCATCATACAAAGGGGCAAGTGGAGTTTTCAAAAAGATGCTGCACTGGTTTGAGCCTGATCCTCCCACACCCATGGATAAAGCTGCCACAGGTTTCAGTTCAGAAGGTTCCACTTCTGAAGCCCTCTGGAAAAACCCTAAATCAATTTTTCATCCCATTTTATATTTTTAGCATGCTTTGGTGGAAACTTCCTCTGGGGTAAGCCCAAACCAGCTCACTCACACCTCCCTCCCATTTTTCACTTGGGCTGTTTAACCGAGAATATCCCAGTACTGACCCCAGCCCACAAGCCAGCTTCTGTTTCTGCTAAAGGCAGTGCGAGTTGAGCATCAGGAACAACAACAGCAGCAGCATCTGACCCTAATTTAAACTAGTTGAGAACTGGAAGATGGAAACAGTAGTCTATGTTGGCATATTTCCTGGTGCTCCCAGACACTGGATCACGGCAATTCATCTGAATTCCAGTTTACCCCATAGGAATACAATGAGTCAATTAACCCTTTAAATAAATCAACTAATTCCAGAGCAATTGCACAGCATCTGTTTCTGTATTTTATCAGTTACATAATAAAAATCTTCCTCTTGTCTTTCTGTTTCCTATTGCATTCTGTGCTTTGGATAAATACCACCAGTGCCTGCCAAGTCACAGTTGCAGAGACCTACTGCAGAAAATGGAACCAGAGACACACACTGGGAGAAATCCTCTTTAATGCAGTGCTTCAAATTGAATGCCTGCAGTGCTACACAGAATCACAGAATGGTTTGGGTTGGAAGCAACCTTAAAGATCATCTGGTTTCATGGCAAATTTAAAACTAAAATCCACACCTCATTAACAATGAATCCTGATGAGTAAGTTAAGTAGAAGAAACATCAATAATTTATGGTGATGAACTCAGCATTTTCCCTCTCCCTTTTTGTGTTGTGTCTGTCTTTGGAAGCCTGTAGCATGTTACAAATGAAGTGCCACAGATGAGCTAGAAATAAAAAGCTAGGAGATTTTCCAGGGAGACAGAGAATAAATACAGAACCTCCACAAATGCAAACACACATGCTCTGGACTGTTAAGAATTTTGAATCACACAGCGTTTTATCTTCTCAGAATTTCCCAAGTGGCAAAATATATCCCCAGGAAAAGACATGACAGCAGACGAAAAACAAAGACAACCAGAAAATAAAATTCAAATCAGAAAGCCCACCATAATACAGTTCAGAATTACTTGTTCCCTGAATGATAAAGGAAAAGCAGTAGTCATGACAAGGATCAATTTTGCTCAGAGAAGGCTACCAATTTAACAATGGGTAGACATCTTACAGATATCCTGGCTGAAATAGAACAGAGGGAATGAACCAAATGATTAGACTTCGAAGTGTGAATGAGCTTATACAGTTTTTAACAGAGTGCTTTGGAATAGCTCCCTTCTATGTTGGTGTTTGTCACTCTGTGTTATTTCTTCTGTTGCCTAACATGGACTCACCTTACAGCTTTATCCTACAGTAGCTCCCAGATCAGATATCCTGTGTGTAACAGTAGGAGGGACTTTTTTTAGAAAGCCAGCTAATGTTGATGATCCCTTTTATCCAGCTCTGTTACTGTTACCTTCCTTTTTTTGCATAAACACTTGGCAATATATTTTCTGCTGGTAAAGGAGATTATGGAGTCAGGTGTTCCTTTGAAAAAAGTTCTTTCTTTCCAAAGACTATACAAGTTCTGTTACTTTGAATACAATAAAAATCCCTAGAATATTAATATCCTGAAGCTTTGAATTAAGTAATTTCTTTGTTCAAAGTTCCCATTTTTTTTCATGATATGATGCCCATTCTTTTATTCAGAACTATAGTACAGGAAGTTTTCCTAACATGAATGTCTCCTTTGCCTCTCTTGTAGGTAGTCATGTGCATAAAAGCGTGCTTAAATCACACCTCAGTCTGTCTGCTTGTAGTCAGTGTAATTTTCAGGTGAGGCTGACATTGTTTCAGCAATCACTAAGAAGAAATGTTGAAGGCTGCAATAGAGAGTCAGGGCTGTCCATGGTAAAAAGCAATAGCAAGTGTGTGGTAGCCAGGGAAAGTTATAACATGATATAAACCTTGTAGCTCTAGTGAATCCATGGTTTTCAAATAACCAGTAGAACTAGGGATTTTTATTTCCAGGCCCGTGTTCTCTCTTGAGTAACAGGATTAAGAAACCAATGGTGTAATATTTTGGGGAGTAAAAAGTGGTCTCCTACTGGTACCTGAATGCTACTGTCCTGTACTATTTTACATTTGAGTTTGCTCTGGGGAACAGTGATGACTTGGTTTCACGAGGGTGGTTTCAATGAGGAAAGAAGGTTCCATGGTTATACAATTCCTAGGCCGCGTGTTTGTGGGATCCATGCTGGTGACGGTGGAGATGTGTTGTCAGGTCCTACATTTATTCCTCAGGCATGGCCAGGTTCCTGGTCTGTGGAGGTTTACATCTGAGATGACTTTAACAAAGTTGGGATGTTGCAAGGAAGGGAAGTCTGAGAAATTTTCATTAGAATATTGTTGTCTTACTTTTAGTTATTGGTATAGGTCTTTGGTTAGGATGATAAGTAAGATCTTCAGAGTAATGTTTTGGCAAGGTTCAAAGTCTTTTTGAGTTCATTAATGAGGATATATTTACTGTTGTCTTCAGAAAAAATTGGAGAGCATTGAGAGTATGGCTGTACAAATATTTTTTCCTTATGCATCTGTTAATTTCATTCACATAGGTTTAATGATCTATTAACACCATTTTTTTTCTAACAGGAGGTACTTTGTAGGCTACCAATCATGATTATTACATGAAGATTTAAAGGTTTAGAGACAGTTCTATGAAAAATGTTATTTAATTAAAGTTTGTTGTGACCTAAATCACGTGGAAAGCTGAAATACTGGTTAGTCTCTGTGTACTAGAAGAGCTTATGATGCCACCTTGGGGAGGGGTACAGAGGTACAGACTGGTGGCAACCACAGTGGCGAGGATGACATTAACGTGAAGGTGAGTTAACTGAGTTATTACATAGTTTTGTCTACACAATTAGTACGTGAGGCAAAATGGTACTTTTTAGAACTGGTTAAGTCAATTTGTGCTGGGTAGAAGGGTTTGAAAAAACTCTTTGGTCACATTATAAAAAGAAGCCCAAACCAACTGAAATTGCCTTGGTTAGTTTTCTAATGATCAGACTCTACAGACTGAAGGACAAAAATTTTTATGCCTTTATAAAAATTATTTGCATTTTTTAAAGAAAATCCTGTTTCTTTACAGTGAAATTCAATTTTTTTATTTTTTTAGCTCTTTGTATAAGAGTAATTGGCACTTACTGATCACAAATAATTTAGTGAAAACCCAGAGGGGTCAAATGAAATCTTAATGTAAAGAGAAAAGAGGAGGAAGATGAGAAGTCACTTTAACACTTCAAGCGATATGACATGGAAGCATGTAGGCTGACAGGCTCTTAGTAAACGAATTAAAGTCCTTTTACAGACTAATCCATGATTGCTGTACCGTAACTAATACACAAAAAGAATGAAGCTGTTACCAGACACACCAAAAGTTTAGTTTTGTATCAACAGGTAAGGAAGTGTGCTGGCTGTATTTTCAGTGCCTGACTAGAATGACAATAACAATTATTTCTCAGGGATTGTTTTACAGAGAATTTAAAGATGTATGGTATGTGTATCATATAATTGGCATCTGTATTGCCTCAGGACTGAATCAATGTAATCCAAGACTGCAGCTACATAAACTTCCCCTCTCCTATAAGGGAAAGTTTTCTTTGGGTGATGATAGGCTGCAGAGCCATGATGAATTGCATAAATCTCAATTTAAGTATTTGCAGGCTGAGTTGGATAAGAAAGACTTCATTAATTTCAAGGATATCTTTAAAATTTTATTTATTTTGGATTGGAAATAAAGATGAAAAGAATTATGAAGAAAAATGGGTATTCCACTGATTTCTATATCACTCTGGTACAGAGAATTGTTTTTATGGCAGTACTTTTGCTATTTATCTCAGATGCAGATTTACCAGGTATCAGGACTGAGAAAGTGGGAAGAAAAATGTCATTGGCACAGCCTCATACAACCTGTGTGCCCCATGTCACTTGAAGCAGTAGCTGTCACAGGCCTGCCCCTATTTCTGTTCCCTCATTATTGAAATAGCTGGAGAAAGTACAAGACTGCTGGATACACACCAGAAGGTATTTTCAAACTCTTCTTGTCTATTAGGGAAAACAGTGGATTTTAAGAAGGCAGTGGGGAAGGAATATTTGAATAGGGTATGAATGTCCATTGCATAGCACAAATGGCTTAAAGAACATCCCTGAAAGCTGGTGCCATGAAAGCACTCCTGCCACTGCTAGACATGCACCGTGACTTTCAAAGTTACCATCTTCCTCATTTTACATGACGTCCACCAGCCCATTCTTATTTGGTGTAATATTTTGGACTCCATCCTGCTGGTTTTCTACACCCATGTTGCTGTTCTCGTTCTGGCCCTGTCTGCAGTCCCTTGGCTCCCACAGAGCCCAACACGTATGCTTTGCTGTCTCTCCAGTTATCCTGACAACAAGCTCCACCAAAGCTGGCCTTGTTTACTGCTGAATCCTGCAAATACCTGCTTTGGGGGTTTACAGCACCCCTTAAGCCAAGCTTGCTTACGATGTCTGTATTTAGGACCTGTGTCTCTCCCAGGCATGACTACCCTGATCCCCCTGCTACTTCTAACTGCAGAAATCTCCTCACTCTCACAACCCAGCTTCTCACATTTAGGTCTAAAATTGGCCTGAGCTGATGGGCCTGGGCAACTCCACAAAGTAAAAGAGCAAACTTTTCTGCAGTTCTGGCATGATTGCACAAATCCAGCTGGTTACAACACTTCAGCTGTCCATTTCCAGGGATAAGGAAGAGAACCAATCAAATCAATCCAAAGAGATAGTCATCACCATGCAAGCAGATACTGCCTTTCAACCCTTTCTCATCTGACACTGTTGGGGCCGTCCGAGGCAGCACAGCGTGCAGCTGCACACATCCTTGGCTTCTGCTGCTGCAGGCAGGGGTCGGCTGCAACAGGCAGGGAAAGCTGTCAGCTGCAATAGGCAGGGAAAGCTGGCTCCTTTGCAAGGAGAGAGCCCCAAACAAAGATGGTGCAAAAGCGTTGGCAGAAGCAAGGGATGAGAGAGGGGTCTCTGTGTAGGTTTCAGCTGGTTTATTGCCTGTGGAGGGTCCAGGAACAAAGACCAAGAAGTGAGACAGATCCCAGTATTTTATATGGGGGTGGAACAAAGGGAAACAACCAATAGGGATCAACTGAGAAGGAGGAGACAACAGGGGAATATCCAATAGGGATAACTTAAGGGAGGGAGTTACATGAACCAACCAATGGGGCATCAAAGGAGGGAGAACTTTCCAGAACTAATACATGGACAATTAAGGAAAACGCATAAACATGACCTTATACATAAAACTGGATGGAGAACTTCTGAACAAATAAAACACGTAAACTAAGAACCACTAGGAACATGGAAACTCACCGTAACCACGGGGTGAGAATCCGACCTCTGTGTTCTGCAGGCCTGTGCACCAGTCCTCTGTATGCTCTGGTGCAGTGGCCACTGCCACCCTGCACTGCAACACTTTATCTAGTCCCCATGTTCCTCCTGATGTAAAATAAACACCACTCTCCTCCCAAGGCTGTCAGAATGGAGGAAGCATGCAGGCATGGAGATGAACAAGGTGGGAGCAGCATTTACAAGAGTTCTCTCTTTCCCTAAGAGGTATTACCCTGCACTGTTACGGACTGAGAATTTTTACTTTAAGATGAGCTGCAATAGATTCTGTTTTGCTTATTGTCTCGGTTCCAAAATATCAATATCAACATACGGCTTAAACACTAGTAAAGCAGAACACAAATCCATGGATGACTTCATCTCTTGTACAAGTGTTAGTGAAATAGAGACAAAAAAAAATTTAGTGGTTAACAGCACCAGGGAACATGTGTATTTTAAAGTCACTGTTATTCCAGTAGTATCTAAACTACAAGAATAACAGTAAATTTGACTTAACAGGGGAGACAAAAGAGGCAGGTGACTACTCTGAATGTGGATTGCTGTATCTTCTCCCCTCTGGCTGCTGAAGGTTCCCATGCTGAATGCTAGTAACAATGAGGTATTGGTAGTTATTTTGCTCATTTCTGTCCATGTCATCCCTGACTTATGTTTCAAATCTTAAGATTTGTAGAAAATCTTCATTAGGCTCACAGGTGTTGCCATTCAGTAGAGTCCTTGGCACAAGCAGTGTGACAGATGTTGAAAAATTAAGATGATAGTTTTAATTGTTCCATGAAACCTCTGAAAAGCCAGATAAGACAATACACAAAGGTAGGAGGAAAAGGCAAAATGCACAGCCTCTTTATAGTGGTTACATGATAACTTATCACTAACTCCTATGTGTTCATTGGTTCCTTGACACAGTTTTTGGTCTGTGCTGTAAAATAATCCTGAAACTAACTTAGCTGTAATCTTAAATCAAAGACGAGCACTTGGGGCATGGGCAGGAGGGCTTATTAGCTTATTCAAGGAAACAGAATTCTGCAAAAATACGATTCTTAACTTGCATGAAGAATCAGCATGCATAGATTTTGAGTGCAGAAGCACCTTGTAAGGACCTGCGGACTTTTTTTTTTTTTTTAAATGTGGAAAGTACCAGTATCTTTTTATACAAATAAACTTCTTTATGTGGACAATCTTAAAGAGGGATCTGATCATTTGGACTCAGTAACAATCTTCCTCGGTCATAGAGAGTTTTTATTTAACCTGATGTTCCAGTTACTTTAATTACCCTTGTAGTTCCAGGTAAAGGCAATATTCAATGCTTCCCCACTTCAGTTTCAAAGCAGTGATGTTTTGCACATTACACCACAGTTCCCATGGCTCAGAAACATATTAAAAAAAGAAATCTGTAAATGTATGTTTAAACTGGGAAGTATTTTGGGATAAAAGACAGTATGGAAAGGGAAAGTATGGCACTGATCTTCCTCTCAGAAAAAGGAGAAAAACCCAAACCCTAAAATGAAGTGTCAGTGAGCATAACCAGAAGTTCAGCTTTACCACTAAATGCAGTCTTTATAATTGCTTGCTGAGTGAGACCAGGGCATCAGCACGCTATCCTATATAAAGAGTGATGTCTGTGCACACCGTTTGCCTTTATTTTGAAATGGAGAATCTGAATGCAATTTGAGACCATCTGAGCCATAAAGGAGATTCAATGGCTCAGTGACAGTCTGGTTTCAGCATAGCTGGCCTGGGTGGGGTTCCATGCTGAGCAGGGAGCTGGCAAGCGAGATCACTGAGTGAGCAAACCACGTTGTGAAGTGAGTCTTACAGGCTTTCATAGGCCATGTACTCTCTTTCATTAAATAACACACTGAATTGTCCCTAAGCCAGTCCTAGAGAGTTAGTGGTTTGGTAGCCAGCCAGCATTTTGTTGTAAACTTTCTGGCACAAACTAGTAATATTTGTAACAAATTCTATGGATGTGTTAATGTATGGAATTTGGAAACACTTGCTTAGAGGTCCCAAAAGAGGATGAATTTCAGTACTTTCACAACTTATTTTCATGAAGATCTTTCCCCAAAAAAACATTGTCAAGACTTGCGCTCAAGAAATAAACCAGAAAATTGTATGTTTGATTAATGCTGCATGGTGTCTTTTTTTCCAGCTAGCGGGGATATCCATAAGCAGGTCACGAGTGTCTCTTATGCATGTATGATAAATACTTTTCCTCTGGATTGATGATAAAAGTTTGCAAGCACATAGCAAAATTCAAAGATTGTTGCTTAATAGCAATTTGTAATGTAAGTCACGGGGTGCTGTTTTTCTACATATTTTCCATAACTGTGTGGATAAAGAAGAAATTCTGAAATGGCTGTTTCTAGACAAAAAACAGGCTTTCTGTCTGTAGACAGATGCATTACTGACTCCATGGTGTCCTTAGTGGAGCTCCAAATGCTCTATACAGTGGTAAAATCCATAGTAGGTCATACATGCCTCTAGCTTGAAATCTTGATTTGGCAAATTATGTAGATATGATGGAAGTTTGGGGGCTGTGCTCCTTAAGCACCAGGGCTGTCTGTTCATCAAAAGAGGAGAAAATTTTCTTGCAATGAAGGCATGTTATAAAGCATTCACTGGCATTCTTGGTACAGTAATTTCTTATGAGTAGGTAGGACAATTATTCTTTTATTGTTTGGAGGCCACCATGAACACTGGAGCCCTGGTGTGTTGTGAAAGAGTTGGGATTTGAGGTTTTAACTTTGACTGGAGAACTGCTAAGTGTCTAGCCTCATTGCAGCTTATAAGAAAAGGCTCTTTTACCCCAAATACATGCTTTAGAAATAGTGTAGTAAAGAGCATGGCATGGTACCTTCTGAGGCAGCTGGAGAGTATCAGAAGGGTTCTTATGGGTTTATACAAATCAAGCAAGGCTCAAATAAAACACATGGAAATGTGGTGGCATTTGGTAACATATATTAAGTCTGCTGATTTATCCCACAGCAAAGGCAGGCAGTTCTTTTTGTCATCCTGTTAGTCAGTTAGGGTTAATTCTTGATATGATGGAAATTTATGTAGCTTATGTAGTTTTGGTTTTGGTTTTTTTTATTTCTGCTTGTAGAGGTCAATAGATGCAATTATTTGTGTGGCTAATTCATGAGTCATTGTTTAAGAGACAAGGATGATGATTCACTTTGACAAAAGCTATTAATAGGTACCCAGCACTATATTTTAAGGTCCTGGAAGAATCCGTCCCCTTTCCTTCCATAAGGAAACATAATGTGGCAAGTTCTTTCCTAGGTTAGCTGCCATGCCAGAAGCACATCATTCACAAGATTACCCTCTATGAACAAGTTAACATAAGAGCTAAGAGAGAGTTTTAAGTAAGAGCTGACTTACACAATACATGCCAGAGGATACATGACCTAGTCATGGTGTCTGGGAATAGTCTCCTCTCTCTTTTATTTTCTTTTCTTGTTTAGCCTTTTTCCCCTCCCCCTGCATTGCACATGGGCTGCTGTCAGTCTCAGGCTCTGGTTATGACTCCTCAGAGTATGGACAAATGCAAGTGCCTCTTCTTGGAGCCAAGGGCGTGCAAGGCAGCTTTTGGCTGCTTGTGTTAGGAGTTTCATCAGTGCAATGCTACTGCTGAGAGGATTCACTTTCTCCCTGTGACATTTATTCCCTTGGAGTATGCTGTGAACAATGCTGAGATGAAGCAGGGATAAGTCTAGAGTTCTCAGACTTCAGGTAAAGTCTTTTCTGGTCCATGTAGATCTACTTTTTGGGCTTTTGTGTACAGGGACTGGGTCCTGTGCTGGAGGGGGTGCCAGTGACTGCAGCCCACCGAGGAGATGCACAGACCTGCATAAGAGCTTATGCAGGAAGGACATCTGGAGTTGGCCTACTACACCCCTGCTTTGTGAAGGCCAGGCCAACCTCAGTGTTAGATCAGGTTTCTCAGAACCTGTCCACCAAAGTGCTGCAGCTTTCCAAACCCAGACCATCTCTGTGAAGCTGCCTGTGCAGAAGTGCAGTCAGCAGCCAGCAGCCAGCAGGACTGATCATTCCCCATGACGTGGCACTGGGCAGAGGGCAGTGGGAGCACAGAGTCCAGTTCAGTCTTTCTCAGCACAAGAAAGGTATCAACCACCCAGAGTGAGTCCAAGGGAGGGGTCACCAGGTTGGTGAGGGGCTGGAGCAAGCGATGTAGAAGGAGAAGCTGAGGCAGCTGGTTTATTTAACCTGGAGAAAGAACAGCTGAAGGGAGGTCTCCTGGCTGCCTGCAGCGACCTATTGGGAAGCTGTAGGGAAGATGAATCCAGATTCTTATGAGAGATTCACAATGAAAGGGCAAAAGGCAAAAGACACAGCTTGGAGGACAGGAAATTCCAGTTAGCTATTAGGAAATTTTTTTCACTGGAAGAGCAGGAAAAGGTGGAGCAGATTGGCTGGAGAGATGCTGGAGTCTCCATCCTTGGAGATGCTCAGAACTCAAGGGGACAAGTCCAGAGTAAGCTGATTTAGTGCAGCAGATCTTGCTGGTATTGGATTAGATTAACTACTCTAGTTCTTTCCAATGTAAATTATTTTGTAATTCTATAATGCATAGTGGATCAGTACTGTCTCAAAACCAGCCTTGCACTGCATAGGCAAAGGTGTGTGACTACTACTCCTGTCCTTGTCAGAGAGCATTGAATGAATGGGAGAGGCAGAGCATTAAAGTAGACCTACCCAAACGTTTTTTAATGGAATATCCTAAATTAGCAGATGAACAGAGTTCTAAAAGAAAAACATCCCAAAGAAAGATAAAGTAAAAATATTTTAAGTTGATCAACATTTCAGTATAGAACTTGCACAATTCAGTATAGAACTTGTTAGTCTCAGCTTATGTTACCTTTTCCTGCCCTTTTTAATTACTGAACACAAACCCAAATTCCTGCATAAGAAAGGCCATCTGATGCAGATGTAGAAATGTACAAATGTGAAAATATTGAAATGAATATGTTTGCGTTGTTTCTATCCCTGGTTTAGGATCATTGTGACGGAATCTGAGTCAGGACTTTGAGACATTGTCTAAGCCATCCTCTGAGGCGGATTTAGACTCTTTCAGCAAATGTTCTTCTCCCTGGTAGGTTTCTTGTCAGAGATCTGTACGCAGTTCACTAATTCTCTTCATGCTACAGTAAACTTTAGTGAAGTCAATAGCTACTCTGGCAGCAAAGTAGAAATGAAAGAGACTCTCTATTTTCAGAGCTCTAAAATAGCGACTGATCCATCCTTTGGAAAATACTGCTCTCAGGGGGGTCTGGTGAAGTGGTGTTGGGTTTCCAAAGGGACAGAAGAACAGACAACTGTGTTCTTGAGCATTTCATGCTGACTTTCTGTGAAGCAACAAGGATGGATTCCCTGGAGGGCTGGCTAGCTTTAGGGGTGAGATTAAATAGCTGACTTTACCCCTCCTAAATTACGTGCCAAAGATATCACTGCCTCTCCTGTTTCAGTGCCCACTCACTGGAACTTCTGCTGGCACCAAGGTCTGCTTAGCGTGGTAGCAAGCTCTATCACCAGGGTCCCCTGCCACTCCAAAGTACGTATTTAAAGGCAATCTTGAATCCGGAAGGAAAGAAGGAAGAGAGTGTAACGCTGTGCTGTTTCAGCTGCTAATTGTGCCCAGATTAGTTAATTAGATAATTAACATAAGAATGCTCTCTTTTCATATTAGAGCATCATACATTTACAATAGAGCTGTTCATAAGTAGAGTGCTATGCTGTGGGAAACACTAATTAATTTTGCAAATTTGGACCTTTAATTGCTAAAGTGCTGTGCTTTCTCAATGTTTGTTTTAGAGTAATGTTAACTGATTACTGCCTGTTTGGAGAAGTATTTATTCTCTCTGCCAGTTGGACACATTCCTCTTGCTGTGCGACCAGAATCCCAGTTTATTTGCAATATTAACTGCATTGCACTTCAGAGGAGCCTGCAAGAGATGAGGTTGTCTATAAGCCCAGCTGACATTGGACCCACCACCTGCAAAAGCAATGCAGCCCATCATTTCCAGTTAGGACCCATCCTAGTCATATATTCTGCAGCCTGCATACTTGATTATTGGAACAACATTCATCCTGGCTTCAAAGCAGAATCTGGAAAAACTGCAGCTGGCAGATGCAACCACCTGCTTCCTTTGCAGCAGTTCTCAGAAAACATCAATCCATGTACAATCAATCCAGGCACTTTGCTGGCTCCCTAATGATCTGTGAGTCTATTTTCAGGGCCTTGTGCTGGGTTCTCAGAAGCACTTATGTGAGTTGGGGAAATGTCAGCGATGTCTGCAGGGTCTTGATGGTCTCCTCCTCGGACTCCAGCTCCTACCACCTCGAGAGGATTAGATCTATGGGAAACTCTGCAGCACTGGCACCATCCCCACATCTCAAGGAGTAATTCAACAGTTGTTGAACCAGAAAGAAAGCAAGCCTTGATGGGATTCTCTTGCCTGATAAGACCTGCATTTGCTTGGGTAAAGGGAGACGTGGGCTTGCTTCCTTCTCCAAGGCTTCTTTATGCAACAAGTGAAAAATTTTGAGGTAGGAAATTGGAGCATAAGTCTTCAATATTCCTTCACCACATAGCTAGGGTCATCAGTTATGGCCATTTTTTGTCTGGTATGTATGTGGGAGTAGCACAGTGTTCCCACCCTTGTCTATGACAAGCAACAGAAAAATAGCTAAATTAGTAAAAGGTCTGTGATGCTGTGTCTCTCAGAAGCACCTTGAGGTGAGATTTAAGACTTTTTTTTCTTCTGGCTTACATCTGCAATAGAGCTGTAGATGGCAGTCCAAAGTGCTTACCACATTGCACAGAGGACTTAGCTGCCTAGATCAGGGATATTGAGACTAATCTGAACAAAAGATGTCAATGTTCAGAACTTTCTGAATCTTTTGGTGAGTGAGAGCTGACTCAACTGTATCAAAGTCTTACTTGTGACTAATCACTGGCTGAAAAGTTTCAAGTTAGCCATTCATTCAGCAAAACTGAGTCAGAAAAACTCAGATACCAAAGCTGAATACAGGGAGGAGCTATAACGAAATGCTTTCAACTTTTTCCACTTGTTCAACTAATTTTTCCAGCAGCTTAACCAGCTTCAACAGGGGAAATAGAAAACAATGGAAATATATGCTGAATTGATGCATTTGAAGATATCTTTAATGTGAGCTTGATCATTTTGAGAAATTAGCGCAAATATTTCCACTGTGATGTTGTTGTCCCCACAAGCGCCTTGAACCTTAGCAGCATTCTTGGAAGGAGGAAGAACAAGAAGAAAATACATCATTAATTGTGAGACAAAGAGTGTGGTAAAGGGCCTTTAGTAGGGGAGGAGCTGTATGACAGTGGAAATTACATGATACATTTACTTGTTACTTGTATTTCGCTTTGCCCCTAAATGGCTGCTGTTTTCATTTCAGACTTTAAGTTGCTGCAATCATTCATTGAGGCAATGTACAAAGCTGCCAATTTGAAAACAAGACTTTGCTCAGTAGCAGAAGAAAATGAAAAATTCAAGGGTAAGTCTGAAGATTACAAGGACCTTGAAAATCCTACAGAAAGCGAGCCTTTTAATTTTAGTAAGAAAAGAAATTAAAGTACAGGTTTTGCTGTCTGCCTGCTGAGTTAGTCCTATTGATTCCAGCTAGGCCACACATTATTAAATACCATAACAGGTTTTAGATAATTACAGTATTCATCCCTTGGGTAGCATACTTTTTAGGGTTTGTATCTCAAATTTTATTGCCTAGATTATTTCTAGTGCTGGGAATTTTTGCAAGCGTGAAAAGACTGGATGAAATGTTTCAAAGAAGCAGCTTTAATGCTTTTTTTGAGTGTAATTATTATATACCTGGTTCATCCAGTGAGATCTAATTTTTTCTAGGCCTTTATATTTCTGAACCAACAAGGTTTGTGTTTGCTCTAGTAAGGGGCAGGATATGGACCTATGTTCTTGCTTCATTGTATTCTGAAGATATGTCTGCACCTAATAATACACTTTCTGAATGGCTGCTTTCTTCTGACTTTTCTTTTACTCACAGTATTTTTCCTGAAGCAAAGCCCTTCACTTTTTCCGGCTCAATGTTTACTATGCTGCCCAGTAATGTTTTCCAGTGTTTGTTAGGATTTTTTTTTTCTGAAAACATCCTCCATAATCTTTGGAAGCTTGTGCTGGCTATGGTAAAGTCATCTTTACCCACGGAGGTCAGAGACCAGTGATGTGCAGAAGACAGCCCTTCTGTTTGTATAGTAGTTCCACCAGGCAGCAGATGAGGGAGGTTTCTGCAGCTGGGGAAAATCTAGCAGGATTCCAGTGCTGCAACATCTGCAGTACTCACTGCCTGACTGCAGTGAGGCTTGAGGAGATTATATCTTCTCCCTCCTGCTTTCTCTCTCTCTGGTTCTTGCATGTATGGGCACTTCTTGTTGAGATGTGTAGTTCAGCTGGTATATGTGCAAAAGCACCAGTCTTGCCTCTCCTGAGATTATTCATTTCCTCATGTGCAGAGGCTGTTGCATGTAGCAAATGATGCTACAAGGTGCCCTATTTGTAGTACTGCTCACAGGAGACACTTTTTGTGTTTCTCTTCAAGGCTGCCTGCGTGAGAAAAACAGAGTCAAAGCTGCTGCTTAACTGAGGCCATGTCTCACAGGGGAATCCTCTGTTCCTATTGACTACTGGGTGTGGATGTAAATTTTTTTCCTCCCACTATTTTAATACTGTCAGTAGCGCTAATGTGGACTCATTTTAAACTAACAAAAAAAAAAAAGGCTTTGCTGGTGTAGTTTAACTTTTGGGGAGGAATAGTCAGAAGCACAGCTCTGTCAACAGGAGCTACATCACTACAAAGAGAGTTTCCCATCTGGGAAGAGTGTTTTCCACTTCTCTGTGTCAGTGAAATGCTAGTGGGAGTCCTGCAATTACTGTGGGAGTATGGGGAAAGATGTAGCCATGGAATTAAAAAGGTGTTAAGATGGAAAGCATGTTCTAGCAAAGGATTGTCAAAAAGTATTGATGACTGAAGGTGAAAATATAAGGCAACTGTGAGTTAATATTTTGGCAGAACATTTCTGTATGAGATGCAGGCTATTTATGGCAGCTTCTCAAGGAATAAGTGACCTTTGAAGTGGTGCTGAAGTGGCAGAAGCAGAAGAATGACATTTGTTGTTTTCTGTAGTACTGATTCAGACACGCAATATTGACTTTATCAAGACATTCTCTTCCAATCTAGTAGTTTACTCAAGCACAAGAGTGCCTGGGCAACTATATATGTATATATGTGTATTTTTATATATATATATGTATGTATAAAAGCATGACAAAGGAAAACTTTGAGAAGCATTGTTTCCTAGCCAAATATTGAATATGGTTTGATTGTTAATTCTACTTTTTTAATTCTGGAAATCGTGTTGACTTGAGTGGGCTTTGGCTCAGATGTTGAAGCAATGGAGACATGCCCGCTTTGGTACAAATATGTTGATGGAAGAAGTTGCCATTCTTGTGTACTCATCACTGTCTGCAGTGGTGATTACTGTCCCCAGCAATTTCCCAGTTAAAGTCACTTAAGCTATCTTAATTGATTTTTCCTGAAGTAAATTAAGAGTGTTCTGACAGCCTGCTTTGCCAGCCTTCTGATGAAGGCTGCAGTCTCCAGAAGGGAGGTGATTGAACTGGCACTTACAGATCTATAAGAGGAAAGGAAAAAAGTTAGTTGTTTTTCTACACTATATCAGATAGCAATTCCTAGGAATAACTTGTCTTGGACTCCAAAATTTTTTAAAAATTATGTCGTTGTCTCTAGATTATAAACAACATAATGCACTGTGCTCATTATGGTTTTTTTTAATGCTATGTCCACTTTTAACTATGGCAACATTTTTTTAATACTTGTCCTTTGGAAAATGCTGTGATGTTGAAATCAAAATGTCCTTCAAGACAGTATTGATTTGAACGAGATCAGGCTGTGAAAAATGGCTTAAATAGAGTTGCTATAATGTGTTATGAATTTTCTGGAATAGAATAATGTAATTTATCATTTTAATGTTACTTTTTGAAGTTTGCTTTCATATTTGTGCTCAAAGAAAACATATTGATTAAGCAGACAAGGGTTGACCCAAAATGCCTTTTTTTTTGATTAAGAAGTTTTAAGTAACAAAATGCCTTTGTGCTGATTTGCTGTTGGACCAATATAACAAATTGCAGAATTACCATGAATCTGTAAAAACGTATCAGAGTAGGCACATGGTGTAGGTGACCTCTCTAGGCAATCCTGATTTTCAAGTTGTAAGTCCCAAAAATGAGTGCATTAAATTATCAGGACAGCTAGTTTGATAAAAATTCTTGTGTGGATAGTACTGTTGTACAAACATTTTTATACTGTGATGTCACTAAAAGGGTTTAGTTTTGTCCTAGCTATATTGGCTCCATCAGTAACTTGAATAAGGGGTCCACAAAAAAGAGAGGGACGTTTTACAAGGGCATGTAGTGATAGGATAAGGGGTGATACCTTTAGGTTGGCAGAGATCAGATTTAGATTAGATAGAGGGAAGAAATTTTTGACAATAAGAGTGGTGAGGTCTTGGAACAGGTTTCCCAGAGAGGGGGTAGATGCCTCATCCCTGGAAGCGTTCAAGGCCAGGTTGGATAGAGCTTGGAGCAACCTGGTCTAGTGGAAGATGTCCATGCCTGAGGTGAGGTGTTAGAACTAGGTCCAACTAGGTCTTTAAGGTCCCTTCCAACCCAAACCATTCTATGAATTAGCTCCATCAGTAAAATCCACTGATAAACCTTCCCAATGTGCACAAAACCTATGTGCCTTAAGAAGAATGGAAAGTTAGATTCTGGTTCCATTTATTTTGGTGAAAATACAAATTAATGCAGCTTTTCTCACCTTTTAGCTGCATTTCCTTGTAACATATAAAGTGAAAGACAATAAAGCTCAGATGCAGTAAAGTTTCTTTACAAAGAGACTGAAAGTAAAGCCCATATTATTCCAAGCCCTCTGAGGGTACAAACTGGTGCTCTGAACCAGTTGAATCCTTGTTTACTGTGAACTTCTTATAGAAGAGAAAGGAGTGTGGCACTGGGCATCCTGCTGTGCAAAAGGACAACACAAATGACTACAATACTGAGAAGACAAATGAGCATACAGAAGGGTGCATTAGTAATTGCGACCTCTCATTATTAGGCACTGTCCTATTCAGTACTATAATTTTGGTGGTAATTACTACTAATCATTTTAATTTCTCCCTCCTGAGCTTTCTTAGAGCTCATACCATGAGGTCAGTTTTCCTTGGCTGCCTTCAAATATGATAAATGTAAATTTTATTTTTATACTTGAATCAGGACTTTGTAGAAATGCCTTCTTCCTCTTTGTGCCAGTACAGAAAAGAGGCTGCAGAAAATGCTGGAGGCTCCACTGCTTTGCTTTCATCCTTCTCTCAGAATTATTAAAAGTGAAGCCTCTAAGTAAACAACTGTAAAAATTAAATCACTACATGAAGCTTATTGGAACTGCAGGGTCTGCTGTAGCAGCTGTCTGACGTTGTGGTGTTACGTTCATGTCCAGGTTGAGGCAGAAGGAGCGGCGATTTCACCTGCACAGTCCTGTGCCAGGCCAAATTATTTCCATGCTGTGCCTGAGTGATGCAGGGCATGTGCTGTGCAGTGCTGCTATTCCCATATCACTCCTTGAGTCCTGACTGGCATGGTGCTCCTGCTCTGCCCACCTGGGTGTGGGGGCTGAGAGAAGGACATGCACTTCTACCAGGGAACAATCGGCAGCAACCTGCTGGGAATGAAGATGGATCCTTCATTCCGGGGTGCCCTCTTGTCAAGGTGAAAGGCTTTCTGAAATGCATTTCTATCCAGAAAAAAAACCCCAAACAAAGAAAAAACCCCAGATGGTAACTACGTAAATCAACTAAGATAAGCAAATCTGGCAAAGAGAGGCTTTCTGGCCTTTAATTTAATAATTCAGGGACAGGGGGTGGGGGGCAAAAGGGAGCTAGATAAAACTGCAGAAAATGTCTGAATCCTATTTTTCTTTAAAGGAAGTTTAGAAAAAGACTTTGGCTTTGTCTTTATGTTTCTCTATCTTCTCAGTTAAATTGGGTGTTTCTGTGACATTCTTTTTCACTACAAAGTAACTTTAATTAGCTCTCCTATGGTGTAAGCCTTTCCAGCTTAAAAAAACACAGTTACATGAAATGTCCATGTTCTCAGGCTTGCAGCTGCCCACACTTGTCATGGAAAAGGAAAAAACACAAAATTGAGGTGGGAGGAAGGTTTTGATTTGGATTCTTCCTGGTGGGAACAAGTCATAAAACAAATGTTCAGTTTCCAGATTTGGAAAAATTGCAGAGTATATTTTGCAGAGTTGCTTTGGAAGCAACTGAGTAAGAGTGTGGTATTTCACCAGTAGGTACTGCCTTTGAATTTTAGAAAAGGAAGCAGTAGACTATGACTTTGAGAAAATCAGATAAAGGCCAAAGGCAGGTTTTGGCTTGCCAAATAAAAACAACTTCAATCTAAATGGAATGGAGTCCTTTGAGTTTTTGTTTTATGTTCTCTTTTAATTTTCACTCTTTGAAAGAGAAATGAAGAAAATCCCTAAATCTGTGGACTGGCAGAAAAATAGCTTTTGCAGGCAAAGGACTGATATTAGTACACATGAGTACTGCTGATTTCAGTATGAGTGCTTGGTTCAAACAAGGACAAATTAATATCATCAGTTTTTATCTTTGGTGCAACTGGGAATTCCTAGCCATCTGATTATGGGCTGGCAACACTTTTATGGAAATTTATCAACTTGCTTTGAAGTTTTCTAAGCTTCCACTTGCATAGTGAACATATTGATAAGAGGTCTCATGGTACTGTGTTCACAGATTAAAATTATGTGCATTGTCAGAGCAGTGAGACTGCAGCTTAAAAATTGTGATAATGCAGCTTCCACGTGAGCTCCTTCTCCTCACTGCATTCGGCCTTCCAGGAGACACTTTGCATTTCCCAGGTATTTGACAGTTGCTATCAAGATCAGAGCTCTATTGAGTATCCTTTCATGGAAGGGTCTCCACAGGCAAGCCCAGCTCAAAAATACAGTCAAAGAGTAGCCATTTATACATTTATATGTTTATATGTAATTTTCAAAAATCCTGTGTTCCACAAAAGATTTTTCTTGCCTCAGAGACAATGTGCTTCCAAATTTCCTGAAAGCTTACTTTTATAGTCATGTAGTCAGGAGAGAAATATCCCACAGCAGAGTTTAATTCTACATTTAATGGTCACTGCCTCCCAAATCAACATTGTTTTTATAGAGTAGGACACACAAATGCCTGGAGTATGGAAGGATTCACAGCTGCTCAATAGTATGGGGATATTAGTAGAAATATATATATGTAGAAAATAAATGCTATCTTATGGAACTGACAACATGAACTTTACTGCTATTGGCAAAGAATATTTTTGGAGGCAAAACACAGAGCTTTCCTAAACCAACACAGATATTGGCATCTGATTCCATTAATGTCCCTGAAGTATCCCACTAATTTACTGTGATACAGCTATTCCTATTATCCTGATTCTAAACTACATCTTTCATTGCCTAATTAACCAAAACTCTATGAGAATGAACAAACACATCATTTTGCTGAAGCCTGCCCAGCTGTCATCTGTAACTTCTAACCCAAGTAAACCTGAGTTAGGGCAAATTCAGAGTTGTTTTTTAGGATAAAGCTCACCAGAATGGAAATAAACATCTCACTCAAAGTTAAGGTCAGTCTGGTGTGTCCCATACTGGGTTTAAAAATTGTTGGGCAGAAGGATTTCTTTTTCTCGCCTTTGGATGTACTCCCAAGACACTACATGGGATCACCTGGGGCCCAGGAAAGCCCTGTAGAGTCAGGCACAGGCTGCTGGCAGCGCCAGCTTGCCCTGGTCCTGGGGACCACAGCAGGGAATACTGACCACAGGGATGGGCAATCTGTACCAAATAGTGATGGGGTCATAGCACAAAACAACGCTCAACAGACAGCTGGGAGCAGAAAAAAATGGCTTTGTTGTTACTGCCCTGTTCAAACGTCCTGGCTTGGATTTTGGGTTATGCCTTGGCTGCAATGCTTTGTAGCAGAGGAGAGCATTCTGCAAGAGCTGATGTTAAGCTATCTTTGGGCCCCATCAGTTCTGCCTGGCTGGTTTCTCTTCCAGAATTAGACCAGTGTCAAGAAATCCTGATTTCCTGCACCAGCAAGTAGTGTGGCAGGATTGGAGCTGGGAAAAGCAGTGCTGAGGGCACAGGAGCCACTCAGGGAACTGGTGGGGGGGTTGGGGCTCTTCCCCTTAGGGTACAACATGCTGGTTGGTGGGGGAGCCCATCCTTCTGCTTCACTGCACAGTGCACCATCCATGGCCATGCCTTCCTTTGTTGGGTGCTGCTGAGAGACCCTTTCTGCCAAATGTTGTCCCTAGGCTTAGCTGCAGCATCGGTGGAAGCTCTCTCCAGTCTTCCTAGGATGCTTTGGGACCAGGCCTGCCATGGTTCTGAGCTTGATTTCAGGGTTTGGTTTCTGTTCTGCTGTCAGAGTCATGGAAAGCTGCTGGGGAGAGGAATGGGATGTTGTTTGTCATTTTTCAGTTGACAGTCCTCAGATTTCTTTTCATACATTGAAAGAGTAAACCCACTGTGATATAGACTATTGTTATTCATCCAAAAATGTGGAAATGGTACATCTTTGTTTAACTGGGAAAAAACACCAACATTTATATTTTGAAACATTCATCAGCTGCTCAATGAGACAGCTATCTGCATGGCTTTCCTTCCAAGAAGTAGTGAAATACTACATCTTAGAAAAATTCTGTTAAGCCTGTTTGCTGCTATTTTATAGATATAGAATATATAAATATAGATAAAGAAAATAACTTCTGATTGTCTTTAGATTATCCCAGTTGACAGTATATCAATGAACATGTCGTGATCAGGTTATAAATGTTGCTATTTTTGTGACTCTTGCAGTCCTGTTTTTGCCAACCAGTACTGTCTGTATCTCAGCCGACATCTCTGCATTAGCTCTGTGCCTTCCTTACCAGCACAGCATTCAAAGGTTTGTAAGTGCCTTTGCTACAGCAGCCATTAGCAGCTCTATTGCCTTTATGAAACGATACTCTGGGATGTATTTCTTTACTCTGCTGCAGTGGTATCTGCACATCATGACTACTTGGAGACAAAGAACCATGTCAGAAAGAAAGAAGCAGCTTCAGAAAGTTGTGAGAAAACGCTACTTTGCTCTCAGCAAAGAATGAGTTTAAAATATCTAACTGCTCCATGCTGAATACATGATAGGACTCCTTCTGGAGAGGAAAAACAATTTAGTCCTTACAGTGGATATACAAGCCCTTAAGGCAGGCTGACAGCTTATGGATCTGTCTCTAAGGAACCAAAAACACCCTAGCAGTCACATACAAGATTTCTATAAGGTTTTCCATATTTTTGGAATACACAGTCTCTGCTATCCATCTGGTATGCAGAGAGATTGATCTCACATTTCAGAATGCAACAGAAACACCAAAGTTTTGCAAATATGAAAAAAAAAATAGAAGCAGATAAAGAGCTACATATATATATATAAATAAAATTTATAAATAGAGATTAAAAAAATACTTGTAACCCCAACCAGCATTTCAATGTCCATCTTGACATTTGAGCCACTGAACACCTGTGTTTTACAGAATACCAGCTCCCCATTTCCCTATGTCGAGCCCTGCTTTGGTCTTTTGCCAGGATGGCAACCTTTAGAAATTTCACAGCTGGTTTTCCCCATGCTATGTGAAATATTTTGCACTTGAAGAAAAAAATTATGTTGACATCACTGGGATATAGAGCAAATGTTGCAGCCATGTTGCTGGTATAGGTGGAAAGGAAGTATTATTTGGAGTCCAGAAGTGAGGGAGAGAAAGGAGGGGAAGGAGCTTGTATCAGGCACCGACTGCATTACAAAGGCGTTAGTGACAGGTGGGGACAGCATGCACAGCAAAGAGAAAGAATATAAAATAGCTAGTCACTGGTTTTACCACAAAGGCCAGGCCTTGGCAGTTTCTGCTACTGAAGAGAATTAGACAGAAACAGTCTCCCCAAGCATCCTATGATGCCATCTGGCTTATTACAGAGGAAATCCCCATTGGCAGTCTGGATTTTTTTCCCTTCTTTTTCTTCACAACAATCTGAATGAATGCCAAGATTATTTCTCTCTCTCATGCTCCCTCTCTTTGGCATCGAAACATCGTTCTGTAGAAAGGGGAAATATGACGGCATTGGTTCAGATGAAAGCAGCAATTTCAGGAGCAGGAGCCTTTGCAAGCTTTGAGATAGAAGGAGGGCTGATAAAAGAGATTAAACATGCTGAGACCCTTTTGATGAACAAACTGAACCATCTTGGTGCTGAAAAGGTAGAGATACAGTCGATAGCTCTGATATAATGTTACTTGCCAGGAGAGCTATCTATTTCCATTATTAGCCTAAAGGGTGATGTAGGCAATGAAAGTGAGTCACCAAATAGAAGTTCAGGTGAGATGAAGGTAGCGTGAGCAGGGAGCACCTCTTTATTACAACTCTTCAAATTACCCACTGAGGGCAATTACTTTGTCACCTCCGTGTCCTTTCTGCAAGGTTTCCTTTCCTGAGATTGGCAATGTGCATGCACAACAGTGGTCCGTATCTGACAGGCAGAGACACAAGTAGTGTGGTTAGTTTTAATTATTTTTCAGTGAAATATTCACATTAGATGCAGAATGGAGCTGATTTAAATTACAGCTTGCCGGAAAACTGTGATTGACCTGCAAAAAGGTCCTACCATATTTAAAAAGATGATTATACTGGAGGAAAATGTTGAATATTTTTCCAGACAGTGAATATTAATTCTTATCCTAAATACCTAGTTTTGTGTGTGTGTGTAGTCCCACATGCATCTACATAGAGCTAGATTTTGTATATATTTTTTTTATTTTTTAAATATATTTTTTCTAGGTAAATAACTGCTTTGTGAGTTCCCCATAATCTCAGTAGTCTTTACGTTCCAGAAATCTTTGCAATGAAGAGCAGCTAACCGATATTTTTTGCAACCTAATAATTTTCATGTCAGCTGGAAACGTTAAAGAATATTTTGTAAATAATGTAGTATACATATGGGATGTGTATATGTCCTGTATGAAAGTCTCTGCCTTATTTTCACACTGTGGGGATGTAGGACACTTGCTCAGTTCTGGCTCTGATATGAGCATCTTCTTTCAATCTTTGTTATTACCACATCATATTTAATCTATAGATAGAAAGGGGACAGTCACATTCCCCCTCTCCTTCTGATTTTTGTCAACTCATAAAACTAGAAATCTGTCTCTCAGCCATGCTGCTTTTTAAGATTATAGTTCAATTGCATTATTGTTGTGTTTTCTTCCTTCTTTCCTGCAGTATAAAAGGCACTGAAGTATTTGCTTTAAAAATATAGAACTTGTTGAAAGTGGTTATGTTTTGGGTAAAATGACCTATTGATACTAAGCCATCCAGGGAAATGGGTGTTTAACAAACATAGGAAAAAAGCAGTGCACTCAGCAGGTTTGGGAGAACGGTATCAGATGTCTGCAAAGCAACTGTTCTTATGTTAACACTAGTGCTTCCTGGCTTTGAAGTGTACTGTAAGTGCATAAAGTGTATTGCCTAAAGTCCAGGGGGTTTTTTGCACTTTCTAATTCACAGTGAAAGTTTCTATTATTTCTTTTATCATGTAACAGCCATATCTAAATTCAGAAAATGTTATCAACAGTTCCAGGAAGAAAAAATCTTAATTCTGTCACAGAAAAGGAACTAAAGGTTAAAATAAGGGCTTTCAGGTATTACCAGAAGGTCCATGGAAAAAAAAAAAGTAGTAGAAAAGGGAAGAAATTAAAGAAGGAATTTAGTATTGTGTGTGAATAAGGAAAGGTGAGTTATGTTGCTTTCTGACAGATTTTGGTTTTGACATATGTTCCACATATTTTGTTTATTAAGAGTATTTTCTACTGTTGTAAAAGTTTCTGGCAGTGGATTTTAGCTCTTCACTGAGAAACTTCACCTGCCTGCGAGGGGACCTGGCTGAATGCACACAGCAAATACCTGGGGCAGCTCCACTGAAGTTGCTGAGTGGTACCGCTGTGCAAGTCATTCACCACTGCAGAACTGAATGAAACCTAAGACTGTTTACAGCCAGAGAGACTGAAGTCAGGATCCAGAGGTGTCTTTGAGGACATGCCCTTTATGGTCTCTATGCAGCATAACCTCGCAGTGAAGGGACTGACATCTCCTTACAAAAAATTGTACTTTGCAAACCTCAGCAAACTGTGATTTGATGATCTCAGCAAATAATGGCTTTGTCTGCAGTGCTTGGTTCTCCCCCTTCATGTGGTGGATCCTGCTGCCAGGTGAAATGGTATTGACCCCTGGGTTTTTGCTGCTCAGGGCCAGACACTCCAGGCTATGTGTCTAGGGGTGCAGCTGCAGGGCACGGAAGGGAAGAAGTGTGGACAGAAAGCACTGGGGAAAGACCATGGAGTTGGGAATAAAACTTCCTGCAGCCTGGCCATCGCTCTTTATATGTGTGGCGTCTGGAAGGGACTGTTTCCCTAGACCTCATCCTGGGATTTTCCAAAGGGAAATTTCCCAGGCAGAGCTTCTGAGCAAACCCCCACTGATGAAATGGGGGGGGGAGGGGGTCATTCACCAAGACCTGGGAGCCAACTGGGGAGCTGGACTAGTGGATGGTAGAAGTGGACCTAGTAGTAGTAAAGACTCAAGATCTTTATTAAAGGTTTGTTACTGTTTAATCACTGCTAGTCAATGTACCAGTCTTTATCTGAGAAGTTTGAAAAATGAAATAATAAAATAGCCAGCACCTAACCTGACAAACTTTAGATCCAAAGCTAACCCAGCAGTTAGCTTATTCAAATCTAATGAACTGCCTCGTTGTTTGAACAGTGCTGATAAGTTTTTGATAAAAGGCCTTGTATTATTGCTTTTGCACAGTTATATTGCCCTTGCAAAAGACAAATTGCTCAAAACAGAGGACAAATGTACTTCCTTAGAAGTCTTTTCACAGAAAATATATACAAAATTAATGAAATAAATGAAAAAGAAACACATAATAAACAAAAGAGTGACATTTATGTGCAGGAGACATATAAAAATTGCCTTTGCAATAGAAAAGACATCTTGATTGTGAAATTGGCTACTGTTGGAATAGCACAATTTTAGTAATCTCTCTATCCCAAGCACAATATTTTATTCTTACTTTCCTTCAAATCCATCACTCAGTTTACTCTACAGGAGTTTTCACCAACAAACATTGTACTGACTGTATCAGTAATTTATATCTGATAAGAAATGAAAATATTCATGGATTTCTGCAAACTATGTGCTGGAAATGTGGCACAGAATGATGAATAGCCCATAATATCTGAAGGTATTTGTGTCTTCTGTTATCTTTAAAAAGACAGATTTTGAAAACACGTGAGATCTAAATTTTTTACTTTGTTACAGTAGTTTAAGTAGTGCAGTTCGTCTCTAGAAAATGAGAAAATATTCAGATACCAGCAGCACCACAAAATCATGTTCTCCCACTCTCCCCTCCTGCTGACTAGGGGGTCTGCAGATTACTGTGTATGGCCTGTGCTGGAACTAGGGAGTTTGAGATGTATTTTTGCCTTTTCATGCAAATACTGGGCCTGGAAAACAGGTATTTGGAGGAATTACGGAAGGTGTGGTCACTGGAGTTCTCCTTTCCTCAGAACAGACCTGTGTACCATGGTTACATGTGCAAGTCTGGCCCACGCCACGGTCAAATCCCCTCGCAAGCTGTGCAAACTACATCGTCGCCTCTGCCTGCCTACAGCTGCTAAATGCCATGGTTTAGCCTGCTGTATTGCAGAATTCGCTCTGGGATAGGGCAAGGCAGAATCCATTGGGTCACTTTGCAATCACACATGGACAGTTACATTTTTTTATCTCAGGTAAAATAGAAAGGACATGTGCATTCTGTAACTGAAAGGCTGGATGTTGACAGAGGATGGATGATACCAAGATACAAACGGTGGCTGGGTCCTTACCTGCACTGCTTATCCGGAAGGACAGGAAGCACTAGAGATAGAACAGCTCTTGCTGCCTCCTGCAAATCCATCTGGCTGTAAAAAACCCCACTTGTGGTGCTTTGTTGTAACTGCTGCTGAATGGGGAGTTCCAGGACAGTTCTTATCTTTCTGAGTGCAATCACATTAAGAATAGTTCAGATCTTTCTCAGCACTCTGTGTCCAAATATTTTGTATGTTCTGTAGCTTAGCAATGCCTCCCAGGAAATATTACTCTGTCAGTAGGCAAACAATTGCTTAGCTTGAAAGAAGTGTAATTATTTAAGGCATGCACAAATGCTTTTGGCTGCGTGGTGCTGTAACATTATTAACTGTGGGGGAAAAGCTAGCTAGCTCTATTTCAGAAACTGTATTACCATTGTCCTAAAATGCAAAATTGCCGTAAGTCCTATCCTGACCAGAATTCCACATTTGCTCTTGATAGTAGATTGGATTTCAGAGCAGGATTAAGTAAATAAGTCATATTAAAATGACAAAATGGGTAAATAGAATATAATGTGAAATGAAATGTAAATTGGATTTAGGCAAACACTTTTATACAGACCTCCCGTCAAACCCTATCAGACTGCTTCAAATTCCTACTGTGATTTCTGCTCGCAGTTCTATTACATGTTGCCACTCAAGGGCATTTGATGTTTTCTCTCTCTGGAAATTCATTTGCATTTAAATGATTTGAAATAATCATAAAAGCCAAGTGCTATGAAGTTTGAAATTAGTTACTGTCTATAAATTGCGATGCCATTAAAAGATGATTTTGAAGAGCTTTGCTGTCTCAAATGTATGCAGATTAAAATCTAACAAAGTACACCTTGTTACAAAACTGTAAAGAATGGTGTGACATGGACTTAAATTGATTTATTCTCCTACTAGTGCCTATAAACTTTACATACTTGGGTTTCTTCTGAAAGTGGAAAAAACCTTTCATTTGCCTGCTGAATCTGAGCCAAATTCTGTTCTCAGATGGGCTTTCATTGGGTGTATCTGACACCAGTGCTTGCCCCTCAGAGTTTAATCTATACGGTCTATTAAATTTCTGGAAATGCTGTATGAATAGTTGGGTCTCATAATTTTTTTATGGAGGGAATAAAGGAGTGGGATCAGGAACAATGGAGGCCATTCACAGTTGGCAGCATGCGTATGTGCATTTATACCTTTATCTGTTCAGTTTTCCCCCTCTCCCTTGAATTTCAATGTTCTCCTGGTAGGTGTTTCTATAGGATCTTCTCTTGGAGGCAGCTGGTGCTCCTGGTATGTCACCCTGGAGCCAGCGTCGCCTTCTTGCTGATGGAAGGGTAAAACCTGGTTAGGAGCAGAAATACATTTTGAAATACTGAAGCCCTTTTGAAAGAGAGCTCTTTTCTCCATTCACCTCCAGACGAGCTTAGGCAAAATAGAGCTGTCACCTCATAAACTCATCTTCTACCTTGCCTTCCCTAGCACTCTTCCACTTTTAACCTATTCCTGCCTGTGAGACCTTGTTGCAGTATACAGCCTAATATAAATTCCTACTCTCACTTTGTTTATACCATTGGGATATTATAACTTTACATTTTTGGATACCGGCAGTACATTCCAAATATATTTTCCTATCCCCAAATCATTTTAAATGGACTTAACCACAAATATATGTTCAAATATGTCTAGTTGTATAACTTGATCTTAAGATATTTGTAACAAAGAAAGAGAAGTTGCCTTGGTTTATAGGGCTCAGAATGCGAGGATGGAACTACCTCCTTATAAACATATTTATGTGTGGATTTTTATTATTCAAAAGAATGAAAGAAGTGTGTAGAACATATCTTAAAGGGCAAGGAAAGGTTTTGTTTTTGTATTTCCTGTAGTTCAAAACCTCCTAACATAGTTTCCTTGAAGATAACTTTAGTTGTGTAATTCTTACACTTTCTAGTACAATAAAAAGTCCTATACTTGTTTATGTATGAGTCATAAAGCAAAGTAGCTGTCTTAAATACCTGTTTAATAAGCCACTTTTTTTTCTGAAGTTGTCTCAGTGGTTAGTGCAAACTAGCAGCTAATCCTTCCTTAATTAAAAGTGCAAATTCAGTGTATGCACACTAGTGCGGGGACAACACCTGGTCTCTCAAGTAAGGTTCATGGTTGCTACAGTGTCAGATTAGTGATGGGGAGTGGGGAGAGTGAGACAGGAATGAACTGTTAAATACATTATTGTTCCTATATCATGCCACAGGCCTCTTATGTTAGTGTTCTGGTGGAGTCCTGACTGACTTACTGGAAGGAAAATCCTGATAGGTTCACTGAGCAGCACAGGCTAAATAGCCCCAAATAAAGGATGACTCTGTTCAGTTCTGATCATTCCCTGGAAAATCAGTTGGAGGACAATGGATTTTGCATAGGAAATGAGAGGTGGACTAGTGGCCCTGAGCAGGTTTTCACTGCAAAAGCAATTCTGGCTTCTACACAGGTTTTGCTGAAAACCCTCTTGCCTGAATTATTGATCCAAAAGCGAACATTATTTCTGTCTCAGGGGGTTTCGTCTGAGCAGAACTACAGACTACCAGCACCTCTTTCTTTCACTGAAATGGCCTGGCCACTTTGCTAGCAACCATTGACTTCAGTCATTTTCCACAGTCTACTTCAGGAGCTTGGAACACGAGAATTTTGCCCATATCCATGAAGGAAGAGCCCTGGAGCAGCAGCACTGAGAAACTGGGGATAGTCGCTGGAAGTCTCATCAGTGCCTGAAAGTGCTGCGATACAACACTAATTTGGACAGGGATAAAGGATGCACCTATTCACCTTTGAACTGATCCAAGTGGTTGCTCCAGGTGCCTGCTTTTCCTTCATGAGAGAAAAAAATTGCTTGTGAGAAGAGTGGATAGTCTATCTTTCAGTGGGAAATCCTTTTTAGCACAATCTATAGAAAAGCTGGAAAAGCTTTCGTTTGAGCACAGTCCTCCATCACAGCAGGGTTTACTTAAACAAATTAAAAGCTTATGAAAAGACTGTTTTTTTTGATATGTCCTTTCAAGAAAGACATCCAATGAATGAGCTATGGTCATTGATTCTGTTCTGCTTTAAATCAATAGTCACAGACCACTAAAGAAAGTTTTGCAAATCATCTGGTTTTGAGAACTCTTACTACTCAAAACAAGATCTGGCAAAATAGATAAAAAATTACTCATAACTGCACATAAAATTGTGGCAGGAGATCTAACTGAAAAATATAACATTTTATGAACTCAGGGCAAAACAATATCTCCCAGAACATATTGCAATCTGATCTTTGCAGATGTTATTAAAATAATGCAGAGTTTGATAAAAATGCATAAATTATACTTTATTGTTGTGGATTATAAAATGTGTTCTGAAAGAGATGGTAAGCACAGCAGGCATTTTGCTTTATCTAGCTTGACAGCACTTCTTTGCCATTAAATGAGGAGGCATAACTTGATATGTGCAAAAGGCAGAGAAGGAAAGGGCCTAGACTGAAAACTTTCCAAAGATGGGACTATCTACTTGTGAGTTTACACAGTGCTTAGCACAGAGACCCTTGAGTGCTCAGCGCTCTCCCTGGCACAGACGCCAACATAAATTGCAGGAGAAACTTTCTTCTTTGTTCTAAATGATAATGTTTTCTTTATATTTTCAAAGCCTCATGTTCTTACAAAGAGCTTAAGTGCCCTTTTGGTTTCATCTGCCCTTTTTTCTTAACCACTCCCTACAGGCATTTTTTTAGCTGTGCTTTGACCTATGTGAAGAAACATAAAGTTTTGGCTCCCCAAACCTGTGTAAGTTCAGTATTGCAGCTCAGACCTGTCACTGTACAAGATGGGTTTGAGGGCCAGAACTGCAGCACTGAATTTAAAACATAGTGGGAGGTAACCCCATGTCCTACTACTGCAATGACATTTTTACTTTTAGGGTTTTTTCCCCTCAGGCAAGCATTTCTAAATGTTCTGGAATAGAAACTAACAGATGGGATTTCTTTAAAAAGATACAAACCACAGCTTAGGGTTTCAATCTGATTTTTTTTCTACCAGAAGGGAGGTAATTAATGATTCAATGTGCAGCCACCATGCACTGGAATTCAAGCTGCTGGAAATCTCATTTGTAACCATAAGAATGCAAAGGGACACAAAAAGCTTGATTTGTTTTTGTGGCTTTCCTGAGTTAAAATTAAACCTATTACCAAGAGCTGACAATGCAATATTGTTGCATTAAAGCCATGTTTATACTTTTTCATGCAGAATGTTTCCTGTGAATAACGACCTATTGGAATAGAAAAAAAAAAAGAATTTGTGATATTTTTTGAAGGCAGAGGTTAAAGTTATTATTCTACTGTTGTAGTATATGTTTGTAGCCACACATGCTGTGCCTACTGCCTGCATATTGTCTCTACTGCCTGCAGAGTTTGCTACCCTGATCACTGCTGGTAACAGGGATATTAGACATTCGCTAGACAATATCGTTCCTTTTAGTTATCCAGCAGGAGACTGAATTTTGTGAACATGCTGATTGTGTCCCAGATTTATCTTTCTGTAAGTCAGCTCTCTTTGGAGCCAGTGAGTTGCTCACTGCACCTCTGTTCTTCTCATTCATTTTTGAAGTTGCTCTGTTACAGATTTCCCACCTCCCATTTAGTCAGCTGTAAACAGGAGGCAACTGCTCCAGAGGAAAGTAGTTATGTAATCAATGCACTGATTTAGATTTGTTTAATATAAACAGGAGAATAAATTTAAATAAAGGTGAAATACTTGGTTTCTTCTCTGGAACTCGCTTCATGCAGAGGAGAAGTGCACTGGGACAAAGAGTTATCCCTTCTTTGCAGAGCCAAGAGCCTTGGGTGTCTTTTTGCACTGCCTCCAAGGAATGAAACCTCCAACAACGTGGCATTAGTCAGAAATAGCCTAAGTCTAGAAAGCATTTAACAATATGCTTAACTTCAAGCATTTTTTTCAGTCCCACCAACCTCTTTAACAAGGCACTTAGCATCCTCTCTGAACAAGGATACTTTCCTGGAGTTGGCCTTAACAAGGGAACAAGCTACTTCCTTTTGCTGTGCATTCTAATGCTCTTTGAGTTCTACCTCTTCTGCAACACCTCTGAGGAGCTGACTCTGCTTTAGGCAGGAAAAGGATAAAGGCAAAGGGTTAAGTAATCAGTTGTCATCATATCTTTGCATACCATCCTGGTCATCCCATGACTGGTGGTTTCTCTCATTCATCCACCCTTGGATCTTGCCCAGTAAATGTAGAAGGTCATACTTGGAGTCCCAGCACCTTCACCAGAGACTGACCACACAGAACACACCTCTGAAACAGTGAAATAAGTGCAGGGAAGGGTCGCTCAAAAGGTAGTGCAGGACTGCTAACTCCTTTCCTGCATAATTTTGGCCAACTGTTTGTGCACTTCTAATTATGCTTTTACTGCTGATTTAAATTGCAACACTACCAATATTTTCACATGGTCTTTACTTAGGGGGAAAGTAAGCAGAAGAGTGAACACTGGTTAAGGGAAATGAAAGCAAATCTGTTTACTGATAATATATGTGGCAACACTGAGACAGGTAAATGGTACTCAGGGATTGCTCTCTGCTCATGTTTATGATCTTCAATATATTTGTGCATTTCTCATTTACTGCCCAGGAAAAGTTTGCATTTCCCAATTACAGATGTATCATGACAATTTTGGTCACAACAAGGTTACAAATTCTGTCATTCGGCAGACCAACACTGCTATTTAGTAGTACTTCTGAATGTGATTTTACTGGTCTCTGTTCTCATTGGAGAATATACTAAAATTCAGATTAAAGGTAAATGCCTTCTTTATGCACTGGAGTTTTTCACAGCTTCTTCCTCAGAGAAGCTTTTCTTTTCCTCATTTAATCTTGAAAGGTCATTTTAGGAACTAAAAAGCCCTGTTGCCAACTTTTTAAATAATTATGATCTCCAATAAAATGCCATCTATTTTTAACATTGTACTTTTTAGTGCGTCTTTTTTAAAGACACAAGTAGATGGCTTTTTCCATGAATAATGTATGACTTCAGAAACTTTGAATGCTATGACATAAATTATCAACTACTTTTCCACTATTTGCTGATAAAGTGGGGGCGTTTTCCACACACTCTGTAGTCAGCTCATGTTTAGAGTCAGCTTTGTTTTGTTGCTGTATTTGAATGATGACATTTCATCATAGTTTATGCCACTTAATAGCATAAAATGTCAGAAGGAAATGATCATAACACTTCTGCAGATGATAAGTATTCCCTGCCTGTACTCTGTGAAGTAAGTCATGGTGCACTCTGTAAAGTAAAAGCAGACACTGTGGCAAAGGTACTGGGATTAGGAACACAGAGTGTGACTGGTTTAGCAGAGGAAACATCTAGAAGATACCTTTCAAAACATGGCTGAGGTCTTTCAAGGATGGGCAATATTGATGACAGTCAGAGAGAGCCCCCTAAGCTGTGTGCACGATCTGGTGGAGCACAATGGTTGGACTTCATGATTGATGGCTGAGTGACAGGGGCAGAGAACCCATGGGCAGTGCAGAAGTGTTTCAATATCCTCATTTGCCAGGGTCAACAATAGTGGTGATATATTTAAACTGGTAATTCAGCCATGAGAGCAGGAAAACACTGAAACATTTGAAAAAGGGGATGAGAAGAAAAATGAAGTGAGACTGTATTTTGGCAGTTAAATATTCAGCTGGCTTAATGTGCTTCAGGAAATAGTGATGTTTAGGATGAAGAGAAGAAGAAAATTAGTGGAAGTGGAGGAAACCAGATAACATTTTTTTCAGGCAAGAAGCATATTAAAGCAAATAAAGTACTGGAGGGGGAGAGTCTGCTGGGACCTGGAGCTTAGCAGAGAAGTGGTAAAGCAAATAACAGGAGTTAGAGAGAATAAGAGAGATGGAAACTGAAAGGAGAAAATAGCCTCACAGCACATGGAAGCAAAATATCTGGAGGAGACCCTTGGGGACACTAGTGTGGATTTATGTCCTGCAATTATAATTAGTGAAAATGAGGGGATAAAATGAGATTTTGAATTTTTAGGAGGACAGAACTCTTTCCAAGTATCAAAGTAAGTTTTATATTGTCCTTGTCTGCTAATTTCTTTCTGAACTGCCTCATCCATTGCTTGTCTTTCCAGAAAGCACCTTGCCTGTGACACACCCTGGGATGAACTGCACTTTTCAGTGGAAGAAACAAGAGGAAGAAAACTCCAGAGAAATTGCAAGATCCATTTGTAACAAACATAATAAATATCAATAAATTGCATGGTCAGAAATAGCACCGACAATAAACAGGATGTGGTAACTGGAATGAGCATATAAAGCAATGCTCATCAAATGATCAGATTTGCAGGGGGACAAGAGTATTTGTATTTTTAAAAATGCTTTTTGTCTGTCAGTTCCCTGGAAGAAGTTTCTGGTTGGCACCAAAATTTCATGAAGGAGTTGGACAGGCAGAAATGTGAACCACTCTTATACTTGGAAATCTAGAAATGTATGAATTCTTTGGCAGGCTCTGGATGCTGCAGAACAGGCCCTACATTCACCTAATAAAGCAACACTTGCTACATCTGTATGCCTTTTGGTAAGAAAGATAATGAAAATGTGAGGAATTTGTGTCCTTGAGTTCACACGTCTTATGAATGTTTATAAGAGCAAATATTTATTAATTTAGGATGGCTGTTTTAAGGATGTGTTGCAACTTGTTGTTACCTTGGAAATCACCCAGTCAAAATCATCAGGAATTTTTCAAATATCTAGTCATTGGATATTTTGCATAAACAAACTGAGTAACTTCAGAGAACTGACAGTCTTGGATAACTCAGAAAAGGTGGCTGAATATTTCAAATATTTTACTACAAATAATTCATTGTAGACTAGCAGCATTAATGTCAAATCCAGCTAGTTGCACAATAATTGAGGATTCATAAAATGTTTCTGGGAATCACCATGTAATTACCATTGTCTCCAGTGGTGGTACAGGAAAATAATATGCAATATTTCAAGATATTTAATTAAGAAGTGTCAGTGAGTTACCTTGAAGATAACTTCTATCACCCCCATATGACAGGCTTGTGTATGACTAGATGATGGATGAGTCCTCTCAGTATGAAAGACAGATGAACTGAGGAACATCAACATGATATGCAGAACTCAGGATGATGAAGTATATATAATTGTTATTTACTCTTTAAAGGTGACCTACAAATACAATGCTTTATGGTTAGTTTTCTTGTCTTCTTTATAATGCAATAAAAACTCTAAAAAGTTCTCCAGTAGAAACTGTACTTTTCTTTTTCCTTAGAAATTCTTGTCCATTTTGTTTTTCCCCAAAGACCTCTGATCCATGAGGGAAGTAACAGGTTTATGGTATCAGATATCAAGGAAAAAAAGATGTTTGTGTGAGGGTAATTTCTTCTGTGGTCTGCTTTGGATGTGGGAGCTGTTATGAATTCATGTGTGGTTTACAAGTAATGTCAAAGCAAAAACCAACATCCCTGTCTTGGGAATTGCAGAAAAAAACTTGTAGCCTTCATGATGAAAATGTAATATGAGATCAGGGACAAAACGGAATAGAGAATTTAAAGAAAGATGGGTCTCCTCATAGTTATTTCTTTCAAAGGAATTAAGGAACTACCAGTTTATGTTATTTAGCATAAACAATGGACTGTGTTCCTTGCTCAAGTAACTGCTCTCTTACATTCTGTGGGCTGCGCTACCTTACATTTTGACTAACTGCAGTTTTTCTCACTGTCACCACACAGCTGACTTGATCACAGCCTTCAGTTTGGGAATCCTTGCTTTTTACTCTGACTCTTGCTTACCGGCCCATTTGTCTTCTACTGTATCAGTGCCCTTCTCTGTGGACCCTAAGGTGATAATTACATTAGCTGTACTTCATCACAAGCTTGTTCGGGCTTGACAGTTGATTTTGGCTGACTATAATCAGCCTTGTCCCCACTTGTCATTGTCCCTTTGTGCAGTGGTTGAACATGACTCTTTCTACATTAGCAAGTACTGTGCTCCATTAGGAGTGGATCTGCTGAGTGAAATAACCTGCACTGACCTCTGTGCTACGTGCGGTTTTGGGGACTTTGTGCTAGTTACAGCCTGGTCTTGTAGGCTGAACACTCGTTAGTGGCTGAAACACATCTTTGGGTTTGTCTTCATCTGAAAGAGGTCTGGTTCGTGTGCTCTGAGACAGGTCTCTTGTGGAAATCACAGCATATAATGGGGAAAGGTTTGGGAGATTTAAAAATGCATTTCTGACCATCAGTGCTGAGGAAGGTACCTTTGCTGCTTGCTGATATACCCAGTGTAGTACTTCTTCACCTGGTCTAAAATGAGACAGGATTCCTAGGGTTTCCCTGTGTTAAAAGGTAGGTGGAAATATTTTTGTGGTTTTTCTACAACTAAACCTTCTCTTCCTGTGCTCAATTAGCAGAGGATATGTGCTCTTTTTCCTTAGTGTGTGCATCCTGACGAAGTGTAATCTGGGTTTATTCCTATGGAAGTATCTCAGTGGGATATCCAGCTGACTTCAGTGGATCATCTCAAAACTAGAACAGGTGAGCCTTCTTGTCCCTTCTAGCTCTTCAAGATGGTTGGGGCCCTTTTTATTCCCTTAGTCATAAATTTGGATATGAAAAGGAGAATAATTGCATGCATCTACACTTTCTCTCTCTCTGCTTTTTTGTATATGTCAAAGAACTTGATCAGTGTTGCTGAAGTCCATGGGTGTCTCATCTCCTTCTCTTCTTCATCTCATCTTCTTCTCTTTGCATGCCTTATGCAGCCACTTCTGGGAACAGTGCATATAATTAATTAAATAATAATAATAAAATTAATAATAGAAAAGGATTTAATTAAATTTTGTCAGTGAGTATAAATTTAAAATAGATTACTGGAGTTCACTGAAAGATCCTGCACATTAAGTAAGAATAAGTGCAGCTGAGACAGCTGATGAGAAAAATTGTGTTTGAAGAAATGCTCTATTTATTTGACAGGAATAATTATTTGACACAGGATTGAAAGCAAGGGCAGGGTCTACTTTTTGCAGTTGTTGCAATCACCAATGCTGGAATAAAGGCAGGAAGTTTAGGAGTTGAGAAAACTGGTTGTAGTGGATTTTGCATGCATGGGTCACGGGTAGTGTTGAGAGTAGAAGTGTGTCCATTCTGATTCTTTCACTGCAAAACCCCTCATGAGAGGTCATTGTCAACACAGCATTTGGTTCAATGGGGCCTTAGATTACATCAGAGATCCCACAAAGGTGCTCAGAACACAGTGACACTATGAGGGAAGGCTCTCATAAATGCGGTATTTGCTCATTTTTCTGTGATTCTGAATGTGACCTTGTGCAGAACACATGCAAGCTGACTTTGAGTAAACTATTATTTTATGAAAATGTGGCATCACTATTCTAAACTCTTTCTTTGTCTCTTTCTTTCCCGTGTCTTTTCCCTTTACTTCTATGGAGGTCCTTCATGGAATATCCATTATTTAATTTATTTCATTCTGCCTTTTTTCCCCCAAATATTTCTTAAATAAAGCTCTTTTCTTTTTTCTGCATTGTAGGTCAAGACTAGAAGCAACAATGATGCTTCTCTTTTTTCTAACACAAGCCTATACTTGTGAAGACTCATAAATAACTTCAATACCAATAAGCACAAGAAAAACTTGTTGACTGCACAGGAGACACATTTGTAGACAGAGTGAAAGCATAAACAATGTGTTCTCATTATTCCAAACCAAAAGAAAGTCAGCACTATGTGGAAAGTTCATAAGGATTGCACATCACAAAAGTATCTTGAGATGTTAGAAGCTAACAGCCAGATCTTAGCTACAAAAAATGGCCGTAATACCGCTGATGTTGCTGGAGCAATGGCAGTTCATACCAGACTGTCCTGGACTTCTGATTTTTAGTCTGCATTTTACACATGTTTTTTGTCATCAATCTCCATTTATCTCAATGACAAATGCATATTTCACAGTCAGAAGTAGACAAAGAGGTGCATTCATTGTTATAACTGATAAATTAGTGCCTTTGTTCAAACAACTTGCATTTACATTCACTGTTAGAGAAGGATAATCTTCTTAAAAATTTATAAGCTGACTATGCAGGTTAACTTAAATGTGCAGTCGTACAGTGTTGACTCAGAGTTAAATTTAGGAGCACTTTGCAAAACTAGTGGAAAGTAGAGCATTTGTTCAAACTTGCAAATGGTTGAGCTAAATATGTTGTGAGCATTCAGTCATGGGTTAGGGTCAAACAGTGTTCTCAGAGTGTTTTCTGTGCATCGATTGGTCTAATTTTGGAGATAATTTTGTATTTTATTAAAAACTAGATAAGGCTGTGAGGAAAACATGGACTCATGGGGTACAGAAAAAGACTGATACATAAAGCAAGCCTGATGTTCTGCTTCTCTTTGTGTGCCTTAGGCAGCCACTTCTGGGAACAGTATTCAGCTACCCGGGGTCAGGTTCTCTTTGAGCTGCCTGTGAGATACCTCCCATAGTTACACTGGGCATCCCCAGCCCATCTGACAGCAAAAGGATTTTAGTTTATCAATTATTTGTTCAGAGGCCTCCCCTAGTTCTTTGCAAGCTGGGATCTGGGCTTTCAAACCCAGACATGTACTGTCTGAGTAAATGTGTAATTCATGTGTGTAAATGCACAGTGTGCTCACATAAATCAGTTGCTCTCATCCACGGGTGACCAGGCAGCTGCCTAACTGGCCATGTTCCCATACAAATACCTTATTTAGAGACAAGAATTAGGCATCCATGATATATGGATGTCATTTTATGCCCTTAAACTGATTAATGGGAAAATTATTTTTCACCCTTTATTTGTTTCACATTCTCCCATCTCCCTCTAACGTGTCCCAGGACATAAAACACTCTGAAATGTCCATCCAGTCTTTCAGATTATAAATCCCTCTGGATAGGAGGATTTGCTTTATATGTTTTCTCCTGTGAGCCTGGTGTACTCTCATGTGCTAGGAAAGTACTTGAGCACATGCCTATAGTTCTCAGCAAGACCAGTGTCCAGGGGCTGTGAATTCACGTGCCGGCCCACCAGCTGTCTCCAGAGGTGCCATGTAGCCAGCCTGCAGACAACCACTGATGATGGAGGTGTCCTAAGGAGCTTGGTCCTCAGAGGGTGTGCAGAGGTTGTGATGGCACATGGTGAGCTTGTGCTTCCAACGAAGACAATACCTGAAGGCTCTTCCTCACCCCTTATAAGGGGTCCTTCTGTCACAGTGCACTGTTGGGGTAGAGGCCCATGTATTCTTATGTTAACTGATTTCAGCTGGGGATAACAGTCAGATCTAACCAATTTTTTTAAACATGACCATCTAATACCTGTTCATTTAGCACATTAAGTAGCTTTAAAGTCATTAAAGAATGAGTCCAGCTTCAGATGTTACTTGAAAATGAATGATCACTCCTGCCTGGGTATAGGATGTTTCTGATATGTTATGAGAGAGGCTGCAGAGTCCTACTGAATTTATTATTTAGCCAATGACTTGCTGACATCTGAATCTGCACAATTTGCTATGAATAATTTAAACCATAGGGAGCAGAAAGTGCAACTGAATTAAAAGACCAAAAAATGCTTGAAAATGCTTTTCTTGCTTAAAACTTGAAGATCAAAAAAGAAAAAATTGCAGTTTAGGATCACTCTGCACTGTACAAGAAACCAGCAGAGTTGCAGAGTTGAGCTCATTGGGTATATCCACTTTAAATGGCATCTCTTTGTAGTCAGTCAGGAAAAAGCTGGAGACATTAATAAGCAAATATTAAACATTTATTTTGTGTGTTTTTACTTGTCTTCAGAGGATCATTCTGTAAGCAATTTATGTTACCAGATAGGCTTTATTCCACCATTGTGTACAAATTACCTGTTGCTCACTTATTAATCCTGCTTTTCTGTTTCCTTTGCAAGCCAGTCTGCAAGGTGCAGAGCTTCAAAGAGTCCAGAGCAGTGTTGGAATACAATGTTGGAGTATTTTCTGGAGTTTATAATATGTATCACTGCTCTTAGGCTAAATTAGGAAAGTTTGAGATTTTTGCAGTAACCTTTGTTGTGATGAGAAGGATTGCCAAACTTGGGGTTTGGGTTGCAAGTTAATAGGCAGTGGGGGGCAGAGGAAGAACAGTGTCTTTTTGCTCTCTGAAGCACCATATCCTGGTGGTAGCAGATGGACTGGGTGCTGGCATCAATGAAATTATGTTCTCTTTCACTGTGATAATTGCAACACTCCTTGCTGACTTCCATGTTTATGATCACGGGTGAATGTGATATATTTCAACAGAAAAAGGTCCAGGAAAGTGTATTTTCTGTACAGTAATAAAGACAATAATAATCCTGGGTAAAATACGTGTGCTTAAGGTTGTAAACACACTGAGCAAGTGCAGTGACTGCTGGGCTAGATGTGGCTGTCATCACTCCTAGCAGTGAGATGTTCCTTTGCTGATGTTGTGGGTGAGTGAGTGGGGTTTGTGCAGCACATCCCTTCACGAGGCAAGAGGTTACTCTCATCCAAGTGGAAAGAGCTTCACTTGTGCCTTGTGGTAAAGGATAAGCAGCTGGGAACACTCACCACAGATCAGTGCTTTTTTTCTTAGCTGGCTATTTGCAGTTAGCCAGTTTTTTTAAACTAACTTATAGGTGTTTTGCAGGTCAATTTTTATGGCTTGCTTTGACATATGATGGAGGAGACTGCATAGGCTGAATGTTTACTCCCATATTTTCTTGGGACAGTAAGTATTTAACCGCTTAATAGTGCAACAATGTGTATTTAATCCCCCCCCGCCCCCCAAAGGCCATTCAGTCATAAATATCTCTAGATTTTTGAGTACAGAATTTGAAGTATGAGGTCACCAGAGTCTGTGTTCCACATGTTGATGTAGGAAGTATCCAGGAAGCATTTCTTGACCATGCTGTGTATCACATAGGCAAATGGCCATGACTCAGGTAGCAGTGAATTAAACAGCTTCCAAAGAGCACTTACCCTCCAGAAATGGAGAACTGACCTAAGCCATGATTGAAAATGTGTGTAAACAGCACTTACTTCACTCTACCACTGTTATACCAGGACCAGGAAAGACAATGAATGAGGGTGCATGTACAGCAATAAAATTTCCTATTTGTTGACTCGGTGTCCTGCAACAGTGTTTCAGTCTTTTTTTCTTTTGTTCCCCAGGAATTTATTGTTTGTAAAATTCTCTGTGTAACTATGATTTCTTCTAGAGGATCATCAGGAAGACCTGTAAGCTGTTTCCTGACAGGAGATTGAGAGAAAATGAACTGTTAACAAGAATGTTGCCTGCTGCCTGAATTGCCCTAATTCATGAAGGGGCATAAAGCTTAGACAAAAATTTATGGTGCCTTAGGCCTTGGAATGGCTCAGTTGTTTAACAGCATATTTGTGTTCATGCAAGCACAGATCTGAGCTGAACCAGAGCATCGGCCGGAGCGCTGCCATGGATGGATAGGGGCTCTTCAGGAAGGACCATCCCGGGGGATGGAGGGAATTCTGTCTGAGAGCAGCAGGGATGCACAGAGCTCTACCCTGGCATGGATGATGAGACAGCTCAGAACTTGCAAGTTAGGATTAGCAGGAATAATAATGTGGGTGTTTTTGAGCGGGGTGCCTGCTAGTGCCAGCCTGACTGGGAAGAACAGAAGAAGCCTTCTGCAGACAGCTGGAAGAAGTCTTGTGTTTGCATGCCCTGGTACTCATGGAAGACTCCAACCACCCTGATATCTGCTGGACACAACACAGCAGGACACAAGTAATCTGGGAGGTCTCTGGAGCGCAGGGATGGTGACTTCCTGATGTGACTGGTAGAAGAGCCAACAAAGGGAGACACCCTGACAGACCTGATACTTACAAACATGAAAGTTGTGGGCAACCTTGTCTTCAGTGACCATGACCTGTGGAATTCAGGGTTGTGAGAGGTGGGAGAAGTGCCAAGATCAGTATCACAATTCTGAACTTCGTAACAGATTTTGTCTTGTTCAAAGACCTATTTGGAAGGGTCCCATAGGACATGGTACTGAATACATGAGCAGTCCCTAAGGGCTGGTTGATTTTCAAGATCACCTCCTCCAAGCTCAAGAATGGTCCAGCCTGACAAGCAGGGAAGAAAGCAAAAGTAGTAGAAGGGCTTCATGGATGAACAAGAAGAGCAAGGAAGCCTTATCCTCATTGAAGGAGGAGTGGGGCAGAGAATATTTAAACAAATTGTGCATGCACAAATTCTTAGACTGAAGGAATTTGAACAATCTCCCTGTAGAAAGAGGATTCTCTGTTACGAGCAGCTCTTCCACCTTTTCGTGACATGTGAATTTAGTTTTTTTCTTCTGAAAAGAAAAATCAACTGAAAGCTGATTTACTTTTCTCAATATAGCCACTTCTCTAACCTTGCAAACACATTTCATAGCTGCAAGGTGATAGTAAAACTGTTTAGAGCTCAGTTTAAAACAAACAAATACGCATCTGGGCAAGAAATAGAAACAATATTTGTAAACAATTGAATACACTAAGTAATCTTAAGACAAAGTAAATAGTTTATGAGATGTACATAGTTAACTACTATCTACTAAAACTATTATCAAGAATAAACCACAAACAAGGGAAAAGGGCAATAGACGAGAGTATATCCTCAATGATAATTTGACTGGCCCTACAGTTCAACATTTCTTAGGGCCATATTGACATATTTATAAGATAAACATTATATTTACAAAAAATGATTATAAAAAAACCCTGAAAGCGGTCCTGAAACTGTATCATTTGTCATGTTTTATTTTTTTGTGTATCAGAATCTGTTAATTAACTGCATTGTTATATTTTTGTGAGAGATATCAATTTATCCAAGCTGCTGTTCCATTTCAAAAGATCTCAGAATAAGATTCTTCACCTATTCAGTTGAAAGCTCACTATCCCACAGAGCCATTTTTTAATCACTTCAATGCATACCTCCTTAGAGAGTAGAAAGTGTTCTTGACTTTATTAAAATACATTTTGTCTTCCAAACTGAAAACTAATCCAGATTCAGAGTCAAAAGATCATCATGCTCAGTTCTAAAAGATTTTTTAATTTTTTGGTTTTGGTGTTAATAAACCTTGAAAGTTTGCATATTGTTGCTAGTGTATACTTTGATCAGTGGATTTGAAATGCAAGCTCTTTGGCCGTGGCCCTTATTTTCATTACATTCAGGCAGCACTGAATACAGTGGAGACCAAACTCATTCAGAGGCCTCTTAATGCCAACAGCAATATATAACAATTATAGAAAGAATATTAACAAGCACACATGTTTTAGTGAGATTTTTTTTTTAATTTCTGTCCCTTACTTGCCCTGTGATTTTTGACCTGAGGTCCTCTGTAAGAACTGAACAGGATTTTCTAAATATTATTGTGTCTTCCTGAAAAATGTGTTTCTAAGTTGAGTTTGGTGATATAAATGTCCTCTTCCCAGCTGCAGATATCTCTGTCCAGAGACGTTTGCTTTTCATGTACCAATAAGATAGTTTTTTCCCATATGATTGAGCAGGTCTGTGAGCAGCACAATAAAGGAGACAAACATGAGGGTGCTGCAGCTGGCCATAATCCTATCCTCCTCTCCTGACCTCTGTTAGATGGTTTTGAAGTTATTCAACACAGCTTTACTCCTGGATCTGCTGTAAAAGTCTGCTTGGTGAAAAATTAGAAAAAAAAACTTGAGGAAACAAAACAAACGTGAAAAAACTTGTAAATACAAGTCTTCATGCCACTCTTTTTCTCCACCCAGTAGAGTGGTTCAAAATGTGGAGAAGCCTGGTTAGGGAGTGATCAGCGACTGGAAAGTGGCATTGGTGCCTGCTTTCTTGAATTCAGGACAACAAAATGCAGAACAAAGATGCTCTGAGCATGCATAGCCTGCCTGCTTCCAGCTTTGGTGGATACAGAGCTCCTCAGTAGCTGTAGGAGCTGTAGCAGCTGGGAAGTTTAGTAGCAGTTATTCAAGCTAAAGATGTTCTCACTGTTTTACTGGCTTGGCTCTTAACTTGTTTCCAAAACCTACAAATGTATATTATATCTTGAGAAACTATAGCAATTGTTTTGGGTTCTGGTTTTGTTTTCTTGCAGACTACAAAGAGCATTATTTTAATAGAGTTCTGTTTTACATTAGAACTTCATTAAAATGTATTTTTTCTATCCTGGCACAGTGCTTCTGATAACTGACATCCAAAAACTCACCTCACCCAAATGAAAGATTGATCTGATCCCCATTTTCAGGAAAAGATATAATGAGTGATCAATTGTGGCTTGAAAACTTGGATAGCAGGTTCCAAAATGAGCAGTATTTATGGCTGTTTTATAAGCACTTAAAAAATAGGACAGAAATACCAATATAGCCTTGACTACCAAAGTGACTTTATAAAATCTCCATTTAAATTATAATGTCTTGAATTTAATGCACTTTAATGTTTTTAATTTTGAATTAGGAAGGAAAAGGAATTCATGACATTTGCACTGTGTGACTCTGCTATGTGGAAACTCACAGCATCTCATAATGGCTTAGACGGCAATAATAAATAAACAAAATGGGCCTTAGGCTATTTTTTTTCTCATTTGTATGCACAAAGATGTCACCAAAGTTGCCTGTTTTCTCTCTGTAATGGTAACACAGTCCTTGTTTAAACTATGGTTGTTATAAAAGTCAGTTACCATTATCTTCCTAATAGTTTTTATCATATGGTTGCACTTCTGAATCCACAGTATCTCTTCTGCTTGCTGTTGAGATGTAGTTGAAAATTTGGACACAAGTGGGTATTTACCCATTTAATAAAGAAATGTATAAAAAAACCCCAATGCTTTTGGACATTCTGTATTGCACTTTGGTTTTCCATATCATAAAAAACCCCAGTGCTGGAAGCACAGTAAACAGGGATGTCTGGGTGGGACTTGGCCATGGTGAAGAACATTAGGAGGAATTTATTTGCAGTAAGGGTGATTAAACATGGAATGGGCTGCCCAGGGAGGTGGTGGAGTCACTATTCCTGGAGGTGTTTAAGAAAAAACTGGAGGTGGCACTTTTTGCCATGGTCTAGTTGACATGCTGAGCCATGGGTTGGACTTGATGATTTCAGAGGTCTTTTCCAATCTAACCGATTCCATGATTCTGTAGTTATTTCAGGTGTCATTTCATGAAAAAAGTTATTTCCCCATGTAACCCCTCATGGACATCACAGGCCTGATGTTTATTCACATAGTCAACATGTAAAACACAAAACACATGAATGCCCAGATAAGTCCTGCAGCTTGCTGCTCTTTGGGCTCTCTCAGTCACTAGTCACTTCAATTTCTATTACTTTTCTCTCCATTTCAACAGCTGAGTATTCATTAGCAGCAATTAAAGACAGGAAACCTAAATCCCTTAGCTACAAAGCCTTTCACCTTTCACCCCACTCAAATACAAAACTACCTTTAAACCAGAAATGATAACTAGAACTTCTCATAAAGAACAACGATCAAACCTGTGAACCTACAAATGATGATATGCAACCTAATAAACCACTAAGCAACAAAAAAAGCCAGTTAACTTATGCCCAAAATACAAGAACTTCTTTAAATGTCCCCTGGCAGAGCTTGAGACCATGTCCTCCTGTCCTATCACTGGTTACCTGGGAGAAGAGACCAAGCACCACTTAGCTACAACCTCCTTGCAGGCAGTTGTAGTGAGCAATAAGGTCACCCCTGAGCCTCCTTTTCTCCGGGTTAAACAACCCCAGCTCCCTCAGACATTCCCCATAGGACTTTTGTTCCAGACCAATTCTGTCTCCCTTTTCTTGAGTCTCTTCAGCACGTCAGTGTCTTTCTTGCAGTGAGGGGCCCAAAACTGAACACAGGATTTGAGGTGTGGCCTCACCAGTGCTGAGTGCAGGAGGTCAATCACTGCCCTGGTGCTGCTGGCCACACTATTGTTGATACAATCTAGGATGCTGTTGGCCTTCTTGGCCACCTGGGCACAGCTGGCTCGTGCTCAGTCACTGTCAACTGGCACCTGCAGGTCCTTCTTCCCTGGGCAGTTTTCCAGCTGCTCTGTCCCCAGCCTGTAGCACTGCCTGGGGTTGTTGTGGCCAAAGTGTAGGACCCAGCACTTGGTCTCATTAAACCACATATTGGTGTTCTCAGCCTATTTATTCAGCCTCTCCTCTGCAGAGCCCTTCCGCCCTCCAGCAGATTGACACTCGCACCCCACCTGGTGTTGCCCATGAATTTAGTAAGGATAGACACAATCCTTTCACCCAGATCATCAGTAAAAATACTGAATAGGACTGGACCCAGTACTGATCCCTGGGGGACATCACTAGTGACTGGATGTCAACTGGATGCAGCATTATGTTCTTGAATGAGAAAATTCAAGGCTATATATAACAATGTAATTCAAAAGAGTTGAAAACAGCAAGGAGAAAAATGGAGACGAAACTGCAAGGCAGGTCAGAACTTGTAGATACGTAGTGTACTGGACAGCCAAACACCCATTGAAGAGATGTTTCATAGAAGTACATACACTTAAGGCCAAGGCAGAAGTAGAATTTGGATAACGGAGCAGTCTTGTGTCTAAGGAACAGACAAAATATTTTCTGTACTGAGGAGAGAAGATGAGCTACAGGAAGAGAAGATAACATAGCAGGAAAGAAAACAAGAATAGAAACCAGTTTCACAAGAAGAGAGGAAAAAAATTGTAAATATCTAGGGATAAAGACTCCAGGAGAGAACAAGATGACAGTGTATTAAAAGCAGAGAGCATGAACTGAGGGTGAAGAGAGCACAGAGAATCAGCATGAGGGAAGCTAAGTGGTGGAACACCTGCTCGATGTTCAATAAAATGAAGCTTTCTTTGAGGATGACAACTCCCTGAGATCCAGAGCTACAGACCGGCTCAGAAGAGGTGTACAAGAGAGTGGGGAAAATTTGTGACTCACTTTCACATTGGGATATTACCAGGTAATCTTGGCATCAAGCAAGCGATGACTCAGATGACTTTGAGCTCTTAAAGGGGGTAAAGTTGTGAGAAGATAATGCAATTAGATAGCACAAGATCTTGGGATATTTGGTCACTGCAATATTAGATTGGACATTAGTCATTTACAAAGAAGGTGGTGCAAAGGGAACTCAGTCCAAGATTCACAATTTCAAGAGGGAACCCAACATGTTAAAGGAGTAAGTGAATGTTGTCAGCCCAGGCTGAGGAACTTGGGAGCGAAGTGCAAATGACTCTGGGAATTTATTCATGTCAGAAGAATGCAAACTGTCAGAAAGCTCTTTTCTAAGCTAGAGTTAGGTCTTACAGATCAGGAAAAAAAAGATTAGAAATAAATGGGGAACCTATAGTGAGGAGAAAAAGTAACAAGCAAATAATCCTGGCTTTTTCAAGGTAGTCATTACTGGTGTAAAAAGAATAGTGCTGGAAGTTCAACTAAGTTAGAACTGGGAAAGGATATTAAAATGAATAGAGGAAAAATGTTTGCTTAGCTATAGGAAACTTAGGTAAAGGAACTTTTGTCTAAAATGATCCTCCTGGTTTGATCAAAAAATATTTGCACAGGCAGAGCAAGGATTATTTAATCTGACACAATGGAAGCTGAGAAAGGATATATGAACACTGTCTGCAAATACATTTGTGTGGAAAGGCATCACATAGGAATAAAAGGTCAGTCTGGATAATGGAGGAAAGTTTCTGACCATGAGAGCTTTGAGGCTGTGGAAAGGCCTTCAAGTGGGAATGGAGCTGGAACAGTTTATGGATGACATTATCAGAGTTATCTATGGCAGCAGGAACTTTTACTTGGTGATCTAGGAGTTTCCTTCCACTGCAATGTTACTTCAAATTTGAGGGTTAGCATAGTGAGTCTTTCTGCCAAGGAAGGGAAAGGCAATTGTGAGAAAAAATTTAGTTTTCATAATGACAGAGATGGGAAGTATGACTGGTTTTGATACGCTGGTTGTATAATTATTATAGGCTTATTATTGGCCAAAATTTTTGGGGTCCATGTAGATTTAAAACTCTCTTCTTTAGCTACAATTCAGCTGTGGCTTACAGCACAATATTTATTTGTCTAGAAATGAAAATAGAAATGTCTCAAGAAAACAATGAGAATTTTTATTTCATGATATAAAAATACTTAGGTTAAAAATGGACAAAGTAAAAGATTTAACTATAATCTCTTCTAACAGCCTACCAAACCTTCACCCCCAAATTGAATTGAACTCAATTACATTTCTCCTTTCCCTTTAATGAAAGCTTTTCAGGAATCTGTTAGAAGAGCATTGGTCTTCAGTTCCCTTTCTTGCTTCTCTTGTTCTTTCTGAGTGTCACTTTTTGTAGTGAAAATTGTACAATGATTGGAAAACACATCGTGTTGTTTCAGCTGTGGGATAGATCAGTAAAGGTTACTTACTAATGTTTATAGCATAGAATAGATATATGCTCTGAAAATACATTGTTGGGGCCACCAAGCTATGTGGGATATGAATGAAGAGGACTTTAACTAGAGTTGTGATGTGAAGAAGTAGCACTACTAATGTTTGAAAAGAATATTTTTAAGGTCACTTGTGAATAAATAGGTGGATAAACTTGCAACCTCCTCTGCAAGACAGAAGATGAAATGGACCTTGCCAGTATTCCTCAGCAATCTTAGATAGCAATCAGTTGTTCTCCACAGGCTACGTCAACATATTGTAGCTACTTAGAGGCAGCACTGCATACCTAAAGGGTAGGAAAATGTGGTTTGTAGTAGAACAGCTGCTGCTAATAATGCAAGTGATGAACTGAAATTAACAATGGATGTAAAGTTTTTTAAGTTTCCCTAGTCCCCTCTGGCTATGCTACCTATTACAAGACTGCTTTGATTTCACACCAGAGTATATCATGATTCAATGGGAACCATGCTACTCAAACCAATATGAAATTCAAATCAGACAATGTACGTTTGTGGGAACAAATGGGATAGGATTGAAGTCTTTTGTTCATGTGCTATAGTTTTCTTTACAATGAAGCTTTTGGATGGTTTTTATGTGTATATAAAAAATAATAATAATTAAAGAATAGACAATCTGAGAAAACTGTCTTGCCAGTTAGAGGAATCCTTTCTTTTATGATTTATGACATGATTAGGCTTAACTTGAAGGATACCAATGCTCAAGCAACTGATTGAGAAATATGTGAGAATGCATAGAAATGCATCATTTGTTTTGTGCAATAATAATTAGTTCAGTTAGGAAAAAGATCCTAAAACACTTCGACTGTAGTTGTGAGAAATGTCTTGTTACTGCAGGCAGAGTTTGTTAGGCGCCAGAAATAAAGCATAGAAGTCAAATCCAGAGACACTGAGTAACAATGAGGTGCATTTTATTAACTTATTTGACCTATTGATTTTAAACAAGGCAAATCTGAATTTAGCTCAGTTGTCAGATCTGGACTGGATGAAGCAGGACCGAGGGAATGCTGTAGCCGATTTTTTCCACAATACATCTCCTAAATTTCATCTTTTGACTCTTATTCATTTTGTTCCTCCTGAAATATTTGCAGGTTTTGTGGCAGCTTGGTAACTTTCCTGGATGTATGTGGAGAATGGTCTGAATCTTTCAAAAGAAAATAGTGCATCTTGCCCACAGCTCACAATAGCTTGAGAAATGTCTTGTTTGGAGAACAGAGACCAATTCAGACTGCAGATAGATTCACAACTGCTTCCAGCTTAAGTTTTTGAAATGTTTTTGTACCCTTCAGGTGATTTACTTTCTCAATGTGGATTGGAATCTTTACTCCAGTTATACCTAGGCCATTTGATTCAGTGGTTGTAGCAGAGAACAGCTGGCTGCTATTTACTTTTGTGTTTAATTTCTGTTTTTCAGTTCTATTCATGTTTTAAAAAGCAATAAAAATTTTTATTCTTACAGTGCTTTATATTATTGTCATTTGATTCTTTTTGATCTTCCTTCTCTAGAGAGGCATCATTTGCCTCATCTTTTATTTGATACCCACCTGTAGACTTATTGTGCTGTGTCTAACCTTCCTGCTAAAATTGTACCAGAAAGAGGGAATGAGTTCCCTTCCTGGCCAATTATCCCCTGAATCTTATGTATGTCTACTTTGGTATCTGCTTCAGTGTGCAAAATAACTTGGTAAAATACTTTTTACTGTAATTTATGAGAAGATCAAATCCCATTTTTTCTCTGAGAACTCTTCTTTTTCAACTTCCATGTGAATTTTTTAGGGTACGATATGTCCCCACTGGGAGGAAATGTGTGTGTTGTCCCACAACAAAGTACCCTGCAGAAGTGATCATATAGTTTTGACTTAATTCTGTAGATGCACCAGCAAGAAATGTTTATAAGAAGTACAAGGAATGACTTTTCAGAATGCAGCAGAACCTTAAACCTCTTCAAAAATATAGTTAGCCATTTGGATTCAAAAGAAATCCATATTTAATTTCTTTTTAATTCCATATCTTTTCTGCAACAAAGTAAAAGTTTAATTACTGCAGGACATTTTTTATTTTATTTTCTGTTTTCCATCCTGCTTCTTGGCATGGGTATGTCTTTAATGGCTTGTTTTTGAGAATTCAAATCCAGAAATGTTTTTATCTTGGGTGACAATCATTGAACTGGTGGCATCTACAAAGAACAGCTATAAAGGAATTAGTCAAAGGTAGGGTACCAAAGGTTCTTTTGAACACATGTAGGAGTGATGTGCAAAAGGTGGAAAAAAGGGACTGTTTGGCTTGATTAAATGCAGGTGTTATGAACATGGAGCAGAAGAAAAGACTTTATTAAGCTTAGGGGTTACTTAAAAATTTATGACACTATGAAAAATACCATCTCTTTCCCAATTAAAAGAAAATCAACAAGAACAAAAAAAGGATCCTAGGAACTGTGAAAGAGCAAGAGGTAGCAGCACCATGAAAATTTTGTTTTGCTTTGTTAGCTTAAAGGGGCCTGGGAGTTGACTCAGCCCTACCACAGCCTCAGTCACACCCCAGCTGAAATCCAGGGTCTCTCCTGCCTGTGGCTCTGCTGCTGCTGCTGCAGGGACTCTGTGTAATCTCCAAACAACTTTCTTGGCCAAGGACAAGTTACCATCATGCTCTGAAGCTGAAAGGTGACTTTGGTAGTACTCATCACAGCAGTTGCCTGGCATGAAAATTCCTTAGAGAGGGGTCGTATGGCATCAGTTCTGGATGGCCTCAGACAGTGTTTTGCTACTAAGAGTATCACTTCCTGATACTCCTAGGAAAAAAATACATTAAGTTAGCATCATGGTCTGCTGATGGAAGCATGTCTGTGAGTTGTTTCTGGTTTTGCTGCTGGATTTCCTCCTGTGCCAAGTGCTTTGTTTGCTCTGTCATTTGTGTCTGTAGCACACGAGGACATTACTCTGCCCACTCACCTCACTGTAGCCTTGGTGGCTGCTGTTGTAACGTGTTGGCCCTTTCCATAGTACTGTGTGCCTCAGGTGTGATCTGGAAAGGGTTTCTAAACTCCCAGAGGTTGTGACCCTGCTTGCTCCATGGGCAACAGGGCATAGTTTATGACTTCGAACTGTGTTCTTCTCAGACTCCACTCTCTGAGTTTATCAACACACAAACTGATGCCAATTTTTCAGCATTAGGGAGGGGACTGAGACACCATCTAAAAATATCAAACCCATTATATCATTTTATATTTTTTTGGCCAAAGAGAGACTTCTAAGGGTGATAGAGGTAGTGGTTACAGGTGACAACAGTGCTGCCTCTAAAACCAGTATTTTATTACTCCTGTCTCAGAATGAGAACGTGGCCATGTCAGAGCTCAGCTGCTCTCTCATGGCTTTTCTTCTCCACTCAGCAGAGCTGATTTTGAGAACTGCAAGTGTTTCCCAGGCACATTTTTAATGTGCAGTGAAGTCTTGTATGAAGAAACTTGATGAAAGGCTGCCCTGAGATGATAATTCAGGGCCAGAAATCTGAGATAGTTGTGGGATCCAGGACCCACTGGGATCAGCTCTTATTTCAGTAGAATGGTATGTACTAAGAGTTTTATGATTCTCTACTCTTTCTTACAGCTGTTTATGGAAGAATTTTATGGATGATTTTTGGTGTCTGCATGAAGGGATAATTATAATATTTTCTTTAACAATACTAGGTGATATATTGGCCCTGTCATTCTTGAAATGCGTGGAAATGAATTGCCTTTAAATTGCACATGGAGTGAAAATTGGCCAAAAAGAACACTGAACAACAACAAAACACACCCACATCCAAAAAAAGAGAAAAAAAAATATATAAACATCTTTTCATCACTCTTACACATATAATGTGGAACTAGCTGCTCATTCTCAGCGCTTGCCCAATCTGTGTGTCTCACCTTGCATAGTATGATTGCAGAATATAAATTTTCTAGGGAATTAGCAGTGATAAATATTGATATTAACAGTGTAAAACAAATAGTAGCAGCAGTAACACTGGAGAAAAATCTTGGCAATTTTCAGCAAAGGTTGAAGAGCTCCCACAGAATTTGTTCAAATCATGCTGCAAATCCACGTCTCCCAGAGTAAATGGCACTTTGTAGTACTTGGAAATTACATCTGGAAGTACTATTTTCTGTACAGCCTAGAAAATCTAGTCTCTTAGCTCCTCTGGCTCTCCAGCCTCCAGAATTGCTGCTTGAATGGATATATTGTGCAAAATCAGATTGATTTGGCATACAACAGGGTGCTCTCATCTCGTCGCACAGAAAGCCAAATGCTTCATTAAATATTTTGCCAGTTCTACTTTTTAGAAACAGCACTTAACTGCACAGTTACTACAGCCATTACAGTCCATCGAAGGGCTGCAATAAATTGCCTGTCACCCGAATAGGAAAGTTTACATAATAGAACAAAATACAAGCTTTTATGCTACTAGCCATTGAAAAAAATATATACATTTACACAGTTTGGATGTTAGACAAAAACTGCTGGCATCACAGTGTTACAGCCAGGACTGCAGATAGAAAGTAGTATTAATAGTCCCTGTTTTTCTCAAAAAGGGAGCTTTTAATTTCTGTTTTTAAAATTAATACTGTTCCTTCAGATTCTGAGTAATTCAGTGAAATTAAAAGGGCCCAGTTCCTTTTTCTACAGCAAACTAGGAAGTAGACATTATTGTATAGCATGGACTTAGATAAAAACCCATATTCTGACTTCTGCTAGTGTTGATTCTCACCTGATCTTCTCACCGCAGTGGACCTTACATGGACCTGCTTCTGCAGATGCAGTGTGGAAAAGGGACCAGAAATTAGTAACAGACACCAATGTTTTCTTATTGCAGACAGGTATGTCTGGTGGACATACCTGAAAAATGTTGCATTCCAACATACATAATGGAATAGTGAGGCTGAAGCCACTTTTTGTTGTTGGAGAGCATTTCCACAGCAGGCAGGTAACTAATTAGACTCTCACAGGTCAAGGTAATACATTCAGGTAAGCCATGTCTGCTCACAGAGCACAAGTATGGCTTCCTCATGGTGAGGCACTTGCCAGTGGAGGTGATGCTATGAAAGAGCTCTTTTTCAGAGGGGTTATAGCTGGGCACTTCAGCTTTCAGGTGGCAAAGCCTGCAGCTCTGGAGGCAGAGTCTGCAGGCAAGAAAAACACTCACCTGCCTCCTGGCCAAGCAGGCAGTTTCAAAAGCCACCCAGGCTACTGTTGCTGTTTACTGGTGATATAGAAAAAGATGCTACCCTTAGATGCAGATAACAGGAAAAGTGATGTCAGTGGGTTGGACAGCTATGGCCTCTGAAATTCAAAGGCTAGTGATGAATGAAATTTAACAACTTTCTACAAATATAAATAGATTTTTAAAATATGCATACATCCATACAAAGACAAATAAATACATTCAGAACTTCTATCATGGAAAAAATTTCTTTAGTCATTTTTAGCAGCTGTTTGTTGCTTGAAATATCTGACAGAACTTACTGGTGTTTGCCCAGGGTAGTCTGGGCAGGTCACTGTAAGTCTTGCAAAGAAAGGCTAGGCACAGTACCCTTTAATTTTCCTGCACAAGCTTGGTTGAATCACTGGGGAAGCCATCAGTGAGCTATTCATAAGCAGGGACTTTTAATGTATTATGCTCTTCATATATATTATGAACTTGTGTGGCCCTCTAATTACCATCCAATCATCAGAGCATCAAAGTGTCTTACTTTGTTTGCAGTCCTGAAAAACCAGAGTCAGGTTTTATGAGCCTGACAATATATCCTTTTTTTGTTTATATTATGTGATTTCTTTTTAATCGCATGAGAAGAAACCTTCTACATAATCATTGCAATAAACCTTTTGTGAGACCTTTCTAAAATTATTTTGTACTTGCACTGCTGAAAATGGATGCTGAGTCCTACTTATATGTTCAAAAATAAGTCCTTAAATCTTTTAAAGTACAGAGAGCTTGGGGGACCTCCCTGTAGGTGCCCCTGTTTATATTGCCAAAGTTTAGCTAGTGGTTGCAAAAACCCAGCAGCCAACTTACTAATGAGCTTGTTTTGACAGGACTGCATAGCTCATTGCTTATTAATACAGTGTTGCTGGCTGGATCATGCCACACTTTCTGGAACTGTAAAAGTGATTCAAGAGACTGTATCAAAACCAAGCTGCAAACATAATTTGGAACCAGACTCACTGTATTCACAATCCAGTTCAAATAACCAGGACAGGACTGCCATTTTCCCATGCACTGCTATTCTCTTCAGCTCAACTTTGAGAGTCTTCAGTATGCTAAGACAAATTTATCCTGGGGATAACTCAAATGAAGCGAGTGAAGTCACACCAGGGCTTCATTTGGCTCATTACTAACATCTTGTCTCCTACCAGCATGCTCTGCTTTGCCCAGCTGACGCACTCCGGGATGTGATGAAGACAGAAATGGTCAGTTCAGCTTTCAGGCTCCTCTATCTTCTCCATGATAAATTGGGGGTTTTTTGATTTTTAAAATAAGAGGAGTATAAGTGCTAAGGGCTGAAAAGAGTTTAGAAACCAAGCAATATCAAAGTCATAACAGAGGGAATTGCAGTGATCAGCAGGGAGATACCTTCCTCAAACTTTTTCCTCCTATGGTGCTAGGTAGTTGAAATTTTGCAGTGTAATGCATTTTGTTAATGTGTTTAGCGATTCATGAGGCCTTCATGATCCTGTTGACTTGCTATAAAACATCCTATGGGCTTTTCCATATGCAGTATTTCTGGAAGAATCTGTTTCCTTGCTCAATTTCTAGCTGCAAATGTATAAAGATTGATTGGCATCAAACATCATCTATGACAACAATCTCTGACAAGCTTGAAGAATTGATCCATTTGGCCTGAGAATTAATCTGGCATTGAAGTTTCAACACTGTCTACTCAAGGATGACCTCAGGGCATGTTTTGCAAAGAATCTTTATTAATTTAGATTTAGAAATCTCCAGAACGAATACAGTAGCTCTGTTTTATTATTCCATTCACACAAATACATAGAGGGAAACAATGGAAATTGGAAAGCTGAAACTTTTCCTTTTTATTTTTTTTTAATTAAAATATTTATGACATCATGATTACATTACATACATGCACGTGCACCTGTATAGATACACACAGACACGGGGACATTTGTGAACATATGCACACAGAGAAGTATGCACACCTTTCCCCCTGAGGAGGCATTTGTATCTCATTGATTATATGACATTGCCCTTAAAAATCATGGTTAAACAAAATTGTCACTGTAAATCCATAAAAAATATCTTAAGATGACGTTAAGTTACATTTCCAGTTTATGGAGGAGATAAGAAAATGCCAACAAAACTTTTCCAGTATGTCTCTGCCAAGACAACATAAGTCTGGAGCTGCATTGTACTATGTCAGATCAAATCTCTGGGGATCAAGACTTGGAAAAAAAAAACCCAACTATATACTCATGCAGTTCTTGCTGACTAATTGTATCACCTCCAGGACGGACAGGGGATCATTACAGTGGACGAGCAGTACACTCAGCTTCTTCTGGTTTTGGACCTCTTCAGCCCAAGAGCTCCAGAACACCGTGTTTGTGTTGCTCTGATACATAGTTCTGAGGGGTTCTAAGAAACTTATTTATCTACAAGTCTATGTGTCTGTCTTACTATGTGTAAGCACAGTATGGACTTGCCTAATCTCCTCTGTGAGACTAAAATATTGTCTTTTATTTGTAGAGCTCCCACAGATGTCCATGGAATTACTTGGATATACCTGAAAGCCAAACTTGGTCTTAAGTTCATAAAAGTTAATAGTATCAGTAGAATATTGTAATTAGGAGATCTCCTACAGTTAGCAGGAACGGTAGGATTTAATAAGTTATGATTTCAACTCTGACAGACATTCATGGGGTTAGAATAATCCTTTTTCTTTTCCATACCAAAAGAACCTGCACTGGCTGGTTTTGCTCCAAATATTTAATATGATTTATAATAAAAGCTCTTTTTTCTTCTGTGGAAATGTATCCAAGGGACAACTTTTCTTTTAAAAGTATTTCAAATGGTTTCAAAATTGCTATCTGTATGTATGGACTAAATAGAATAATCTTCAATAAGAATAGGAGTGCATCCAAGTATTACCTTTTTATTTTTGCTGCTAGGTATTCAGCTATGCTATGCCCCCCATAACCATTCAGCTCTCATTGCCAGAATAGAAACAGGAGACGGTGGTGCATTTTCTTTGGCTTCATGATAAGACATAATTGGTTTTGTTTCAGTCCATGTTGCTTTCACTGACATGGAATTTGGCCTCAAAAATTAGCTTTAAAAAAAATATAACATCTCAAATTTAAGAAAGTTGACTTAAAGAAAAATGTGCATTATTCTGCAAGCATTTTTTGATGCATTATATATTCATTTGGTATCCTAAATACTAAAAACTCTTCAGCCTTGGCTGAGTTAAACAGAAAACACCTTTTGACTGTTAGTGAAACAGCTGATAAACATTAATTTCTTGGTTTTTGTTGAAAAAGCTGAAAATTGCCCACATTTCCTAAAGTTTCTTTCCCTGCAAATGTTTGATTCTGGGCCAATGAGATAATTATATGATCTTTCACTCTCCTCTGAAGTAAAAAGTGTTCACATAAAACAAAGCTATTATTAAGTGCACTGTGACTTACAAGAGTCTTCAAAGTACACTAAACATACCATGCTAAATCTTACTAAAAGGGGGAAGCAAGCTGCTGTGCTGATGATGTTGTGATCCTTTCTGATCACCTGTGCTGGTATTAATTTATCTAAATTTTATCACCTTTAAGGCAGAGGTCTTGTTTTAGCTGATCATTACGGCTTCTGCTATTCTAAGAGCAGTGAGATGAGCCTGGTCCCTGTAGTGATACCAAAGGGCTGGAAAGGATTTAAAGAGTACTGAGAAGAGATGTTATAGGGAAAGGTAGAGGGAATCAACATGCCAAGGAGGGTGGGATAACCCAAAGAGGATGAAAGGAGAAAAGGCAGAGTTCTTGTTCAGCAATGGAAATGAATGTTGAGGACACACTTCATTAAATAAACAATAAATAAATGTAGGGTGAGAAGAGTCTCTGATGGAAAGCTGTAGCTGGCTTGTTGCTTAGGAGATTTAGAAGTACAAGCCATCTGGGAGAAAAATCCAGACAGCTCAGAGGAAGGGTTGAATTTCTTAACTAGTTTGTGTTTTTCTGTGTAAAGACTAACAAAATTAAAATGATCACTAATAGAAAGGCATTTGTAAAACTTTCTCATTCTGTGGAAGATGCATTTCTAGTTTGTCAGAAATCCTCACCTCCTCAGGTGACCCATCATGATAGTGTACTCCAAAGTGGGTTTTCCTTTGCGTTTCTTCTGATTATTCATTTCCTCCATAGTGTGGATGTTCCAAAGTTTTTTTAAGTTTTATTGCCTTTCTGTAAACAGCTAATGCACCCATTGATATGGAGGTGGCTTTTTCAGAGATCTACATCCATTCAAATACACAGTTTTGCTAGGAAAAAGGATACAATTAGGAAGAAAATCTTACCGTGAGGGTAGTGGAACAGTTTGCCCAGAGAAGCTGTGGATCCCCCATCCTCAGAAGTGTTCAAGGCCAGGTTGAATGGGGCTTTGAACAAATCTAGTGGAAGGTGTCCCCTCCCATTTCAGAGGGGTTGGAATGAGATTATCTTTAAAGGTCTTTCCAACCAGAACCATTCTAGGATTCTATGAAATTTAACACTGATTGGTTTGGCAATTAGAGTTGGAAGATGGTCTCGTGGGTGCATTTTATGAACACGTCATATTTTCTTTGAATGTGTTTAGATTTATACCATATAATGCCCATCTTTGCTACAAAGTTAGGAAGTGTATTTATATATCTTCATCATCCTATAGCATACAGATGTTTGAAGAAAATACCAATAGCAAGAACAAGAGCATTTTCCAGGACTTTAAAGTAACATGACTCCATTAAATCCTCTTCAAGTATATGGTTCTTCATCAAATATTTCTGCAGCTGGAATGCTTTGGGGAAGATGCAGGCTTTGAAAACAGGTAGCCTGTTGATACAGAGACCATCAGATCTCAGTTGCTTGGATGAGAGAGAGAGATGCATCTGTTTAATTAGCTGTGTAAGTACAGAAACCTACGAATAGACCAAACTTGTTCAGAAACAGCCACTTCTGGAAAACTGATAAATGTTGCAGTAATTTGTAGAATTAAAAAACAGGATCAGATCAGTAGCTTAGCATGGAATTAATTATGATTATCTGTAGAACCTCAAATTCCTTCTAATCTTCAGAGATTTTTAAAAACTAAGTAAGGATAAGGTTAAGACATCTGATTTCTTTAACACAAAAACCCCTCAGAATTAGACATGGGTGTTACTCATAGTCTGATGAATTCTCATTTATGTTTTAGGAGTAAATGAGGTATCTTTAACAAAAGGCTTAAAGAATTTCATGAAAGTGTGCTTTTCCAGATGTACAATATTGCTGGTTTGCTTTTATATGGCTGTCATGAGTTTCAAAGTAAATTTAACCTTAATTATGTTGAAAGTCTCTGTAGATTTTTTAAGTAGCTGCAAATCTTCAATGCTGAATATGGAGCAACAAATTTCCTATTAGAGAAACATATTGTTAATTTGTTAAACAAGTCACACCTTATTGCCAGTTACACCTCATTGGTATGCTGTTAAGACAAGCCGCTTCATGTTTAGTTAGGCATTGTTTCAAACAACTTGCCCGCAAAGATTTTTCTTTGGATCTTGGAAAGCAATATTTTGTACATACTCAAAAACAGTAACATTTGAATGACAGTTATTTTCAACTTAGGATTTTGACTAAGACTCTTAATTGTTATTCCCAGGCAAAAATCTTAATTAACAGGGAGTCTGGGTTATGAATATTTATCAATTACCTATGGAGAGAATCCTCGAGAGGAAACGTTATTTTCTAAATAATTCAACCTATAAAAATTAGTCTGGGACTTCCTAAGTTTACATTTAAAATACATGTGAAATTCCTACAGCTCTTGAAACCTGAACTGCTTCAAATCCTGATTTAACCACTGCTTTGCCACTGTCCTTGTACCCAAGCACCTGCCAGGCTTGGTCTTCATGATCGAGGTTGTTTTCTCTGAAGACAAGGAAACTTGGTATTTTGAATACAAAGGTAGTTCACAGAGTGATGATTGGGTTTGGGTGCAGCTAAAACAGGGTCACTCACATGGGCTTTTAAATTTAGTCCCCTGTTTTGACTTTAAGAAACCACCTCTTAGTAGTGTTTCTTTCTTCCTTGTTTGTTTTTTCTCCCCTAGAAATAAGTAATAGCTGAATAAAGTGAGAAGGTTTATGGAAATCACAAAGCAAAGGACAAGCCAAACAGAAGGAAGAAAAGCATAATACTTTCTCCCTTAGTTTAACCTACTTCATCCCATCACGATCACAAGCGATGGATACAGATGGGGTATAGTTCCTTTCAAAAAAAAAAAGCCAACACATATTCAGAGAATGAAACAAGTTGATTTGAGGATTCTATGCATGTAACTCAGTAGATGAATGCAGCACTGATTGAATCACACAGTTTTCAAACAAGATATTAATATTTCATTATTTTACACTGGTCCTTTGTTTTCACTGTATTATTTAGACTTCGAAACATGGTACAAGACTTTAACACTTCTGATCCAACCCACATTTCAAATTCATGAAATAGGTAAAATTCTCATTTAATGAGAATGGCAAAAAATTGACAAATAAATTTATTTATAGAACAGCTGAAATACCTCACCCAGAGTTGCAGTCCAATGAAGCCTGTAGCTTGTCATTGTTCATTGTGCTTTAGAGAAAATGTCATGTGAATTTCTCTTGCTGCTGTCCAATTACAGTGCAAACTAGTATATCAGGGTAAGAGTAGGAAAACAGAACAGCCATGGGACTTACTGTTGCCTGTGTGTTGCACAGCTGTCTCTGCTGACTAAAGCACAGGTACTGCATGCCCTTGCTTAAAGCCCTGGTTCTGATTAGATCACTATTTAAACCTATATTCATGATAAAATACAATTTTCTATCTGCTGTAGTTGCAAGGGAATACTTGGAGAGCTGAATGTAATTGCAAGCAGGTGCATGCTGGAGTCTGCAGGCCTGAAACAACAGCCCTGAGAGGTGCATACAACACTGGAGTACTAATTCAGGACTCAATATTTCATGAAGCTCAGCACCAGCCCAGCAGAGACAGGAAGAACACTAACCTATGTTGCTTAATTTAAGCATAGGAAGTCTCCAAAATATTGCCTGCAGGAAGGACAAGATGGCAAGGTCTGCTCTCAGGTCTGGGAGGAGGCAAAGTGCATTTTTCACCTCTTGAAATGGAAGCACACCTGCAGCGTTGCAGGACTTGTGGATTGCCTTGGCTTCTCAGTAGGAAAAATGTTTGTTGGCAATAAACTGCTACACACACTAAGTACTGCTGGTTTTCTAGGTAAGGAATTGCAGAACTATTTATTTTCCTGACCAAATGTTGAAAAATGGGTATTTTCTCCACTGATCTTTACATTTTTATCCTAATACCCTAAAATCCTGGTGATGGATGTCAGTCATTGTGCAAGTATACCTGTTTTACTGTGTGTCTAAATTTTAAAGTTTGCTTTCAGGAATTAAACTACCTAAAGTAAATATGTAACACGATATTCAGACTGATGGATATTTTGAGACTGTGCCATTTACCAGTGCTGAAAATGCACTTTCTGTGCAATGGATGGGTTATTGTAACACAATTGAGTCAATGCATCTGGCTGATGCTTTATTCCTGGTCATAGGTTCCCTTTGGCATTTGTCGTCTTGGTTGTGCAGGAAAATCCGTAGTAACTGACTGTTAGGGTTATATCTTATAGTGTGAAGAAAAGGAGATTTCATTTTACCTTTCTGTACAAAGCAAAGAAGCCAATTTGGCTGACATCATACAAAGGAGAAGACTGCCAGCTCTTGGAATCCATCCTGTAGTTATCCTTTGCAAATTGGGTTCAAAAAGCATTGTCTGTCATGGCCATAGAAATACTGAAGGGACTAAAACTGTCAACAGATTTGGTCCAGGGGCACTGCTTGTGGTGGAAAAGATGCTTCTTCATCATCATTAAAAGTCTATTCCATTCTTCATGAGGGAACTTTGAAAACAGTGTGTTAGCATCAGATTTAGCTGTATGTAAATAGAACAAGTTGTAATCAAAAACTGAACATATGGTTTCCAATTTGAGGTTTCACTAATTCCCTTCATAATTCATGAGAGGAAAAGTGAGGAGCGGATTTTCGGATTGCACCACTTTGTGAAGCTTTGTTTCAGAAACATCACAGGTTATTATGATCCAAAAGGTGTGTTCAGACTCCCTGGAATGAATCAGTTCTTGCCTTACAAAGACAGGTCAGGTGACATTTGATATTTGTGTGCCATCTCCTGCGCTGGCAGCTGGATGGCAACTGCAGCAGCCATGCTGTCCTTTGAGCCCCTCTGCTGTGTTATCCTGCAACTCCTGCCTTGCTGCTGTTTTCTCCAGTCTAACACTGAAGTAATTCAAATTGAAAGTATCTGACTGTTCTTTCTTTATCGAAATATAACCACTGGAAACATAATAGCAGGGAAGAAGCTAGGCAGCAATTAATTAATTAATTTTTTTTTTAGTGTTTAAAACATTTTGCTTCCAGCAGCACAGTATTTGGAGGAACAAAAGAGATACTAAGCAGAGATGAACTGGATGGGGAGGGTATTGAATGGGTTGAAAGATAAATGACAATATGCCCAAGGGTTATGAGAGCCATCTAGCGATAAATACACTAGGAGTGAGAAAGGTCACTCGGAATAAGTGAGTGCAAAAAGTAATCAAGCATTAGAAAGAGGGACCTGCCATGTGTAAAGAATGAGGTAGTGGAGTTAAGAGTATAAATACTGATAAGGAAAAGAAAGTGGGAGAATGAAAGCAGATTGCCCAAGAGCTTTGGAAAGTTGCACAATAAAATTGGCTTCAAGAACACCAGGACAAAGAGGTTGGTCAGAGCTGCAGAAAAAGACAAGGATTGCCATAAGGGAAGCAGATGCCCGGGTCCAGCCAAGGAGCAGCCAGGCAAGTCAGAGTTGAAGTGAGGAGGCAAGCGAATGGGCACAGCACAGCCTTTCTTGGGAAGCTGTTGTGCTCAAAGGCAACCCCTGCAGCTTTGGGGCTGCTCTAACAGAGAACAGCAATGGCTGCAAATGGGGCCGAGGCCAGGGGCACAGCACAGATGTGTCCTCGGCAGCCCCTTGCTTGCCGCACTGCGCTGCCATCAGGAAAGGCAGAAGCTGTGTGCCTGCAGGAATTGCTTTGGGCTGGTCATGCTTGTTCTGCAGTCAGATTCTGCACAAAGCCTCTGTCTGGCATTCAGGGAAGATCTACCCTGACGTGCAGCAATGATAGCTTGCTGGGAATGTTTTTTACTGCTACGAGACTGAATCATATGCAGAGCCTAGTCATTTCAACACCCACCTGGTTCAGTTTAACACAAGACCTATTTCTATAAATTTTACAAGTCTTCCATATGGCATATACAGAAGATTAATTTTGGACCCCTACTGCATGTTTACATCTTGATTCTGGGCACTTTAGTATGTAGTTAAAGATGGGAAAAATCTCAGGAAAAAAGCCCTGTGTTTCCTGCCAGTTTGTCTAACTAGTTCTTATCAGCCTATCTCCTGGGCTGTGAGAGAGCCGTGGGCTTTAGACTTTTCATCTCTGCCTGTCATGACAGCCCACATGATAAGGACACAGAAATGGCAGCTATAATGCCAATGTTTAGCCAAACCAGATGAATGCATCAGAAGCCTGATCTTACCTGAGGGAGGGGATGCTATGCAGAGGGACCTGGACAAGCTTGAGAAATAGGCTTGTGTGAACTGCATGAGGTACACAATCCAGGTGCTGCACCTGGATTGGGGCAACCCCCATTATCAATACAGACTGAGAGATGAACAGATTGAGAGCAGCCCTGCCAAGAAGGACTTAGGGGTGCTCATGAATGGATGGAGGGATGGATGAAAAGCTGGACATGAGCTGCCAAGTGACAATATGCACTTGCCGCTCAGAAGGACAACCACACTGTTGCCTGCATTAAAAGCACTATGGCCAGCAGTTAAAGGGAGGTGTGTCTGCCCCTCTGCTCTCATGAGACCAGCTGGAGTTCTGTGCTCAGCTCTGGGGCCCTCAGCACAGGAAAGAAGAACCATTTCAAGAGCAGGGACACAAAAATGATCAGAGGGATGGAGCACCCCTTGTATAAGGACAGGCTAAGAGAGTTGGGATTGTTCAGCCTGGATAAGGGAAGGCTCCAGGGACACCTTACTCTGGCCTTTCAGTGCTTAAAGGGGGACCCTTGTAAGAAAGATGAAGACAGATATTTTAGCAGGGCCTGTTGCGACAGGACAACTGGTAATGGTTGTAAACTAAAATAGAGTAGATTTTGACTAGATATAAGAAATTTTTTTATGATGGGAGGGACAAAACACTGGAACAGGCTCTCCAGAGAGGTGGTAGATGCCTCATCCCTTGAAACATTCAAGTTCAGATTGGATGTGGTGCTGGTTGAAGATGTCACTGATCATTGTATGGGGAATTGGACCAGATAACCTTTAAAGATCCCTTCCAACATTAACTATTCTGTGCTTCTATGAATGTATGAAACCAAAGATTTGCCTGACCATTCAGATAGACCTGACTGGCAGATAGATCTTGATAGTAAAGTTCTCCAGCTCTCTACTTCCTTATGTGAGGACTGCAGGCAAAGTAATAGTATGGGATATTTAAGAAACTCCACTAATGCCTGATGAATTATACAAGAAAAGAAGAGTGGTGGAAAACATATTGGTGTGCAAAACTCCCAAAATCTTGTGTTAAAGTTGTGATTGGGTAGTGGGTTTGAAATGACAAACAGTAGATGCCTTGGTACTGATAGGGGGTATTCTGCATAAGATAATTTAATTTTGGCTCTTTGGGGGCTAAGTAGTTCCTGAGCCACTTGAAAGGTCTATCATGAAGCTCTGTAGTGGTTTCACACTTGTAGGAACCCTTGGCTCCCGTTGCTTACTCTGATATTGCTCAGGTGAAATTCCCCATGATTTCAGTCAGAAGAGAACTGAAACCTGCATCACCAGATGTGGAACACTCATGGAGATAGGAGTGAGGGGTACAGGCTACAAGTGATGCTCTGAAGGACTTGTTTAGGATTTTAGAATATGCACCACTGGAGAATTTTAATTGCTTGCCACAAGGAAAGGAGAAGACCTACAATGAAGTGTTGCTTTTGCCTTTTTTCTCCAGAAATTTATTCTCTTTCTCTTTGCTAGTGAGAATAAGACAAACTCTTTTGGTTTGTTTGCTTGTTTGTTTGTTTGTTTTTTTGTGTGAAAGCCTCTTCCCATTTGCTTTCTTCCATAGTTATTAAGCTGTGGTTTTAACATGAGACAATCACAGAAATGACATTCAGATTGAGATATTCCTTGCTTATTTCAAAGGAAAGCTAATCATAAAGAGGGAACAATCCAGTAAAGAATTTCTTTAATGATTGATCTCTACTTTTAAGGAGATATTCTGCATTTCTCCCTTAAGAAAAAAGCCAAACCTTTGTATACTCTTGAGTGAGCTCAAGGCCTGTTTTGAAAAGAATAACATACACTGTACTGGGAACAGCCAACAAGAAAGACGGTAAAGAAAACTTCGTAGCAATGTGCAGCCGGGATTACTGGAGGTTGTTTGTGGTTGATTACAATGAAGATGGAACAAAAATTAAGAAAATGTCCAGTATGTGATACCTAAAATAAAATTAAAGTCAAAAGTATTCCTGCTCCGTCTGACCTTGCTGGGGGGTTTAGCTGACACTCACCATTATTGTTTCTGCTTGGAAGCTGAGGAAGTCTTTTTATGCCCATGAGATGTAGGTCCAGCAATAGAGAGTTACCAAAGAGATGTGTGTCTCTCCACCATGGAAGAATAAGTGTATAAGAAGCCTTCTACGGCCACAGTGAAACAGTGGCCTCTCAGTGCTGCCTGGCTTTGAAAGCTAAGACATCATGGGATATGTAGTTCTGAAAATGATGGATAGCTTGACCCTAGGCCCAAAAGTCCTGCACTGGGCACGAGAGATGGATAGACCATCTTCTGGCAGAGATCCCAGCACCCAGGTTGCCTGGCAAATGAGTCACTGGTTGATTCATGTATGAGACTGTGTGTATGTATGCAGAGGGCAGCATTTTCCATCCCCATGAAGGAAAAGTAAAGGGGACTTTGCAAGGACTATGCTCCAGAATTTTCTTTATGCTTTTCCTAAAGGCATTAGAGGGGACAGACCTGCTCCCACCTTGTTCAGATTGAATAAACTCCATCTGACATAGCAGCTGGACAAAATCTGAATTTACTTCCTAGGTAAAAAGAACAGAAATATTATCACAGCTGAGCCCATGTACCACTCACATGTGATGGTGTGTCACAATGTTGTGTCCCCAAAAGCCGGGCAGAGATAATTGTTTTCTATCTTTGACTGTTTTTAGGAATTTTGTTTTCATCCCTTCAGCTTTAATGGCTTGCCTCTTGTCTGTAGTCTCGATAATCAATGCTGCAATGTTTATAATCAACACTGAGTGATTTTTCATGAAGTAAAACACAGAGTGGCTTTGCTGAGTAGGCAACATGAATGTATTTGATTTGTATTTTATTCTTAACCATGTGGATACTGACCCCATTTCCTCCCTGCAACTATCAGGCTTTCAGCATAAATGATAGAGCAGAGGCATGCTCTGTCTTGCTTCATATTAGGCTATATTCACAGTTGCTGATGTTCCATAAATCACATCTGAACAACTGAGTTTTGGTAGAAGTCTGTGAATCTTATATTGGTTCTGCAAACACATATATAGAGAAAGAAGTTGAGAGGAGCATGTGTATAGTTCTGTGGGTAGGGAGTTTCATAGGAAGCATTTCTTAGCCTATGCAGAATTTTTCCCTGCTGGCTGTCTTCAGGTCTAGCATTAACATCATGTCACAAGCAAATGTCAAAGATGTTTTATCATGTTATTTCTTTTTGGTTTTGCCATTAATATGCACCTACATCGCTTCCTCTTCTTTGTCCTTACATTCCAGTTATTAAAACACTTTAATATTGCCTATGGATCTTCTTTAGTCAGCCCATACATATTTAATACAAACAACTCCTTTGAGGGAAGCAGTCCTTCTATCAGCACCCTTATTGAAACAAGCTTACATCTTCCTTGAATGCAAAGTGGAAGCATACACTTGGAAACCAAGTTACTTTAGAGAAAAAACATCAAGTGAACACCATGAACTCCTCAATTCCTAATTTCTAGAAATAATGCTGATATGTGAGGTGTCACATGGCAAAAGTCTATGTGCAATAAGAAGAGCAAATTGTTACCCCTCAACAAATGATATTTAGCATCTAAAAGAAAATATCTGGGCTGCAAGATGGAGTTTGGGGCAGTGCTGAATTGAAAACATAATCTTGCCTTTGGTTCTGCAGCCGTCTCTGTTGGAGGCAGCTTCTCTGACCAGTGATGGGTTAAGGTCCTCCCTTCAAAAAATATTTGAGGAAAAAGTGGATGAAAGCATTTCAACCAAGACTCTTTGGTCTTAAGAATTATTTTAAGCATCTTAATTGTGTCTAACTTCCAGCTTACAACGTTAATTTCCATCAGGGTCATGCCTTCAGATTTTCCACTCCTCCTTTTCAGTGCCTACAGAATGAATGATTCTTCCCATGGATGGCACTTTTTCAAGCAAATTTGTATTTTTCTGGTCTTTGCTCTTGCACTGAGTTGCAAAATATTCTTGTCCTTCATCACTGCATAGCATTATGTGAAAAATAAACTAATGTAGCTTTTCCCCCTTTAGGTCATGCATGTTGGTATTCATTCAGATTGGACCTAATGCAGAACTCTCTCTCCTGGAGAAAAATCACCTCCTCTACCTTTAGGTGGATCTTTCTTCCTGGCACAGAAAAGGATTCAGTGATGGGTACACAGCTGACTTTTCTATGTCACAGTGATGACTGGCTCTCCAATGATAGCATCTCCCCATTCTTATTGTTCTATGAAAATGAGGTATTTTTCGCTCACTTTGCAGACACCAATTGGTAGTGACATCCTGCCCTTCTAGAAAAGTAAATTCAGTCACTGAAAATATAAGTTCCAGTACTGCAAACAGATATGTGTGGATAGTCTGTGCCTCTTTGCTGATCCATATTGATCAGGGATAAGGATCTGTCTCTGTAGATAGCTTTGAAGGTTCAAGGTCTCTGTTGTGGCAACATGAGCAGCTTGCTGAGAGCCTGTACATAAAAGCAAACTGGGAGATGAAGTGGAAAATCTTGTCTCTGACCTCCCCCCCCGACAGCATGGGAGGAAAGAATGTCAACTTGGGCATTTTTCGGCTTTTACTATGAATAGCTTCAGTGGAGTTAATGATACTTAACTAGTGTTTCTGTAGACAGCTAATCTGATCCTCCCAAGGCTCCCTGCCCCCTTTCCACTTTTTATTAAAATATGAACCCAGTCAAGGCAGAATTTTAATCTTTTGTGACCTGCAGTTTTCATAAAGAGCTGGTAGGACAGGAGTAATCATAAAGTTTCTGTGTCTGATGGCATTGTTCTGAAGCATTTGTTGTGCTTCCCATTTGTGGTTCAGCTGATAAGCACAGTTCAAGGAATAAAAAAGCATTGTTGATTGTCAACGGGCATAACAAAACCAGATTGTGTTCTGATGGTATTTTAACAGAGATAGTCTTTAAAAAATGTGCAAAAAGTTGACAGTGCTGTTTTGGATAGACATTTTCTAAATGCACAAAATGCAATGGGAATGACAAAAGACATTAAAATATTTAAGATGAAAGAAATCAGACAGATCTTTTTTATCTTTTTTCTGTCCAATCCATTAAGTTGTCTCAGGGATGGATTATGTGCTGTAATTATGGTTATAAATGCACCTGATTAAAAAATTTGCATAATTAGTGTATTAGTAAGTAACTTTGAAAAGAACTGCTACATGTATTTGTGTATATATATATATATATATAGTCAACAAGATCATGCACACATATATATGCAAATTACATATGTAGTCAGAGAAAAGCACCTAGTGGCCAGGACCTTCCTTCTGTCATAATTCAAAGACGAGTAGCTGAAAAATGAGAATCTTGAAATCTTTAGAAGAAGATTTCAAAGTGGTTTACAATACAATACAGTGGTAGGCCACCAACATCTAAGAGCTGTAGCAGCTCTGCCTAGGAGTACATTTGTATGGTGGTAGGATACAGGGGACACTACTGGAAGTTTTTCCTATATGTTGTTAATTTCTTTATCCCAAGAGTCCCTCGGTGAGGTGCAACACATCATGTGGGCTCTGACACTTGGTGTCAACTGCTGAAATGCTATTGAGAGAGGAAATTTGAGATCAGATGAGCAATCTTAATACAAAGATTTTCCAACTTCCTCAAATTCAAGTTCTAAATTTAGTCTCTCCTCTCCTCTCCTCTCCTCTCCTCTCCTCTCCTCTCCTCTCCT
>NW_024582073.1:17555926-17689545 GCF_017639235.1 Corvus kubaryi
CTCTCCTCTCCTCTCCTCTCCTCTCCTCTCCTCTCCTCTCCTCTCCTCTCCTCTCCTCTCCTTTCTCCTTTTTCTAAACAATGCTGGAGAATAGTGTTAGGAAAAAAGAAATATTTATTGACTTTGTAATGGGATTAAGGAAAATTGGAAGAGAGTATCATTAACCCAAGGGATAAATGTTATATATGCAATCACTGCTATCCAAACCGTTGTTCATCTGGAAAACCAATTTAAGTTAAGCCTTTTTTAATTGCTTCTCTGTGTACATTTACTCAAATCAAGGAAGGGACAGAAATATTTATTTTCTCTTTGCCAGAATTTTGTTGTGAACGTCTACCTTTTTTTTTCTTTTCTTTTCTCTTTTGGATACTTCTTATAAATATGGATTTGAACAGAAATGTCTGCTTCATAGTCAGAATATCTCTGTCCACTGAAGGAAAGAGGATCTCATACTGCAGCGACAGGGATTGGGGTGCAGCAGCAGGTGTCTAGATGAGATTGAGCATTTCTCAGTACCACATCACAAAACTCCTTTATATCAAAATGAAATATTACATATTAAACTGTTAGAGAGTGTTCAGGGGAGGGCCATGAGGATGGTGGGGGGTCTGGAGGGGAAGTCTTATGAGGAGCAACTGAGGTCACTTGGTCAGTTCAGTCTGAAGAAGAGGAAACTGAGAAGAGACCTCATTGCAGTTGCAACTTTCTCATGAGAGGAAGTGGATGGGCAAGTGCTGATCACTCAAGCACATAGTGTGACCCTCAGGGTGTCCTGTGTGGGGCCAGGATTTGGACTCGATGGTCCTAATGTGTTCCTTCCAACTCAGCATATTCTCTGATTCTATGGTTCTCTGTTTTTCTTGGCTCTGGAAAATAAGAATTTCCTTGGAAAATTTGCTACTTCTTTTTCTGATTTTCTGGTCAACAAAAGTGTGCAGTTTTACTGCAGGATGGTAAATAGATGCAGCAAAGGGGCTGCATTTCAATTGTAGCTATCACTCAGGCTGGTTAAGTGTTGCCTGTTTTTTCAGAGAGGGAAAGACTTTGAGATGAACTGGGCAATGTAAGAATAGAGGATTAGTTTAACATTTGGGACACTGCTGACTGTATTTCAATATTGACCTTGACCGCTACCTCGTCAGTAATATATATATTAAGCCTTTGAGCACCAACATTATTTTATTGATGAAGTAACCTTTTGCTTGTGGTAATACTGGGAAACCACTCATGTATTTCAATATAATTTTTTTATGTGAGAAAAGAAACAGTAAAAAGCTCAATTTTACCATTTTCTTTTAGGTGCAAAACAGCCCACAAACCTCTGCATAAAACATTTTTCCTTTGTCAGCATATCAGAAGGTAAATTCTCAGTGCTAAATCTTGGCACAGTGTGTATATGGAACTTCATGGCATACCTGTCAGATGTTCTGATTCATTTTTAGGACTCTGAAATATCACAGCTATAAAAGATTTAAAAGTTCAGCACAGAATCAGCTGCTCAATTCAAAGAAATGTGCTCATTAACTGTTTACCTGCCCTTTGCATACCCTCCAGGCTGAAAATGGGAATTGGCATCTTAACAATGAGCAATGCACCAGCATTGTGCTAATGAGCTGCTTGGCATATTCACCTCCATGCCACTCTGCAGAAGTTCATTCTCTTTCATGGCACTGTGTGGGGAGAAGGCAGTGGCACCCAGGCAGGCAGCCCAGGTGGATAAAAGCCACAGAATCCATTGAACATGACATCAGCCCCCTTCTCTTCCCTGACATCCACAAGCAAATGTATATCTACCAATGCACAATGCTGCATCTTGTGGTTGCTGCAGATTTCCTTACCAATCCTTTTAATTCTCCTCTCATTTCATGCCATTTCCTATTGGCTGGAGGAGCGTGGACACAGACAGGTGGTCCTTGCCTTGGAAGGTGTTACATGTGCTGACAGCAAGGTTACAGAACAAGACTTTCCTGATTTCACAGAATAGATTTCAAGACTGCTGCATACAGGGTTGTGAGGTATACATTTGATCCCCTTATTTACAGATAGACCCTCTCTGAAGTCTTTATAAGAAGTGAAATCAAACAGTACCTAATATTGCTTTAAAAATATGTAGATTTGCTACTGCCCCAGCCCTTTTCTCTCCAAGAACTAGGTCTATTTACTGGAAATTTTTGGCAGTCACAGGATGGTGAGTACCTATATGTTTCAGTGCTGCATTCTCTTTGCTGGGAGATGCTGTGGAATGTAAACTTCTCTAATGACAGCTCCTTCAAGTCCTTTTCAGTCTTGTCAAGTTTCCTTATTAATAGAAGAGAAGCAATCTTCTTTCAATGGCAGCAACTCTCTAGGCAACTGCTGAATTTATAAGAATACAGATGGTGCCTGCCATTTCTTTTTTTCAGCACCAAACTGCATTCCTCATCTGACATGTGGAACTGGTTTCGTACCATAATGCAGCAGCTGGAGACACTTTTCTTAGAGGTAAAGGCAGTTTTGCTTGCATTTTTCTTGGCAGCACTGAATTTTGCCCACCTGCAGGCAACATTAATATTTTTTTTTCCTTCTGAGATAGCAGAGCTCATGATGGTGATCTGATTTGAAATATTTTGGCACTATGCCTCTCCCTCTCTGCTACCATAAACTCATAGAGCTAAGCATTCCTCTCCTTCTAAACAGAAACAAAAAACAAAACAAAACAGGCAGACGTCTAGATAAGTCTGTATGTGGCATTTAAAGCATTTAAATGGAAATGTTACTCTTTGGGATCTATCTCTGGCAGATGACAATGCTAGATTTGAATTCTACCAAATTAAACAAAACCCAAGACTGTTTTATTAGAAGAACAAAATGGAGATGAATGCTATAGAGCTGGGTGCTTTGCAGTGCCAGGCTGATCTTTCCTGACAGACTCTGATGTGCAGCTGACTGCACTGGAGCAGTCCAAAAATGGACAGAAAGAGGAGGAGGACCTCTGACTGAAGTGCAAACATGCATTAATCATAGGGAGGATGGCTATGTCTCAACCTCTGACAGCAAAATCCATACATTTGGTTGATTGCATGCTGTTGGTTAACTGGTTTCTGGGATATTTCCCTATTGTGTTTGCCAACAGCTGTTATTGCAGCAATTTAGGTTTCAGACTCTGGGCTTTTTAGCCTTAACTCCTCTCTTTCCTAGTGGCTCTCAAAGAAGCCTGCTGGTCCAGTGTATAGCACAGCTGAAGAAAATGGAAAGACCTAGAATAAAATGGCATGGAAATAGTATCATTTCTGATGCTTTAGATGATACTTTTAGCAACTCCCCTACTCCTGAGTCCATTGAAGTGCTTACCAACTCAGTTTGGCAGGGTTTAGGTCTGTGCTACTTAGTAAAGATTTGCAGTTGGGGTTATTTTTTGGTCTCACACTGGCAAAGACACAAAAGAGTTTAAAATGTTCAAGGAGTCTTTTCAGAGTAGGGTAATAATTCCTCCTATTTGACATGTTAAAGGTTTCTTCAGGGTTTTAATTCAGAGTATGTGAGAGAAAATATGCCTCCAGATAAAGGCAGATCTCTGGGTGCTAGCAGTTTACCTTAGTTTTTGAGTGCAGATATCAACAGGCCAACAACTGTCCTGTGTGCAGGCAGAAGCCCTCATCTGCTACATGCATTTAGCATTAGCACATTGCAAAAATATGGTTCCAATTATAAATATCAGCAGACTTCTCTTTTCAAATGTGCAGGAAAAGACAGTGGGAGCAAGCCATATTCTCCAGCTGCAGCTCAGTCAGATATTTTCTTCACCTCTTCAGTATACAGGCATTTTTTTGTGCAAGTCACTGGGATTTTGAAGTGAATTACAAGATCAGCTGTTCTGACAGGCCAAAAAGAATATTTTTAGTTGCACAGTTAGTAAACCAAATCAGCAGGACATGACTTTTTGCGTGTTCTCTGTGAAAACCAACTGTTCCCTAGTGTTGGAGGTGAAAGGGTAAATTTTTCCTTTGGCACATGGAATGACTGAATTTCAGCCACTTCAATGTTCTGGCCGAGCTTGTTCTCATAGGAAAACTTGGTGACTAATTAGAAATATCTGTAAAGGCAGCTAGAACTGCCTCTTCTTCGGCTCTTACCTAAAAGTGTTTTTAAAAAGTAGCTGAGTAATTTGATAATGAGCTGTTGAAGATTATTAATATAAAACACTGAGTAGAAATGTTGTGGCTTTGGGGGCTGTTTGAGGCTTGCATCTTCTCACTGCATCAAGAAGGTCCCTGCTGAAGCACAGGCACCCAGAGGTGGGGCAGGCAGCTGCACAGGTCTGGGATAACAAATTACTCTTCTCACTTTCACAGAATCATTGAAACCTAGAATGGTTTGGATTGGAAGAGACAAAGTTTATCTCATTCCAACCCCGTCATAGGCAGGGACACCTTTCACCTGACCAAATTGCTCAAAGCCCCATCCAACTTAGACTTAAATACTTCCAGGGATAAAGCATCCATAACTTCTCTGGGAAACCTGTTCCAGTGCCTTATCATCCTCACAGTAAAGAATTTCTTCCTAATACATAATTTAAACCTGCCTTCTTCCAGTTTGAAGCTATTCCCCCTTGTCCTATCACTACATGCTCTTGTAAAAGTCCTTCTCCAGCTCCCTTTTAGGGTCCCTTTAGGTACTGGAATGTGCTTTAAGGTTTCCTCATAGTCTTCTCTTCTCCAGGCTGAACCACCCCAAATCTCTCAGCCTGTACATTCATCTTCTTTACAAGAAAAAAAAAAAAGAAGAAAAAAAAAAGAGACAGAAATATGAAGGGAATAAAGGAATATTAAAATGAAATTAGTCATAGAACAAAAATAATGCAACTGGATAATCCCAGTTTTCCTAGACGTCTCTAGGGAAATAGCAAAATGGCAAATATTGTGTAAGAACATCAAGCCCTTCTAATAAGGGTTTCTGCCTTCTTGAAAGGATAAACTGGATTGGCATGTCTAAACTTGGAAAAGGAGTTAGTGAAGGAAACTACAAAACTGTGCAAAGGACAGAAAAAAGCAAACATGGAAAAAATTATTTATGGTTTCTCACATTTTCACTAGCTGTCTTCTAAAGCTTGCATAATTTGAGCTTGTCTGGGGAAGTTTTTGCCTTTTTACCACAGGATGTTGCGGATGTTAAAAGTACAAGCGGCTGCAAAAGGCAATTCATGGAATTAATGGGAAATAAGAAGATCCTTAAGGGCTGTTAAACACAGAGGAAAACACAATAACTGGCTTAGGACACTAAGATTGCTGAGAGCTGAGAGGATACCTTAGGGAGAGTATCTGGGTGTTCTTGTGCTTCTTCTATATCCTTTATTCATTTATGTCAAGTTTTGATCTGAATACACTTTTTGTCCTTCAGCTTCAGTATTACTAAAAGCAAATTCTGTGGTTAAAGGAAGGGACTAAAAGGTTCTAGATGATGCCTGTCAGTTACTGTGTTGAAGCCTTTTCCTGCTTCCCTTACATCCACAGAATAGTGACTTCAGAGGAATTGGTGTCAATTCACTGAAGTTCCAGTAGCAACAAGCAAAGCAGGAGGAATTACCTAAATCTGAGGTCTTAATCCTCCTTAGTAAAGGGTCCTTCTCCTATGTGCGAAAAAACTCTGAAAAAGTTTAATAGTGGAGCAAAACCAGTAATTTAATACTTAAGGCAAAGCCTAATTTATCAGCACTCACCAATTTGGATTTTTTTTAACCTCTTATGCTTCCTAGAACTTATTTGTGCCTTTCAAAAAGCACATGTTTCTGGGTGAAAAACACCTACCAGCTTATCTCTGTCCAAATAGTTTTAAGTTTGCTTTTCCAGAGCAATTCTATTCACATCAGTGGCCTTTCAAGTCCCTCTGTATATTAAAATGTAATACTGATGGCTGGATGAAATATAGTCTCGATTTCATAGGTGAATATTTGATATTGGGGGTTTCTTATTGTTGCACTACGTTAAGTTTTCAGACTACTAGATTCATCTAGACTACTAGATTCACTAGATTCAGACTACTAGATTCACTAGAATATCTCTTATTTTTAATATTCAAATAAATGCAAAATGTCTCCATTTAGTCTTCTCATTAATGTTTAAAAGATAATTTTCTTAGCAATTAATAGGAGCTTTTTTGATGTTGCAGATATGGGAGACAGATGTAAAACAGAGCTGTAGGATTACTCCCCTTGGTCCTGTTTCTTGACTTTGGCAGCAGCAAACTTGGTACAGCTATAAAATCTTTCTGGTTCCTGGTCTAGCTTTAGGGACTTTTCCAGATGTTGACTCTGCTTTCTTGATGTGTCTCTGCTTCAGCTCCAGCTCCAGCCCACTCCACTGGCCCACACAGGAGCCACAGGACAGGTTATTATCAGCTCTGTGCTCTGTCTCTGCAAGCAGCAGAGGAGGATGATACAACACTTTTACTACCATTAACTGTGTGTGACACTCTGAAGGGGAGGGGCAGGCTTTCGTAGGAACTTTCCAAAGGATCTATTGAAAAGCTAAGCCAGTTTCTCTGCTTAAAGAGCCCGGGCTCAAGAGTCCTCCCTTGGCGAGAGGACGCAAGTCAGCCAGGTGCACAGGTTTTGGGCGGTGAGGAGGGGCAGGTTGCTGCAGGCAGGGAGAGACTGTGGTGTGCATTGCTTCAGTCTGGTGCCAGGCATGGGTGCTGTGACTCATGCAGGCACTGCACCAACAGCATTGATGCTATTGATCCCCTTGTCTCCCAGCTGTTCCTTAGCTGTACTGCAGTGTAAATCCTTGTGGCGGGGCTTCAAGCAAGGCAATTTTTTATGCAGAGGCAGTAACAGAACTCTGTAACATTCGACTGATTTTTTGTGGGGTGTTTTGTTTGGTTTTTGGTAGTTTGTTGTTTGGTTGTTTTTTTTGGTGGGTTTGGGCCCTTTTTTGTTGTTTGGTTTGGTTTTGGTTACAGTCTTCAAAGCACTCATCAATGCATATCTGCTGTTGTCATGTTGCACAGGTACACTGGTCAGGTCCCCAGAGTGAGGCTGATGAAGAAACCACAGTGTTACCATGTAGGACGTTGCTAAATCGCTTTCCCCATTAACTAGTGACATTTGAGTTAAACTAATGAGAAGCATGTCTGCTGCAGTGCAGCATACATTTATTCTTGGAGACTGCTTTCTTCAGCTTATTTACTGTTTTACCAACACTCTTAGTCACCATTACAGCTGATTAATGATGTCTTTCATTAAAGAGAAACTATTAACGACAGTCTTATTTGATCTACTTCGAAACTTTTCTATTCTGATCATCATCTTCTGTCCCTCCTTTCTCCTCCTTCTCATCTTTTCTTGGAAATGATAAGTGAGGCAAGAGATAATGCCTTCACAGCCTTTGATCAACTGCTGTACATATGGCACAGGATGAAAATCAGACAAAAAAGCAAAGTGATATTCTCGATAAAACAGGTACTTCTACATTAATAATTTGCCATCATCTAAATTGCCATAAACCCCTCAGCTAGACTGATATAATCCTAATGCCTTTTGCACAATAGGCAGGTTTTAAAGTACAAAGCTACATCTCTTCTCTGATATAATCTGTATTTTAATGGAACTTGCTGTATAAGGGATGGCCTCAGGATTTCTACAGCTGGGGTATTCAGCTGCTTGCTTTAAGCTTATCTGACCTTGCCTGTTTTATAAGTAGTTCTCTGAAAGGAGTTTTCAGTAATATTACAAGTGTAAAACACTCAGTTCTGATTTTTTCTTTCAAACAAAAACCCGTGCACTTGTGTTCTGAGGATTCTATCCAGGATTCTGGATGGACCCATGGACCTACTGGATGGGAAGTAGTGCATGTGCCCCCATCAGGGTATGTCTTTTTGAAACCAATTTACACCATTTGATTTTCTATGCAGATGTCTCATTTTATACAATGAAAAAAAAATGTATTTGGTGTATCTTTCCCATTTGTAGGAGTACCTGTTGTCCTTGGGGTTTCTCAAAACAAATTTAATAGCAGGAATTCCTGGAAAAGCAAAGTCAAGATACTTTATGGGATTTTAGCATTACCCTCTCTCTGGTATGTCAATATGCAGAGGGCATGACTTATCCAAGCCTCTATCCACTGAATGTTAACCAGTCACGGATTGTCTGATTGGGAAGGAGGAGCAGAGGCCATACAACAGAATGAAAAGTATATTTTCAACAGAATGTGTAGATCAGTTACATCTTATTCATTTATCTTTTTAATAAAGAACATAGGATCCAGCTCATAAATTCCCTAAAAATACTCAGCCTACTGCAAAGACAGCATACTGACACTGTGCTAGAGAGACGAGGTAATGAGGAAAACATCTCTTTCCTCATAGGTATCAAGCTACAAATATTTTTGCACCATGATTCATCAGCTATGTTTGACTTGCAATTTATCTACTCAATTTGCTACTATTCAGTTTTATTCCTTCTGCCATGCTATCTCCTAATATTCTTGAGCAATATCTTATTCCTTCTAGGTTTCATTTCCTTTCACCCCAAATCAAGGAAAATAGAGGTTTAGCAACATGTCAAGGGGGTATCTGGATTGAGGAAAAGATGAGAAAGGTAAAATAGCCAAGGTTTCCATAAATGTGAGATCCTGACTGAACAATTTTATTCCATGGCAGGAGACAGCCTGCTAGGCCAAATATATTAAAATGCCTTTTTGCAGTTGTGCCACACAGATAGAGACACAATCTCTTGTGGAACCATTATCTGATTTATTTCTCTGTACCAACTACTGTTACACTTAAACCCTAGGCAACTGTCCCTATATCATATTTTTCCAATCCTTTAAGCATCTCTTATATCTTTTTCCAATATTGAGGATGTGGCTGTGCACTCATGACCCAGAACTGCTCAGCAAATTGTTTTCTGGAAGCTATTCAGTAAAACGTAGGTATGGTGCATTTTCTGTTTGAAAAAGGAAAGCTTTTTACCCCTGGAATTGAAGCTACAATTGAAGCTATTGTACCTGTGAGAAGCTTCTTGAATATGACAGAGCATAGTGTATGAGGAATACAAGTACAGTGAATGGCTTCTCAAGGACAGGAGTTGTTTGCAGCCTTTCTCACCCATAAATACTATTTCTATTACCCACGAGAACAAACTGGGTGATTACTAAATGTGGAACATGAGAAATCAAATCAAGATGGTGTTATGGAGCTCAGTGGACTATGATATTAAAATGTGCTTTACTTAAACAGCTGTGAATTTTTATTACCTTTATTCAGAGAAAGAAACAACATGATACAAAGAGGTTTTCTGTGATGTTCAAAATGTATTTTTAAGCTTAGTTCTTTGTAAATGTTCTCAATTCCTCAACTCCTGGGTGCTCTGTTTATATGATTTCCCTGATCATTACAATGCCTTAAAGCTTTACAGGCTCTTATGAGACATGGACTTTGTAAAGTGTGTTATAATCACCATAAAGGCAAGATAAAGTTCTGTGATAATACAGTGCTTTTGTTCAGTATATGAGCACAAGATCAATAATCAGTACACTGATGAGCATTCAGTCTGCTCTGAGGTGAAAGAAGTAAGACACACATTTAAAACAAATGCTGTAGCCAAGAAATTTTCAACAAATAATTTGTGTCCTGGTAGTGGTTTACCTCAGTTGCCCTTTACATTCTGTGAGGACACCCTGCACTGCAAATATCAACGTTTGCCTTTGCTTAACAGTGGGAATGAACACAGATTTAAAACTAAACATGACAAATGAGAGACACCTCATTCACAATCACTTCAAATCACAGAGGACCTTGTAGTGCTTGAGATGATATATGGTCCCCCAAACTGCCATTTCCCTGGTTTATCCAGTCTTCAAAATTGCTTATTTTCATTGCAGAAAGCCCATTATACATTTCATACAATTATGCCCAGAGATTCTCAGAGATTTATCCTTTCAATTTTTGACTCTAGGTTGTGGCTTTGAACACCACCTTACCTGCTCAGTGCTTGATTATTTAGGGAATTACACAGCACTTGTTAAAACAGCAAGTGGTGGTGATGACTTGAATTTAACCTTAACACAGCCTTGTTAATGCTGGGGCCAATGCCTTAATCTAAATATCTGCTTAAATGCTCTGATTGTGGCTTATTTAGCTGCAGAGAACCTTGTCAAACACAAGAGTTGCTGGCTGTAGATCAATAGCTGCGTGAGCCCTGTCTACTCTCCTGGTCTTTTGTGCGTGATTAGTTTTGCACCAAAGGTCTGCTGGCAGTCTGTCAGTGGCACGAGTTTGGCCAGCAAAGGTCCCACACATCTCTTTGAATTGCCTGGCATTTGGGTGGGAAAATTTTTTACTGTCTTTGGAAATTCTTGCAAGTATCTCATATTAGCTATAAATGGTAAATTTAACATTAAATAAAATAAAAAGTTGATGAATCAGTTCTGGTTGTGAACTGGAGACACATACCTAAATAAAAAAGGCTTATTCATCTGGCTTTCAGATGAAATAATAAGGTCTGAAGTGAAACATTTTTTTGTTTTGAACTTGTTATCCTCTTCTTTTTTCTTAGTGTATCAAACTGGAATACGTAGCATTTCATCATTTTTGTCCGTGGGAATAATCTGTGCCTTTCCCTCCCACTTCTTTCTATATCTTCCCTCACTCCCTTCTTTTTTGGAAATTGTTATGCTCCAGGTATACTTGTGAGCACTGTTATAAAGTCCAATATATTTCAAAATGTTATACTCCTGGAAAATTTAAAACTAGACAGTTCCAAAAGTTAGGCAGAAAAAAATGAAATAGATTTCAATCTAGAACATAATAGATTTCACTTCTGCTATTAAAAAATTTCACAAAAGAATAAAGAAAAAGAGGAAAAGGTATGAGAGGGGAATGATTTCTGCTATTATTTCAGAATTTAATATTGCTATTTGTATTATATTAAAAAAAAACAGATGGGAGACTTTGATTAAAAATTCATTTTAATTTTAGATGCCTTCCCTCAAAATCATGAGAAACGTCTCTGCATCTGGCTTCAGAATTTAAATACCTGTACACACAGTGGGTGCTGCAGGAAGTGATTCATGCTACTTGTTTAAGGATGTAGTGAGTCTGCCTTGAGAGCTGCCTATATATCTCCTGCCCGTGGAAGGAGAGAAGTCTAGAAAACTAGTTTAGGCAAGACAGTTTAGAGGGCTGAAGTCAGAAGTGGTGCTTTCCAGGTTTCTTTCCTTTTGAAATTTGCAGTGGGCAGTCCCATGCATTTCTAGGTGTCCAGATCACTCTGATGATCTGCCCTGCAGTCACTAGACTTCAAATCCTTGAGGCATGGGGAATTTATGTGTGTGTGTGTGTTTAAAGCACTGAGCATAACAGAACCATGATTGTGGTGATAATACAAAACCCTTACACAAACTTCAATAGTTATTGTTTTGTATTTTTTGCACACAACATTTTGCAAAGATTATAAAGGTGTCAAGCGCATTGAACTGGAGCATCCTGGACTGTTGCTAAGATCATATTAAATAATTTCTAGGTGGTCATGTGATGTTTTTATAAATATTAGATAAGACAGAGCACAAAATAGCCAGGCATTTTTGAAGCTGAAAATAATAAATTTGGGGTATTTCTTTACAATGGTTCACATTTAATATTAAAATCTTGGTAGTAAGATTTGGAATTTGGAAGCCTTTGGAAGGCTGCATTACTAGAAATTGATTTATATCTGTGAAGCACATGATTTAATGAGGGCTGTACCAGGCCAGTAACTCCTGAGCCTGTCTGTTCTTTCTCCCCTAATGGGATAGCTACATTCTTGCTTTCTTTCTGGCCCCTCAAAAAAAAAAAGTTATAGATCGTAATATATCATAGTAACAGTAACACACTCTTAATGATATTTCATGAGTCTGCTAGAATTTCTGGATTAGAAGTTGTAGTTTTTATGGCTTCCAGAAGACTTTTTAGTGACTGCTTGGAGTTTGTACCTTTCTCAGAAGTGTCATTCATATATCCATCCAGTTAAAGCAGTGCCAGCTGATGACTGCAGTAAAGAAACAACGTTCTGTGAGTGACCAAAAATGAAAAGAAGTTTGATCTCTACCACAGTAACTCCTTGGTTACACTGGAAAGCATTGGTAGCTCTACAACATAATTCACCTTTCCTAGGACTGGAGGATAGTAGGACAGCCCAGGTTGGAAGGAACCACAGGAGGTCTGCAGTGCAAACTCTTGCCCAAAGCTGTGAGATCAGTCAAATCTTCACAGTCTCCAGGGATGGGAATTTCACAGCCTCTCTGGACTGCCTGCTCCATTGCCTGGCTGTCTTCATGGGACAAAAAATTAGTCTTTTTATATTATTCCAGTCATATTTCTCAGCTACCTCTTCTGCAGCTTGAACACATTTGGTAAAAAATTTTTGGCAAAACAATTTCTTGGAAAATAGTATGCAGAAGCACAAGGACACTGTGAATTGTGTAGTCATTTAAATCAAAGCTGTCAAGGAAAACAATTGTGATTTAAAACATTTTGTCTTGGAGTTAGTACCTTTGAAAGAGACCAGAGTAACATTTTGAATTTATATGTATATATCTATATCTATAAACATATGCTTTTTTCTATGACATATCAGTTTTAGGCATTACAGGATATGACATACAGAACCACTACTGAGAATGAAAAACAATAATAAAAAACTATAACTGTATAATGAGCAGGTAAAAATATTTGTATTTTGAGAAAAATGCTGTATCTTGCAACCGAAATCAGCATTTTTCCTAAATATAATTTTCAAGGTAGGAAGCTTATTTTTATAACAATGTCTCCAAAGCATTCACTTCTACTGAAAACAGAAAAATTCAAATTTCTCTTAAAACACATAGAAAAAATTTGACCAGATCTTAACCTAAATTCTACCTGCTGACGCTATCAAAAGTGTTTATATGGAAGATTGAAGTGACCAATAGGAAGAACCTCAGTTTTCTTGTAAAGTATCACAGATGTTACTGATCTTGATCTCCATCCTATCCTGAGACAAAATTTCATTTTATACTTTTCGCTAGTTTTGTCAATTAAGGATATTGAAAATAATCTTCTTAGCATCATTTAGACTCCCTTTATGTTGTATAATAACAGTCGTAAGTTTTACATGACTATTTTATAGGAAGTTTACATATACAACTACATGTATTTTTGCTCTTCAAGTGAGCAAAATATACAATAAACTGCTCAGCTGTGGTACAATGCAGATAAAGCTAAAGGTTTTGGATCAAATCCTCAGCAGGCAGAAAATAAATGACATTTCATTGACTTCAATGGAGGTACTCCTGTATGTGCCAGTGAGCATCAGGAATATGAAAGAAAACATTATAAGAGCCATGAAGAAAACAAAAGCATAGAAATATTCTAATATATTGTGATTGTGTGTGGATCCCCAGAGAGGTGCATTCTAGAAATAGACCAGGAACTGCAATTACAGTGCGAATAAAGAAAGACAATGAAACCATCTCATTTTAGATTCATAGGGTCAGAAAAGAGAAATTGCCTGACATATTCTCCCCCTTTGAAAACCACATATGTTAACAAGGGAGGGAGAGCACAGCACCTAAAGCAGAAGAATTTGCTGCATCACATTTAAAGGCTTTTAGAAAGGAGTATTTTTTGGTGCTTAGGAAAACAACAATGCCGAGTTAATTCTGCAAATGGAGTTAGCCAGAAATTTGAAGAGCTGAGGTGAAACCTGAAGTGAAGCTGAATATTTACAACTTCACTCCATCCTAATCCTAATGCTGCAGCATGAATACATTTTCATAATCTTTGTGCTTGTGAGTCATCCTGGTGTCCTTTGCAGCACAAATTCACACTGGGCTATGTAATTATTTTTAGAAAATGGGAACTTTGTCATCTTTGCCCTGCAGAGGCATTGGGTGATGCCATTGGATCCCCATTGCTTTTCTGAACTTGTGACAATGAGGAACAAGTTCATACCAGTGATTATTCATGAGCTTTGTCATAATCAGGATGTGTATATGTAGATACAGAGCTACTGGGAACGGTTTCAATTAGAGCTCTGTGTGATTGGGAGTAGTGATGCTTGGTTCAAGCTTTACAAGCTGATGAAAATAACCTTCCAAATATGGTATCTCAGTCCTGAAAAGCCTGTGGGGCTTCCCATCCTGAAGGAAGGATCTGGAAAAGGGAGAGAAATAGTGCACATGATTGAATACTTTCTTTCCACACATAAAAGAGTGGGCCTGGCAAAAAGTACTTGGGATTACTGGACAGCTAAGGGGCTGTGTAATGAGATATGGAGACCTTCACCTTTGGGTCACCTATGACATGAAGTCATTATCATCTGTCAGCTGTTTAGCAGTCTATGTGAAATGAATGTTGTCTGTTCCGTGTGAGAAACGTGCAGCACAGAACTGCAGCTAGCCAAAATGGCGTGTATTGGCATATGTCAAAGGACACACAGACTACTAAGATCTCCTATAGTGCTGAGAATGAACTGACTCCCCTCATTCATAGTTGTTTCTCTTGTGCATATTTCCAGCTTTAACTTGAGGTTGATCTTGATTGTAGGATTATTTATGCTGTCTCATATCCTCCACTCCCTCCTGTCAATAACTACTTAATATAAATCTCATAAAGAGGACTGGGAGTTAGAGCCACCTCCTCTACAGAAGAAGGGCCATTAGAAGAGCTCTTGTGGTTCAAACCTGGGGTGTACATAACCCAGCACCTTGTTCTGAATCAGAGTCCAGGGAAAAGCATGATAAAGAATATAAATATGGAAATACCCTTCTGTCCATCTATCCTAAGATGCCTATACATGCATCTCCTCCCAGCAATCAGATTTAAAGACTTTCTGAGCAAGGTGAAGTTGTTCCTGTGTTTGCCTCCTGATGAATTAGGTTGTTCCTTTCTGGAACACATTTGTATTTTTTCTGTGTGCAGTACGACAGCAAAGAGCTCAGAGTTCTGGGCTCCTTCCTGCATTTTACCTTCTCTTTAGAGCACCATCACTTTTCCATGCCTATCACAGCTTCAGATGGAGAACCAAACATCCCAGCTGAATCACAGCCTGATGTTTAGAGAACTTTCCAAGGATATTTCTAGACATGTCTTGACATTTCCCAGGGAAATGGAAAAAGCAGTTTTTCTGATGGCTGTGAGGGCCTTAAATCCCCAGTCTTCCTGCTTTCCAAGTACATAATTTAACCCTTACTTATTAAATGGAAGGAGAGAGCGGCAGGTGGCCATCCTCTGGGCAGTCTAAAGCCAGGAGAGGGAGAGCCAGGGCACCTGCTCTCATTCTAGTTGTTACACATATGAGGCAGTGGAGGTCTAACAGGCTCAGACCAAGAAAGTGTGTCCACACTGGGAAATGCACCCTTCTTCTCAAGCCTTGCCTTTGACCTTTCCATATGCACAGTGGACTTAGTGACTACAAAAGATGTGGTTGATTTCCCAATACAGAGGACAAGAGGAAGAAAAGGAACTGAGACACAGTGTGCCTGGTTTCCCTATTTGCTCAATGCTGTCCAGCTAGCTTAGGTTTCAGAGCAATCCAGTAGGAAATGCCAACTCTTTGTTGTGATACCATTTCTGACAAAATCTCAGGTTATATTTGTGCAGTGACATCAAATTATTTTTTTGCCTATATATTTGCTACTCATTGCAATTTGTACATTGATTAAACTGGACCTTTTTAATGTTCAATATTTACAGTATGCTTATGAACAATTCATCCAGACTTGTAAAAATGTAAAACGGCCTCTGACCACTATTCCCTTCTTTTTTGCATAGTGTCAAAAATAATCCCTCACTCCCAAGAAATGCTGGCTGAGGGGGCACACATATATAGATAGGCACAAGATCCCATAAAGTGCTGTCAGACATAGCTATTCTCTGCAATGAATATTGCCCTGCAATGCTTGCAAGGACTCAAAACTTATATACAATAACTTGCAGCCAGCCCAGAGAGTAAATTAAAGCAATTGATTGAATAGCTATAGATAAAAAATAAGAAATCAAAGGCACACTCCATAAAGTCACAAGTCCATAAACTCCACTACAGTGGAACTTCCCTGTAATGAAAGGTAAAACTCTGCAGGACTTCTCATACATTTCCTCTTTATTTAGTACAGTGCTTGGGTTTTACACTGCTCCTGATAAATGAAAGCCATCATATTGTTGCCATGGACTACACCTTGGTAAGGACTTTCCAAAGGAGTAACCTTATGGGTTACTGCATAAACATGGGTTTGATGTATGGAGCCCCTGACTGCAACACCATGTTGCTAAAGATGTTTTTAGAATGTCCTACAAATATTTCTGAGGCTGATACAACAGTGTATTACACACTGACTCATTATGCTGTGTCTTGAATCAGTGACACTGGGAAATGTAGACACATCTATCCTGTGATATATTTAAGGGGTAACTTCTAGTGAAAGAATACATTTAAGCATCTTTGACTGCTGATGTGTAGAGCATTAATGAAACTAATTGTAATGCTTACAGTCAGCAATATTAGTTTCTTATGCAATGAAGAAAAAATAACTAAACAAAGTAAGTGGACAAAGACCCAATATTTTGATTGAGTTCTATAATTTCTACAATTTAGGGGGTTTTTTTAAGTCATCTGGCTGACATCATCATTAGTATAAGGCACTGTAAATAAAGTCATTGTTGCACCTAGAAATCAAAAGTATCCACTCAGAGAAAGCATTACAGAGAATTCCAGTGTTTTTTGCCTTGAGGTTTTGCTCTGCTGTGTGAACCCCTGAGATTTTCAGCTGAATGATTATTTTGAGAATTGCCTATTTCTAAATTCACCAATTATGTTTGTAGGAGCTGAATGTTTTCTGACTTAAATTATATATTTTCTTTAGATAAAGAAAATACTATGTCTCATAAATATTTCATTAGAAAAATAAAAACACATGAGTTTATTTTACAGATAAGGTGTCAAGGTTTTAGGGAAAAAAAAAATTGCCAGGGAGAAGCTGAATTTCAAAACCAATGAAGAAATTCAGAGTAAACTAACTTGCTTTAAAGTAAAAAAAAAAAATACATTGTATCCACCTTTATATAATTAGAGAATTTATGCAATTCCCATAATTATATATGGAAATAACCAGTTATTATAGACTGCTAATGTAAATGTGCATGTAAACACACATACACAATTTAGCATAACAGTATGTTGAAATTCATATGCAGATTGATATTTATATTTCTATTTGCTAATTTACAAACAATATTTTGTCACTACTGTATAAATATGTGTGTGCATGTAATACTAGCATCCAATACTATATTTTAAAGTGTGTTTGTTTTATAACCATATGCAGTGAAAAATAAGTTTGAACTATTTAAATATAAATTCAAATCTACAGATAAAAATGCATATTACAGCAACGTCTTGGAATTGTTGATCTTTCTCAACATATTACCATCTCTGGTAATGGGATGCACTTTGTGAAATTTCAAATTTCTGAGTCAAGGGGTTAACATTTAATCAATAGTTCTCACTGTTATGGGCTCTTCTGGGAAATACTAGGCTGTGATATACGCTATGCATCATGAAGCAGGAGTTAGAGCCTGGTAGAAAAATAATCCGATTGCAGAGTTTCATTGACAGTGCTCTACTCATACATTTTATGTATGTCATTAGATTCCATATAGTCCACATAAAATTGCCGTGGTCTTTTCCATTACAGTGTCTAAAAGATGTTACATACCAGAGTGTTATTGTGCTCCTGTGAAAACCCATGCCAGGCTTCCATCAGGACTTACTAGGGGCCGTTTATAAATTGGAATGTAATGAACTGTTGCTTGTATTTTCCCAGTTAAACACTAGATATGGGGGTTCCTTACTGAAATAACTGGAAAAACTGTGTTCTCATCATATTAAAATACAAAGATGGATCAGAAGAAAAATCCTTCATCTAAATATTCCAAAGTCTTGACAAATTTTAATTCCAGGGTCATAAATTAATAGATTTTAGAATCAGAAAGGACAGCTACGGTAATTTAATGTGGGAAAAGTGAGAGGTGACAATGGTAAGATGATCCTTATTAATAAGAATATCTAGTCTGTTCTCTGAGTTGGATACCAAGGGATTATTCCTGAGTGACGTCATGCAGCCTTGGCTCTGCAAAAGACAACATGGGCTCACAGGCCTGTGTACACAGCCAGCCTGAAGACTGGACAATATCCAGACCAAAGCCCAATCTCATGGGCCAAGGTAGTATGACAGACTTAAGAGCCTCATCAAGCCATTCCTGCTTCTGCATGGCTTCATGAGCAAGGCATGGCCATGGTGGGGAGAATTTGCTGAAAAATACTCAAGTTCCAAGAGGTTATGTGAAAGAGCAGACCTTTCTTAAAACATTATCTTCAGTTAAAATTTCATGATAATATGTATCACTTTTTCCTTCCCTCTGAAAGATATTAACACCTCCCTGCTGCTTCTCAGAACTAATTTTCAGATTTTACGTACAAGTCTGATGTTTTACAAAAAGAACACACCTTTCTATTGGGCCCCTCTTGTCCATATGCTCACAGGAATCAGCAGGAGAGCTTATCAGACCCTTGGACGGGCCTTTGTGGAACAGGAATACCTGAAAGCTTCCATAATCTCAGAGGTTTTGAAGACCACTGTGGACAGTGAGTGGAGATTACAGGCAGCCCCACCTTCCTAGGAAATAATTGTAGGTAATGGCTGTCCCGGCGAAGTTTATTTCAGCACTTTTTTTCTGACACCTATTATAGAATAGTACTGAGCAGACAGCAGCAGTAAATGGAATCTTATTTGATTTTTGTTAGGACCCATGCTCAAAATTTTTGCTCTCTCTGAGATGTAATTCAGGCAGAGAATATCCCATCAACAGCCCTATATGTGTTTCTTTTGCTGTTTTACTCTGGGGTTTTGTAGATAAAATGATAACACAGAATTGTGTGTTATTTGTGCGTTATCTTTAATTACAAACATGATTGCTATTCCCCTCACAACTTTGCAAGAACAGCTCGCTAAAAGAGAAAACAGATCGCTCTTTCAGTATGTTTGTGGCAGTTTTTATACTGCAAAGAGCAATGGCAACTTGCAATGTATCTGTTTGCAGGGGGTAATCCTGTTTAGTACACATGTCACTAAACCCAGCCATCTAACTTGAAGGAATCATTATTTTGCTACATAGCTTAAAGTTTACAGTCCCTGTAAATCAGCTATGCACTATGCATGTATATGCTTTTTTTTTACTGCCTGTTTGGGGGGGAATTTATAGAGTAGTTCTCTAATAAATAACTTAATTAATGAAATGTAAAGGCTGCAAATGTATTGCAGTGTAGCAGTGTTGTTCCAAAATGAGGCTACATCTTCCTTACAAGAAAAATATATGCTTGAAGAAATACTACATTATTAGGTTGCATGCAAATGAGCTGCTAAGGAATACAGAAAATGTCTTGTTTTCACACAATCCTTTCGTTTTCACCATACCCTTATGTTACCCATGTTAATTTCCTCCTTTGACATACAGGCTACAAGTAGCAGAAACGGGATGCAAATGTAGGAGAGACTCTGTCCTCTGATTTTTAAGTATGTCCTTTAAGTATGTCCTAACTCCTGATCCATGGAGTGCAAGACTCTTAAAAAATCAAAACAAACCAGACTGCATGTGGGATGATTTGATATAACAATGTATGCTACACAAACCAGCTTGGAAATAGGGAAAAAACAGTGCCACTTCTGGACAGCTCTGTCATTCTTACCTCTATATAGCTCTTCTTCAATTGAGAGCTTATACACATGCCCATCTTCTTCTCTCCATTTTAGTGTCAATGTCAATAAGTATGAATTAAGTTTTATTTTAGTTAGTGAGATATATCTGGTTTGCTGTAGACTCAGGTCACACTGATGGGCTATGGATGCAAGTGATTTGTGTCTCTGAAATACTTAAGTAGTGAATGCTCAAGTGCATGGAATAAAATTCATGGAGTAAAAAGTAACCATATTTACTTTCCTGAGTTCATGCTGAACCATTTTCCAATCTGTTAATGCTTCATATTCCTTGTCATGGGACAAACATATTTGACAGTCTGGGCAGTAAATCCAGCAAACATAGCTTAATGGTCTGTCAGAGCTGGGAGCACAGGCTCATTTCTGGTGCTGTTACCTCAGCATCTCTTCCTGCAAAGGCAAAGCCATGGTGTGTCAAGTCTTAACGAATCAGGCAAAGCCCAATGACAAATCTCCCTTTGACACTGAGTATGTAGAATTGGAATATTAAACACCAGTGCCCCGATTGCATCTCTATTAGAAATCTCACTGCATTTTCTCTGATGTTTCTCTCTGCCTCGTGGTCATCTTTTTCCTTGGCATTACTCTTTGTACAGAGTGTTGCTTCTGGTTTTTATCCCTGACCTCAGACAGGCTTTCACTCCACAGTTTTGCTCAGTAACTTATTCCAGGTAGAGAGCACGGAATACAATCTCGCCTTAGAATGTGATCCTCACATTCTTCACCTTATGCCATGTCCAGCAAGACACAAATCAGGGGAAAAATGTTCCCTATTTGACAAAAAACCAGGTTGTCATCTGAACATCTTATCCAGTACTAATCGCAATTCATTGGTATTACTTTCTGAATAGAGTAAGACAAAACAAAACAAAACAAGCAGATTCAAGTCATAAAGATTCAGTACAAGGTAGTAATTTACTTCAGCTACTAACTATATTCAACTTGATTTAAATATCTTAATATTTAATTATCTACATTCATCTTACTGAAGTGCACATAAAGGAACATCTTCAAAGAAATTAGCTTTGAACATTATTTACAGACAAGGTGACAGCTGTCTAATTCATTCTCTTGTGCCAAGGGAGAACAGCAAAGTGATGTAAAAAGGTTTTGAACTGTATTATTTAATTCACATAATAAATTTCGAGTCATGTGGTAGGGTTCTACGTGGTTCACTGCCTTTCTGCTCATTGTCTTATTAGATGTTTGCACATCTACGTCTGGCCCACATAAATGATTTCTCTAGCTGTCTTGAGTAAATTTGCAACAGCAAAGTAGTATGCTTTTACAACGGTATGTATTCCTCTGGTGTGTGTGTGCATATTCAGCATGAAACATTCTCAAAAGCACAATATTGTTTCAAAGGCCTTAAGGCAGAGGAATGTTAATGTCATTGCTTTCAGTGCTGATTGTGTAGTCTGCACTGAGCAAGTTCTTTTCTGCCCTGAGTTGCTTATTGACTAGAGCCTGATGGCAAATGGCAGGAAAACAAAACTGCAGGTGGGTAGATAGATAGACCTCTTGGGCTTCTGTCCAGTAATGATGGGATGCAAACATTATTTGTAGTGGGAAAAAAACAAAACAAACCACTTTTGGCTTTGGTTCTCTGCATAAAACAGGGTTGGGAGTGCTGTGCTCTGCAATTTCTGTAATCCTTTTAGCACTGAGCTGTGTAATGCTGGTCTTTCATTAAAATACTTTTGAGGATAAGGAAGAGCAGATATACTCCTGACCTTACCAATTTTAGCATTTTGGAGAGAAGATTCAAACTTTAATGTCAAATCGCTGGTGTGTCAGCCCAGAGAGCAGTAAGTGAAAAGGAGACTGAAAAGCTGAGATGTAAAAAGGTTAAAAACTATGTTTCAGCAATGGGCTCTGCAGAAACCGATTGCTCTGATGTAGATTAAGCTGTACACTGACCTTTCAAAGAATAAGCATTTTTCTCAACTGTCACTGTATGAATGCACAAAACAAGCAATATCATTAGGGAAGACACCCAGGCTGTCAGACTTTGAAGAGACTATGTCAATGAGTCATGACCCACCCATTCAGCAAATGAAGTGAAGGTTAGAGCTTGAACATATAAAATAAATTTGACTGAAAAACTGAAATTACGTTTCTCTCTTAAAAAAAGTTGTAGTCATAAAATCTAGGATTGTTTAGAGCTTGTGTATTCAAATATCTATATAAAAGGGGCTAAAATCAACTGTTGTGTACCTCTCCAACCTTTTGCACCTACATGTGTTTCCTACTCAGTGGGACACAATATTCTTAGTCTAAGAAAATTATGATTATTTCAGACATTTTGCATCTGGCAAATGGTATTTAAGAAATACTCTCTGCATGGTGCTAATAACATCCAATCATTCTTAGCACGTGTTAAGTTGAGCCATCCTGGGATATTTTCACCATTCTTTACAGAAAAATATGCTCTTTTGAGTCCCCAGTAGAAATTGTGACACCAGGAAAGCATGAATGCATAAAGGTTTAGGCTGTGCCAAACTAGGAATTGCATTAGGAAGAGTGTGATCAGCAGGTAAAGGGAGGTTATCATTCCTCTCCACTCTGCCCTGGAGAGGCCGCAACTGGAGTGCTGTGTCCAGTTCTGGGCTTCCCAGTTCAAGAAAGATGAGGAACTTCTGGAGTGGTCCATCAGAGGGCTACAAAGATGATTATAGCAGAATTATATACCAGATTATACCAGAATTATATACCAGATTATACCAGAGCACCTCACTTATGAGAATAAGATGAGGGATCTGGGCCTGTTTAACCTGGAGAAGGGAAAATTGAGAGGGGACCTCATCAGTGTCTATCACTATCTGAAGGGAGGGTGCCAGGAGGATGGAGCCAGGCTCTGCTCAGTGGTGCCAAGCAATAGAACGAGAGGCAAAGGGCAGAAACTGATGCACAGAAGGTTCCATCTGAATATGAGGAAAAACTTCTTTACTGTGAAGGTGAAGAAACACTGGAACAGGCTGCACAAAGAGATTGTGGGCAACTGCTTGAATATTTCCTTCACTGGGAATATTCAAACCCCACCTGGATGTGATCCTGTTCAACCTTCTTTAGAAGGGTGGTTGGACTAGATGATCTCCAGAAGTCCCTTCCAACCTCAATCATTATGTGATTATGTGATTCTGTGATTTTGTGAATCCGGGCAATTATTTTTTCTTTGTGAGCAGCAGTCATTTATAGGACTCCCACCTGGAGCACTGTGTACAGTTCTTGTGTCCCCCATATAAGAAGGAAGTGTTGGAGAAGTCCAGAGGAGTGCCATGAGGTTGATAAGATGACTGGAGCGTGTCCCCTACGAAGACAGGCTGAGAAAGTTTAGGCTGTTCAGTCTGGAGAAGAGAAGTTTGTGTGGACGCCTCGTAACAACTTTTCAGTACCTGAAGGGGGCCTACAAGGAAGTTGGAGGGGGACTCCACCTCAGAAATTGTAGTGACTGGACAAGAAGCAATGGGCACAAGTTAAAAGAGGGGAAATTTAGGTTGAATATTAGGAAGAAATTCTTTACTCTGAGGGTGGTGACATGCTGAAACAGGTTGGCCAGGGAGGTTGTGGATGGCCCAACCCTGACAGTGGTTAAGGCCAGGCTGGATGGGGCTTTGAGCAACCTGGGCTAGTGGGAGGTGTCCCTGCACATGGCAGGGGGGATTGGGACTAGATGATCTTGATGGTCCCGTTAAAGCCTTAAAATTCTATGATGCCATGATATAAACCTCAGATGAGCTAGCTGCTCAGGTTGAAAGTATTTCTACCCTGCAGGAGTAAACTTTCATGGCACAATGATGCACAAAATGCACTGTTTTCTGGCAAAACACCAAGCTGGAATTAATCTAACTACACAAGCCAATAAATGAGGCGATAGTGGGGTGAATTTCAACACTGAAACACTGAGCAAGCCTTCCAGACAGCCTCAGCTCTTGGGGAGCTGAATGCACCTTTCTGTAAACGCATTTTTGCTGCACCAGAACACAAATTACCAAGATTAAAACTAGATTTTGTGTATTTACTTAGGTTGCAGTCAGAGCAGATATTGCTCAACACACGAGTCTGGTGTGTGAGCTGTTGCTGGCTGGAGGGATCTCATTTGTTGAATGTGTGGGTTAATGTAGTAGTCAAGCAAAGCCCCAGACTTGAAAAGCAGCAAAACACAGGCAACTGAAGCCTTTTCTTCCATGCCTGTTATGGAACTGGGAAGCAATAGTAAATATGCAGCTCTCTACGAACAGTCTTTACAAACAAGACAGGTATTTCCACTCATGAAAAGCACAAATAAGCAGAAGAAAATTACTTTTCTCATCCAACCCCTTCATCTGTGAGTGAAACTCAAAATCAGCCTAATTCCTAGTTGATTACAGCCCACCAAACCACTTCACATATGTCAATCAAGGTTATGTAAGCTATAAAGTGCATACTGACTGCAGGAATTTTACATGCTTGCTCAATCTCTTTGAAAAATGTCATTGATCTGGGTGATTCTAGCACCAGTCTTTGTTCTACCAAGTTTGGAAAGAGTGGTAAGAAAAGGGGAGGAGGAAAAAGAGGCTGAGGCTGTGGCTGTGCAGGCTCCAGCTTCAGTCACTTCGATGAAGGCAGAGGCAAAGGAATTATAGGGGAAGTCATGGTGCTCTTTCTGCTATTCACTCTTCACTCATTCACTGTGGTTGGGAGACAGGGTGCTCGTCACTGACCTGCTTTATCAACACACCGACATCGCAGCAAGTCAGATAGAAATGTTCTCCCATTTTACGTCTGTCTCCCCTTCAGTAATGCTGTTCTGTAGACAAGGGCTTTTTTTTATTAGGCCTATGGGAAAATTATTTTTCAAGTTTCATTGCATGCATAGCTATCAATGACACAGGCTTAACATGAGAAAATTTTTGTAACATAGGTGAATATTAAGAGCTGTCTGTACCCTTAATACAACTTATTGCAAAGGAGAAAAATATGGCTGAATATATATGTATAAATCCTTCCTATTCATGTGTTTTACTTTTGAAACTGCAAAGTGGCATAATGAATCTGGAGATCATTGATGACAGAGCAGAAGTTCATGGCATTAAGGATTATATTTCTCTCCGATAAGAAAGGGGTTATAGCACCACTGCCACATTCTCAGGAGTTCTGGTCGGGGGGAACTCTTCTCGTTCACACAGACTAGTGATACTCATGATGATATCTCATTTTCTGCCTGCTCACTGGCTGTGAAGCAAATGTGTCATCAAACAGTGTGCATAATTATGCTTTTATGTCTATTATATATATGCATATATATTATTTCATCCATTCTGTATAATATTTGCCACATGACATTTTAATGTGGACCATCATTAAGCCACCTTCATTTCCATAAGTGGCTTCTGTTAAGAAACTCTAAGCTTGTGATAAGTTCATGATCTCTGTCTTCAGTAAGTCCATTATTCATGCTCCCACACACAATGTTGTCTTTCTTTTCTTGTTTTTGATTTCTACGAGAGAGACAAATGAAAGGAGCTTGTGTTATCACATTTTGACATTTAATCATTCCTAATAGTCCATCTTGCATACAGACAGTAACAGCATTTGCTTTTTCCTGGACCATCTCTTTTACATTCCCTATTTGTTTAATTGTCATTGTCTTACATGAACATGCAAGGTGGGAGTCTTTCCTTGACACTTCTCTTGGAGTAATGATAGTCTTACTGTCTTTTGCTGCTTTTTCTGCCCGTCTGAAATTAAAGTTGAGCTTCATGCTGCACAGCCCTTTTCTATTTGGCTGCAGAAATCCGAACATCAGAATCTACATCCTGAGGTAATTAAAAGGATCATATGCCAGAACATGACTACACTGTCTCAACAGTTCAGATAGCCCAGAGAACCAGAAAAGACATTTCACAGATCTGATTGTCATTGAATTTAGACTCATTTCAGTTTCCAGTTTCATCCATGTAGAGGTTCACTGCTTACCCCTGTCCTTGTAGCCCATCAGCCTGAAACTTTGTCCTTCTAGACTATCTGGTCCAATATACAAAGACTTGCTCATCATATTATACACAAGAGTGGTTGGAAGGGTTTCAGAACGATGACATTTAAGAAAATGACTGGTTTGTACTCTGCTGAGGTTAATAGCTTTGCAGAACTCATAAAAGCATTCACAATTGTTCTTGACTGAATCATCATAACAGCAAGCTGGTGCTTACATATAATCACACGTTTTGGGAACTGTCTCAGATCATTTGTCTGGCTCAAAGGATGTACCTCACAACTATTTATCTGAAAGACATAAAATGACTCAAATTGGCCACTTGGCTTTAACTTCTACCAGAAACACCGTACAATTCAAGATCACTTTGTTGTTTACACATCTTAAGCAAGTGACATAGAACACTTTCATATGTCAGAAGTGGTTTCTTTTCTGTTAATGAGTAAAAAGTCCCTCTACTTTTTCATCCTATTTTGCAAGTCTATTATGTAAGTTTGACTTGTTTCATGGGTATAAATGTATACATTTTTCATCCTATTTTGCAAGTCTATTATGTAAGTTTGACTTGTTTCATGGGTATAAATGTATACATTTTTCATCCTATTTTGCAAGTCTATTATGTAAGTTTAACTTGTTTCATGGGTATAAATGTATAAATGTTCTTTCTGGTCACTAATAGTTTTACACCGACTTCAGTCATCTTGACATATAGATTATTACTCGTAAACAAACTCATTGACAGAAAAGCCAATGACCCTTTAACATATACAGTGGTATCTTTTAAAATAACAGAAAATCTTAACTTTGTTGCATGATTTTAACATAAAAAAGCTCATTCTTGTCTTTAAATGAAAAGTTAAGAATAGTTAAATGTTTCTCTTTCAACTGTCCAATAATAATTGAAGAAATCTCACTTTCTTATACTACTGCTTCTGGATTTATACCGATGTGGTTAAGATTCTTCAAAACAGTGTTTCAATGATTTTTATTTTTTTTTAGGTGATACCAGGCAGATGATACCAATTTTGAATATTTTTAGAGTAGTTCATTAAAACGACCCCCCACAATTCCACACTGCTTCTTTTCTTCACAACACAGTTTGTCTAGTTTCTCCTACTACAGTAAAGACGTGCAAAGTGGTGAAAGAACTAGGACTTGATTGATGCTGTTTCCTGCTCTTTGCATAGTCAAACTGTAAAGGCAATGCAAAGTCAGGGTACAATACTACCAGCAGGAATGTAACAGCTTTACAACTGCTTTGCAGTTTGTTTTGCACAAGCCGATGGTCACAGCACACCCTGCTAGATGAGGTCCTCTTAGTCCTCTGAGCAGCCTACCTTGCTGCATCTCCTCCTTCAGATGCTGAAACAGTAAAATAGTTTGCTACTGTAAAAAAAAAAAAAAAAAGAGAGGAAGAAAATGGAAAGAATGTATGGTGCCCTCCTGAAAATGGATCATTTTTACTGGGGTTCTTTATTCCCATTTTTTCCTTTGCCCTTAATACCTTAATACCATTACCTTGCAGCAGAGAATCAAACTGCTAAAAGAAAAGCTTCCAGGACTTGTTTCCAAGTCTCCAGGAAAGGCTGAACAGTCATAAAGAAAATGTCTTGGTTTCTTTATGACTTCTCTTTTTGCATTGAGATCAAAACTTGATTTCAAAGTCCACCTATGAAGTTATATCTGACATCTCAGTGAAATACCTGGGAGGGCCCTTCAATGTCAATGAATTGTGTTTGAGACCCAACAAGTGCTGTGTGCCTTGTTTCCATCAAGCTGTACAATGAATTATACATTGATTTGGCAACTGAAGTAAGACTTTGATGTTTAATCATGGAAATTTTTCTCAAGTGCCAAAGTGGCTAAAGTCAAATGTGGATTTTGCCATATTAAATCAGTAATATCAATCCGGTAATTCAGTGTTTTTATTTTTTTCTTTTGCAGATGTGTGCAGATGAAGGCAGATTTAACACTTTGAAAGTAGAAAACTTTTGTTATAACAACTTTTCTCAGTAAAAGTAATTGCTTTTGGAAGGTGCGATATTCATGTGTCTCTCCACAGATTAATTCTCTTGGATCTTATCAGGAGTGGCAAAAGAAAATGGAACTTCTGTATCCTTCCCTGTAATTTAGGCATGCCTAAGCATTGCAACCACTATTTTTTCTAGCCCTTTAAGGATAAATTATCAGGTGGTAAGGAGATACTAACCATGTTTGCATTAGGTTTCATTCAGTACTCGTATTTCTACTAGGTGGAAAATAGTCTCTTGGACTGAGATTTTTTGCAGGGTGAAAATCTTCCAATATACAAATTTGCAACCCAGAGAAGGATAAATGAAGTTTTCATATTTTTTTTATCTACTCTGATAACTAAGACACCAAAAATATTTCACTCTTGCATGTGGCTTTTTTTTTTTTCTATACGCTGTTCTGCTTATGTTCATAATCCAACTAGGGAAAGAAAATTTAGCCTGTTATTAACTATTAATGGAATTCACTGTGGAATCTAATGTAATTGTGGTGTTGCTGGGCTGCTTACTCCCAGGGAGAGGCTTTCTTCTGCCCTTTCCGGACCCAGACCTCCAGCTGACAGTGCAGTCAGCCTGCAATCGGCCATAAGCAGGTGTTCTGAGAAACCCGGAGCAAGCCAATAAACAACTGGAATTGAACCTACACTCTGAAGAAACAGAGAGCTTGGGGTAGTGCTGCAGCAGTGGTGTCTGAGCACAGCAATCCAATTCCTCTTTGTAATGGATGACCAGAGGGGAAGTAAAATGGATGCAGAGCAAAGTAGGAAAAGAACAAAAAGTTCTCCAGAGGTTTGGATGTCAAATGAATGTATAAGGGAACATTTACAGTACATCTTGTTTACCTGGAATTAAACTTATCTTTAAGGACATTCCCTAACTTGCACTCTCCTAAGAATGACTGATTATCTTTATTTAGTATAATATTATAAGATATCTACTTAAGACAGCTATTAATTAATTGCAGAAGTATACTATAATTCACTTTTAATGAAAAGTACTTATATAGATAAATATTTGTATACTCAAGATATCGATTTAAAGTTTAAGGAAGAGAAAGGCTCAGGGTAATATCTGCAAGACCAGTCAATGTTTCTTTAATTATAATTTTGGAGGGATTTGCACCCCTTGTTTTTAAAAAGTGAGGTGTTCTGTTCCAGTCATGACTCTAGTCACACTGGCTTAGTATATGCTCATCTCCGTAAGTATCTTAAGAATTAAACTTGCCTGAACTAAGTTTTCTTTGTAGTTTTCCTCTAGAAATTAAAGTGTCCTGCATAGTAAGAGTCAATATATGACATCTTTCACAGGAACTGGGCTTGCTAGAACATTTACTAGAAATTAGGGACTGGAATAGTAGAAATCTGTCCTTCACAGATAAAATTGAGGAAATGACTGTGCAAATAGACTGCAAATGCTTTAGGAATAAAGCCTAATATATAAAATATATAAAAAATACCAACAAAACAGTTCCCTGTGACCCACAGCCTAAAATCATGACAAAGGCCTAGTATCCTTGAAGATGCAAAATAGGAACAGGTATTTGGAGGTGGAAAGTGGTACTTCAGCTTGTATTAATGGTGCCAAACCAAGCTGCTGGGTCTGGTTTTGGATCTCATAATTTAAAAAAGGACTTAAGAAAATCCATGCATCCCACTTGCAGTCCAAAAGTTCTCTTAGAAAGGAAAACACAGAGATTTAAATCCCATTAATTTGTCCAGAAGAGACCAACATAAATTTTGATTTGATGGCATGCATGCCATTCTGAAAAGAAAACCACTGCTAGTGAGAATTCTAATCTGCTAGAAAAAGGCACTGCAAGAATAGCACCTAGAAGTTAAATCTGCAGATTCAGCCAGAAGGAAGGCACACAGCATGCACTGGAAGAGACTGCTGAAAGAAGTGCTGAATTTTTCATTTCTTGGAGCTTTCATATCAAAACTGGCTGCCTGTCTGGAATAGCCTGAGTTGAAATCACATCCTTGTGTTCAATAAAGGCATGCCTGGATGTAAGGCTTGATCAAGGATCTCCTACTAAATAATCTAGTGGTCCTTGTTGACTTTAAAATCAGGCAATCTATTTCTTCTACAGGCTGAGGGGAGAAGAAAGATAAAGATTATTTTCATATTTTCATTTTGGGAAGGTGCTCAGAGAAGTGTGATGCTGCAGTATATATATAGATAGATGGACAGATGAGAATTGATGACTTCTTACCTTGAAAAGAAAATTCTCATACTTGCAATATAATAAAAGAAACATCAAAATAAAACAGATTAATTTTTCCTTTAATTATCACAGTTTCTACAGCTGTTGAGCAAATCTTTAATATGCCAAATTTCATATTATAACCAGAAGACAACAAGGGAATAAGAGTAATTGGAATTAAATTTATACAGTGGAGAATTCTCTGGTTTAATGTTGTCTAAATGGGTTTTAACATATTGAAACTGCCAGAAACTCACATGTGAATAAAAACTGTTAAAGAAAAAGAAGAGGAAAGAAAAGTAGGATATCAAGTAAATACAGTTCCAGAAAACTTTTGAAGTAAAACAGTGCAATGCAACTGACAGCTCCCATGAAGTTCCACTACCATTGATCAGTGCTCAGTTAACATAAGTGCCAACACTGATAAGGAGTAGATAAGTCTCAAAAAAAACATGATTCTCCTGGGTGACAGGATATTCTCCTCCATGACATTAGTCCTTTATTTCTTGCAAGATGAGAAACTTCAGAGGAAGCTCAGAGGAGAGGCAGGAACAGCAATTCTCTCAGAGAACAACCTATTTTGATGCTGGTATTTGTTTCAGGCCAGCAGCAGTCATGCTCAGAGCTCCCTACTGTGCAAAGCTCCCCCACAGAAGCATGGAAAATGACCTTACATAGTTGGTCTCTCACAGCTGAAATCACCAAGATACAAGGTGGGCAGTGAAGGATGCAGAGGCTGAGGTGACTTGCTTGAATACCCAAGTAGGACTGAATTCAATCCTGGCACTCTGGGATTCTGAACACAGTGTTGTTTGCTATCCCTGACTGTGAGAACCGGGGTGTGAATTACCACTGGAGTCCAAAGCAAATCCTAAGAGCACAGCCTCTGCTAGTCTGCAGCATCTTCCTGCTGAGGCACCTGCAGTTTACTCAGCCAGCCAGCCACCTACCACATAGAAAAAGCACCATTTCATAATCTTGTCTTTTCCAGTTTTTTGCTGAAAGAGGTGTTAGCTTGGGTTCACACAAATCTTGGGCAAAATCCCAGCTGCATGAATATCAGTGGGAAATGTTCTGTTGACTTTGGTGGGAACAGGATTTTGCCTCTCAGGCTCATGGATCAAAAACAATGCAAAGATATCTTTGAAGGTGTGGCTTTTTAATGGCATCAGTAGGAAAGGAGCCTTTTCCTGGGCCATCCAAGATACTAACTTTTAGGGTTTGGCCAAAATATGTGGACAAAAACAGTCTTCACCTGCATAGACATCAATAGTGGACACATCTGCATCACTACCATTTTATTTTCTTTCTCAGATGTAAGAAACAAATTTCTAAGAAAATCTTCTGATTGCCCCTCATTTCCTGCATTTGTAATCAATTGTAGAGTGATTTTGAGCACATGAACTAAATGCCCTATAGGTGAAACAAAACCAAAAGATGGGCTTGGGGAGTGCCCTGAATTTGCTCTAAGTACTAATAGATGCTCATTCCATGGGGCTAGAAGAGAATTACTCCAAAATAGACCATGGTCAGAGTGTTTGTGGGTGCTGCTCTGCATCATCAAAACTTTTGCTCTGCAGATTTGGTCCTGTTGTACAACATTCCTTGCTAATTTAAGCACAGATATATTTTCAGCAGTTGTATGTCCAGGTTAGCACTATATTGAAACTGGCCTTTACACACCCTCTGTCTGTACGTGACCTAAAAAATTTAAATCAGTGGCCACCATTAGAAGTCTTGTACCTGAGGCAGTGTTTGAGCTATATCTCCATAGGTATAAGAATGACTTTAATTCACTTTGCAATCCACAATGATTCCATAGATCTTCTGGATATCTGAAAAGTCAGACGCTCTCTAAGTTAGGGCTCCCATAGTTTTTTAAATCATGTGATCCCAAAATAATTGGAATTATTTATATAGTCAGAGCAGAAAGATTGCAAGGTCTTGTTTTTTTTTCTCCAGGCCAAGACAAACAAATGAGAGCAGCGCCTTAATCCAAGGTGGGTGTTAGGTACATGGGGAACTGCTAGTGCCTGGTTATACCCACACTGTGCAGAACACACGAGGTTCATCGTGTCTATAGGCTGGCCCAAGGCAAAACTGTCATGGATTACCAGAAAAAAAATTCAGCTGATATTATATCATGATATAACCTGAGGCAGTAATGAAAGTAACTTTCTTTTTATGTGCTTTCATTAGAATATTGGCTTCTGTAAGAATGCACTGAAAATAGATGTTACCCTGTCACCAGATCATGACCGAGATTTTTCCACCCCAACACCTTGCTTTGTACATTGCAGGAAAACAGAATTTTGTTGCTATTAGCTTCAGTATTTAAAATTCTATTACAAACACAGAAAGCTAAGAAGGAAATAAGTTCACTGTATAGATAGAAATCCCTATGTGGGAATAATATAAATAATTAATACTTAAATGAAGTATATAATGATGGCTGTATCAACCCAGACTGTTAGCTCCTATGTCCATTTCATCTCTAGTTTACATTCAATAAGATTTCTGAAGGGCACAAAAGCACTCCACTTAAGTGACATAATTTCTAGGAAGCTGTTGGATATCAAGGAAAAGAGACAACACCACCTGGAAAGATCAGAACACATTCTCAAGAGATGATTTTATGACACTATATTCTGGCACTGTATGAATCAATTTTAATGAAGGATATACTTGCTTTATTTTGTAGTGATGAATCTGAAAGTATTTAACACCCTAAGCCTGAAGGAAAAAAGGTGGTTTTTAATGGAGTAAAAAGGTGCTATATCTCTGTATTGGACGTGAATTTGAGAATTAAAACTAGATAAAAACATTTTTGTTCTCATATTTTTCTCACAGAAACTGAATAAAAGCAAGACCGTATACTTCATCTTTCTATCAGTAGCTGGGATCTGCCTATAAATTCTTATTGCACATGGTACTTTACTCAGATTTTTCAAGGAGGAAAATATTCCACTTCCTAAGTCATCCCAGCTTCCAAAAGGCCAGACAAATAATTTTTTCAAAATTATGAGTTAATTAAAATTATCTTACAGCAATATAATTTAAAGAGCAAAGCACTTCTATACATATATGTACAAAAAATGTCCAGGAGTCTTTTAAATCCACTTGTGAAGTTCAACTGTTTCTGCAGTGAGGTGTAACAAGATATTAATAGTAAAAATACATGATAGTTGATACTACAAGTGAATGAAGCTTCTTCCTGTCACAATTGTGTCATAAGTAGAAAAAATGCAAGTATCCATTTGGAATTTGAGAGGGACATTAGAATTAACATAATTGTTTCTCTGAAGAAATGGGAGGATTTACATGTTACAGAAGAAATTAAAAATACCTTAAAGAGGCTTGCTACATAAGGGCTTTAGTTTTGCTACCATTGAAATAAAACAGCTTTTCTCACTAGGATGAAAAATTGGTTGATCGCCAATGCAAAAATTCCCTCCTAACACCTTCATTTCTAAATTTGTCTTACTAATATCATCCTATGGGTTCTGTAATCATATTCTCATGGATATTTATGCATTTCTCTTAAGTGAGAATAAGCCAACATGACACACTGCCTGTTCTTTCTGGTGGGAATACTGCCTTTATTCTCCACAGTGGACTATTTCTAAATTTTGTATGCTACTGGAAGTAAAAAGACTAAACTGATTATGTCTATTCATTTAAGGTGGTTTGTGGTTTCTTTGGTGTTTGGTTATGCTTTATAAAAGGTAATGATAACTTCTAAGATCACCTCCATCCTTTTATTCTTTCCACATCTGTTCGAACTTATGCATCAAGCTGGGGTTGTTTTCGTTTTGTTCTTAGTTGAGCTGTTTTCTTCCCTGGCTTTGCATTTGGTTCAAATTATGATGAATTCGATTCTCATTACAATCATTGTCATTAGTGTGATTATTTGCTGAAATGAAGAGCAACCAAGTTGTCCCAGAAGATTATACACTGCATTACCCAAAAAAACCCTGTAGTGTAGCACCATGGATAGGAACAGATGGAGAGATGAATACCATACTACCAGTGATAAGAAACCTCCTCAGTCTCATAGTTATGATTTCTTTTTCCACAAATATCAAAGAATATCATACAAGCTGAGGACTATTTGAAAACTGCTCTTGCTTCAAATGCAATCCACAGGTATGGCTCTCTATGTACCTGATTCCACTATAAGCATCATATGTATTAATGGAAAAGCTGTTTATTAAGCTTTTACAGTCCTTAATGTTAATTACTGCAATTAATGACTGGAACTGCAATTAGAGTTCAACTAAGGGTTTTCTAAACTAATAATGGGGACTCATTAATACTGCTCATGACAGTCTACTGGGAATTATTTCACAGCCATGAGACTTATTATGTATAGGACCTCAGTTTGAACTTTCATGACTTCTCTTCAGATAAATTAATGATGTCCCGCAAACTCATAGAACCATATCTTCCATTGCCTTTTTTTGGAAGAAAGACAGTTTTAAAGCTAACTTTGCACCCAACAAAATCAAAATGAAGACTTAGAACACTGAACACATCACATAAAAACGTTCTAGACCAGAAAATCTACTTTACTTTTCACTCTATAATGCAGAACCCCACTTGAAGGACAAAGACACTCGAACCAAGCTTCAAGAACAAAACAGCTAAAGTCTTTTAGGTCACTACAGCCCTAGAGAAGTTTCACAAGAAGGTAAATTATGCCTCATCCTTTCAGCTAATAATGTTCCTATAAATTTGACTTCTTTATGAACATTCCCACCATAAAACTGCTTTTGTTCTTAGAAGATCTGTGTCTGGTCCACAGTAGCATAGCACAGACCTCTTAAATGCATGTCTGCAAAAGATTATGTACATACTTGTCTCCAGGCTTGTCAGTGGATTCTTGACTTTGAATTACTTGATCTGTCAAAGCTAAGCCTGTGCTCTGCTGCCTGTGTCTGCAGTTTTGGGTCCCTAACCAAACAAGAAGTTTGCCAAGGACTTTTTGGCCATTTCCTGACTTCTCTTCGAAAATGGAGACCCAGTCAGTTTGATGCACTCCTCCCCTGCTCATAGATCCCCATAAAAGTGGCTCAAACTAGTACTCAGCTCATGTTTTTCCTCAGGAGACTCTCTTCTACTGTACCTCCAGAAATGCCCACCACATGACCACAGTTTGATGTGCTGAGCACATAGGTTTTAAGGCAGCTTTTTGGCCAGACTACAGTAATGATGACCACAAGCTTCCTCAAACTGGCCCTTGCACCAGCCATTCTTCCCATAATAAATTCTTAATAATCTTTTTTTACAAAACATTCCTTTCATAAGGTCACCTTCATTTATTTGGCCTAATATTTTACTTACTGTAATCTTTCAGCCTAGTATCCATACAAGAACTGGAAGAAAAAACAGAATTATCACCCAAGGGTACCAAAGTTTCAATACAGCTCATGAGTTTGTGAATTTTAATGAAATCTGAAATCTCACAGGGGTTTTTCATAATTATATCCCCTCAAAAATTATTTCAGTGTCACCAGTATGATTTGTTTGGTAGCCACTGTTTTATCTGCCTTGTGTTCTCTTATGAAAGTGAAAATTATGATGTGGAAATAATCTATCTCAAAAGTTCTCAAGTAAAATCCAAAAGAAGCTGTACATTTCCATCCAAAATTTTGATATTTAATTTAAAAATTTTATATTTATTTATTCAAATGATATTTTTTAATGGAAAGTCTGGAAGATGTAGTGCTATAAACAAAATTTAAATACAATATATAAATACAATGAGGTTTAAATGGTGAAATGTGACCTGTACTTAACTCTGCACGATGGACACGTATCTAAGGTGGACACATTACCCAGGGCGGCTTTAGTGTTCCTAGGTTTTAGTGGGCAGTCTCTTTCAATAACTGAAGTAAGGACTGCTCATAGATACCTGATCTGAGTGTAACAGGGAGGGTCTATTCAGAGTAGGTCCTGGCTGTGTGAAATGCTGACACTGAGCTGATGTGACAAACCAAGAACTTTTCTCCCATTTCTGTGTGTTTATCTGCACTGAGCTGTGTCATGTGGTAAGTCATGCCAGGTGAAGAATGCAGAAATTTCCCAGATGTGGGGACAAGGAGATAGAACAGATGGGTCGCCTTTGTTGCCTGTAATGCATCTATAAATGCACTAGCAACCTGCTGGCAATTCTGTACCAGAATTACATAAAAAACAAAAATAAACTCCATCATAATAAAGCAGACAGAAAAAAGTAATTTAGTCTAAGAACAAGTGAACAGGCCCCAGGGGTTAATGAGCTAAGTTACTTGAGTTAGCACAGCAAATTTCCAATGAATTTACCATACACTGATAATTCACTCCAGGTGCATTTACTCCTCTGCCTGTTCATTGTTTGTTCTTTTGGTTTTTTTTTTTTCTAATAGGGTGGTGGTTAACGGGCTGCAATGAGGATCAGGAGTTTTAGACTAAATCTCTTGCTCTGCCATGGATTTCCCCCATCACTTTAAAAAGTTTTTTTATTTTTTTAGACATCCCTGCATTGAGAGCTATCATTTGGAAATGCCAGTAAGTTTAATAACATATTGGAAACAGTCTAGCTATGATAGCACCCACAGAAGAACTTGTTTGGAGAAAGTATCTTTGGTATCTTTGAAATTAATGGTTATCTGCAGGATCTTCTATCAGCAGCATTCATTAGAATTTCTGTAGTCCTAAACCAGGACAGTTCTAGGGTTTGAGAGTATACTGATTCACAAAAGATTTACTGTTAGCTGAAGAAGGGTAAAAAAAGAATGGTCTGTTGATTACAGCAAGGAGTGACCCAGGATAAACGATTGTGTTTGAAGCACTGTGAAAGAAAGGATGGGTTTCTGGGACCATGCAGGGAAAGAACAGGTTGGGTTGGTTCACCTGTTGCTCTGTGTACAGAACCAGCATTTCCTACACTAAGATGGAACCTACAAATTCGCTATTCAAAGACAGAAAAGGACATTGATCTTGACATTCAGGCTACTTATAAATATGCAAATTTTGATGCCTAATTTTCTATGCTCCTTTAATTGTATGGGATAAGGTTATAGACAATGCTCCCATACTGAGACAGAGCTCTGACTGTAAGTAGGAATATGAAAACTCTTGGCTAAATGTTCAGGAAAAGTGGAAGGTAAACTGGGGGCACACAGGAATAGGATCTTTTCAGGGGCACTAAATCCAATGCAACAGCTATAGTTTACATGGTCCTGAATTTCCCATCTATCATTAATGCTGACAGTCTTTTAATAACAGAGCCAGGTACACTGTAGCTCTGTAAACAGGTAAAAGTGGTATGAAGAGCAGATACAGAGTACAGTCTACCATGTAATGCCCAGCAGGAACTAAATTGTGAGGGGGACAAGTTGAAAAACAATTATCTTCAAATACCATGCACAAACCCACTCTGTTGTCACTTATCAGCAACAAGTCCATTTAAATAACAACATCTCAAAGCACAAAAATAAAGTAAAGCCTCATGAAAGTCTCTTTTAGGGCAGACTGCATCACCCCAATCCTTTTGCTTTGCCTGTTCAAGGAACTCTTTTTCCCTGATGTGGAGATGGAGAATTAATCATCCTGTTACATAAAATGCATACTCCACGGGGAAGACGCATAAAGCACGTGAGAGAAGGATGGATTTTTTTGTAGAGTAAGGTCACCCTCAGGGGGTGAGAGCACAGGGAAAAGTGCTCACTGAGTAATTACTATTTCAGGATCCTCTGGAGAATTTCAGGCTTGATACCATCTGAAAGAGCCTATGATTTTCAATTAACTCTTTGCTCTTGTAGATTGGTAATTACCTTGGTATATGTTGGGGTGTTGGTTTGCACTAACCTCAGCAGGGAGCAGAGGAATTGGAAATGGTTTCGCTTGCCTGGTGGTCAATGTCTGCCACAGGTGTGAAGCCCAGGCAGGGCTCTCCTGAACTGGTTGTAAAGAGCAGGGGATTCTCAGATTTTGAGGAAGACCACTACTGCAAGGTTGGGATGAGAGACAAGTAGAAAGCAAGCTTCAAGCTTATTGTCTTATCTGTTTCTAGCTAGGTCTGAAAACACCTAGCAGTGTCCTGCTGACCAGGTGATGCTGGCAGGCTGAAATCAGTGCTGGATTGCACAGTGCACTGAGACTTAGGGGACAGAAGCAAATGTTATGTAAATTCAGTACATGCTGAGGCAGCAGGTACCATCAATGAAACTAAGATATGATGAGCAAGATAAAAGATGAGAAGATTTTTGAGTTAAAAAAAGGAATGGAAAGGAGGATGTTTTAAGGTGTATCAGGTTATAAAGGCTTCACTGTGTTTTAATTACTGCAAACTAAATCTTGCACATTCTATAGTTTTAATTGAGTAATTAGGGAGTTTGATGAGGAATAGAAGGATTTTAGAATTTAAAGTATTCTGGAGAGTGTATAGGCAGGGGAGTCTTTTTTTCTCAGGTGTCTCCATATTATATAATGATTAACCTTGAGTCAAATGTTACAGGAAGAACTGAAAGCTTTTATTCATGAGCCACAAGCATAAAACCTGACCCAAAAGTTCTTCGAAAAAACTCTGCAAGGAGAGAACTTTGTCGTCATGAAGCCTGTAGCACTTAGGTCAAAATGTGCACTCAGGTATCAGGCAAGGTGTAGCAGAACAACATTTCTCTCTTAAAAGGACAGATTTAATGAGCAATATCCATAGAAATAAGAACTTCCATCTTACAATGTGTTGTATTTAGGTTATGTGTGACATAAAGTTTCAGATTTCTCACTGAAAGGTCTTGAAAGACATGAAAATATAGTATGAGAAAATGAATACAGCTGTCCTCATAGCTGTCACTTCGCCCATCATTCACTGTGTAAACGTATGGCCTTCTGAGTATGTCATGAGATTTTCATAGAAAGGACAAATACAACCCGATGGGAAAGATATATCATGCTCACTTTCTCTTGAGACGGCAACTGGCTTTGTTATGGAGATGGGAAACCCAAGGTTCCCAGGTTAGCATCAGTGCAGAATGTGCCCCTAGAAGTCTTAAGTCTTAACATGAGAGCTGTTAACATTGTTCAGTTGGGAGAGTACTTCAGCTTTTTGAAGTATAAAGAGTAATTCCATCCTAAATAACATAAACTACCTAAAATCTCTTCAAAAGCGTATCTACTCAAACATATGAATACTGAATAACCAATAGAAACTCTGTGCTGGTAGCATGCATTTGGTAGCAATCAGGTTTGTTGTTAATGAATCAGTATATTTTGATCAGTGGGGCACAAAGACACATTTAATCTTGAAATATCATTAGTGTTGTGTTATTTTGTGGCACATTTCACCTCAAAGATTACTGCATTCACTTCATCTTGAGTAGAATGTCTAATCCATCAGTTAGTGCCATCTCATTACAGTTCCATCAGAGTCGCCTAATGACTATGGATACCTAATACGAGTTTGTAGGTGATTTCAAAATGTGGCTCAATGCACTTGGGAGGCAGCTCTCTTACATCTGAGAAAACTAAGAAAGGGAGAAAGAAAGAGAAGCTAAAAAAAAGGAAACAATTAGAAAGAATAACTCTATGGCTGCTGGAAATGAGTATTTTAAAATGACAACATAAGTAAATCCTTCCATAATTAAATACTTAGATATTCCTCTATGAATGAATGTATTTTTTTTGTTACAAGTATGACACTGCATAGCAATTATAATTATGTCTATTTATAGCTATCTCTATATTACTAATTTTATCTACAGATCCATGTTTATATACACTATATATACAAACACATGGATTTAAATGTGTGCATTCTTAGAATGTATAAATACATAAGAATTGCATTTTTTCATCACTAAATACAGCCAGTTCTATGCTGAAATTAATTTTCCATTACAGCTGCACAAAAAGTATTCAGAAAAAGAGGAATTGAGTGTTGAGTAAAGGAAAAGGCAGACTGTTATACTGAAATAAGATAGACTGCTGTGGTCCAAGTACTGCAGAAATGTCAATGCAGTTACAAATAGCCTGACACAGTCCAGTTTCTTACTTTCATTAGAGATTACAATTCTGTGAGAGTAAAATTTATCTCTGTAGTGCAGATTTTGCTCGTTGGTCTAGGCTGGATCTTAAATCAAAATAAAACAAGCAGAACTGCTGGGAGGGTAGCGATCACCTTTGTTTTGTACTTAGAAGTGATCCCCACTATCCAGCTGGTTTGTGGGGATGGGCTGGTTGGCTGTTTATTTATTCTTCCTGGTTGCAGTCTCCTGACAACATGAACCGTCTAAGTGTCTCCATCTAAATTTAGGAAATGATTATCACTTCTCTATCACAGTATAAATATGTCTGACTTCTGCTACAAACTCTGTAATTTAAGACCAGAGCAAATTACCCAGAAAACCTATGGAGCCTCCATCTGTGGAAATTTGCAAGCTTGCTCAGCTAAGAAAGGGCACAACCAGCCTGCCCTCGGGGTGATAAGAGCCTGCTCAGAGCAGAAAAATGGTCTTGAGACACACAGAGGGGTCTCTTACAAGCACAGTTTCTATGACTCTATAAATATGTTTGACTTGTGCTACAAACACTCCAAGTACTGGGAAAAAAACACTCCAAACTTGTTAAAATATTATAATAATTTCAGCTGAGGAATTCTGAATGCTTTCAATTTCTTGTTAATTTATTCCTGAGCTCTGAAGTGTTTGAAAACCCTGAAAATAAATGTCTGACTCACAGAAGATATTTTCTATGAAAAACTACCAAATTTACAAATTATTTCTTTGGAACTAGGAATTTTAGACCAAAATGAAAGTAAAGGCTGTCATAATTTAGAATGAATGCCAGTACTATGCCAGATTGCACCACAAGTGAATAAACACGGGATGATGGCAACAGAGCAACAGTATAATTGACTCAGTTTAGCATTTGCTGGGTTTTGCATCAGTAGCTCTAGCAGGAAACAGACAGCTCCGCTTTTTGGCCACATCAGTTATGCAACCAGCACTGAAGAGATCAGCAATAACCAGTGAGCTGAAAAAAATAGTTTCCCATGCACACATCTGCTAACCTGAGGCAGACGGTATTTGGCTTCATACCTCTGGAGTTTGGTGTGAGGTCCTGGTAGCTTTCGGTGGAGAACAGCCTCCCTTCTCATCACCTTTGTTCTGCAGCATTAACCTGCAGCAATTGTTCAGAAAATGGATGTGAATATCTTAGTCTTGGGAAGAGCTAAAAGAACACTGATCTGAGGCTTTATTCAAGCCTTTGGATATGCAACACTTCTTCTCAGTAAGAATGTCCTGGAAACAGAGCTAAGGACATTTCCAAAGATTGCTTTTATATGATCCAAGCAATGACTTTTTTACAAACTCACGCACACCCTAGAGCAGCAATGTTAATGTTCGAGGTTTTTCTTTAGCAAAGAAGCCTATTCTAAAACAGGTGGGAAAATAAATTTGTAAGTGGAATTTCAAACCGCTTTATTGTGTCCTGTAAGTGTTAGAATCTTTACTGTTTGGTAAATATATTTAAAAAAAAAAAAAAAGCACATTGAGGTTAATGGGATGTTTCCCCAAGTAGAAAGTCAGAATGGGTGATGCAGGACACCTGAGAGCTTTATCTCTAAAAGCGTTGGTGTAACTGAGGGTCCTCAGGATAGGATTTCAGATGCCTTAACTGACAAGATGTGTGGTAATACTCATGTGCTCTTCCACAAGAAATTTAGCTTTGTAACTATGACTACTTACTGCTAGAGAACTGGAGGAAGAAAGAATCCATTTGCATGCAAAAGTGGAAAAATGTGGTTTATTTTCATGAATTTGAAGTAACTAGAGAACTGACCCAGCTTGCTGTAGCCTCTGTAGTCTACCATGTTCATAATGCACTTTATCAGAGCAAATTAGCTCATAACTCACTCAAATCTCAGCTCAGTATTACTTGTCTGACCACACTTCATTTGCAGCAAAATCCTTCTATTTGTTTTGGTGGGTTTTTTTAAGAAATGGAACTTTGAATGATGCTTTGTTGGCAGATATATTTTTCTCCCAGGGCCATGAGTTGCATGGGTGTAAGCAAGGGCAGAGCTCGGCTCTAAATGACTAAAATGTTATGCTCCCCTGGCTGTGAGATGCCAAGGCAGTATATAAAAATAACTCAGAGCATGAAAGCTTCATAAGTAGCAGAAAGAAGGGTCTGAGCGACCTAGTGTGCCTCCTGCTTCCCAGGGGCCTGCAGAAGCGTTGTGCGCCTTCAGCTAGTGTTGCTGAGCTGGAGTACACAGAGCAGCTCCAAGGTGGGGGTGCAGGGCTGGGGAGGTGCCACACCCAGAAACCAGCAGCAGTGCCCTCGCTGACCAAACAGGCTGTGCTGACACTTTGCATGGAAAAGGGTGGGATGGACCACGAGTGTGGGTGCAGGGCTGCTGGTGGTGGTGGGTCCCAGTCATTGCTCACCACCATTCCAGTGTTGTGTCCACGCTGACTGCAGTTTTCCTGCAATGTGACAAGCAAACGAACCTTCTACATTTTGAATGAGTTACAGCTTCTATGGCATATTGTCATAGTAGCAATGTGATAACCTGCCTGGACAGTTCAGTCTGTACAACCGTACACACTGTGTCATAGAGCATTTCTGCTTTCATTCATTATACCTATTGAATGTTTCAGAACGTGTGATTTTTAGGTAAACTGAAAATGGAAAAAAAGTACAAGTTAGGTTCAATAGAGAAGAGAGGCAGTTTAATGAGAGAGAAAAGCTAACACTGCAGTTCTTAAAGCACAGGGGAAATTTAAGCATAGAGTACCAGAAATGGGATTTCAGCCTTTGTTCTTAATACGTGTTGCATCTAACAACTCCATTTGTTCCACTGTTCTTCAGTGCCAGAACTAAGCAAATAGTTTGCAATAAATAATTTAGCCTTTGAATTTAACCTTCATTCCTGCTCATGGAGTCCCAGTGTGCTGGTTGCAGTGTTTCAAACTTATTTGCAGTTCAAGATCATGCAACTTTTAGGGATGAAGGGAAGTTGGAGATATTTATTATTGTGATGTGCCGGTGTGATATGACACTCCCAATTGATCACAAGGTGCTGCTTGTCTTCCCTGATCTGATGGTTGCAGTGGGACAGTGAGGAGGGAAAGTGAAAGCTGTCATTTTGAGATGACAACATTTTGAGATGAAACATGAACTTCTCCTTTTGAAAAGATTAACATCTTGATACTTTTTGAGTGGGAAGGTTGACATGGAGTTACTACAAGAAACAGAAAAGACTATTTCTGACTGAGGGAGTAATTCTAGATATTCAGTCTAGGGTTGCATCTAAAGGGGACACTTTAAAACAGGACACCCTAAAACCACTTCCAAAATAAATTTCACCTTTTGCATTGCATTGTGAAATGGACTTCTATGTCAATGAGGAAAGTAAAGGATTCCTTGATGGTTCCACTACAAAACAGAGGCCAAAACCAGGTCACTTTGGGTTGTATTTTTTATCAGTCTTCCATTCCTAGCTCTGGTCAAACATATGGCTATGATTCCAACCTGAGAGATTGTTGGCTTTGCCTCAGACCGGGCCATTTTCTTACAATAAGGAGCTACAAAAATTCGGCTAGGAAAATGCCACAAAAGAGTTTCTCATACTGCAGCTCAAAGCATGCAGAATAAGCTGTGAGGATTACTGCCAGCTGCTTTTCCAATGAGAGAGAGGGAAGAGCAAGTTATACATATTTGACATCACAAAATACTTCTATGGCAACAACTCACTGTTTATCTGCTTAACATCCATTATTAAGCAAAAAAAGGGTACAAATATGAGAAACCAAATTATATTTTATCTGCTGTTCTTTTGGTGTGTAATTTTATGTCTCAAATAAATATGCAAGTTTTCAGAATTAAAAGGGAAAGCTTCAGCATTGCCGAAGTATCAGTCTTTCTCTGAGTGATTACATTGCAAAAAATAAAGCCTTGCAAGTGACCTTGCTAGAAGACTACAAGGTTTTGAAAGATCTCAATAGTGGAGAGAAATCTCATGTATCTTCCTTTCAGTTTGGAGATGGGAATCAACAATATTTAGAATGGGTTTGGCACAGTTCATGAGAGAAAAAAAAATTAAATTCTATATGCAAATGAGAAAAAAGACTAGAGTAAAACTAATAAATTGGCATGAATCTGAAAAATGAGAGGGCTAACACAGAATTTAATTGATCTCTCAGTTTGTAAAAAACGTAAGTTTTTTTTATAAATAAACATTAATTGCTTAAGAATTCTGATAGGTTTCTTACAGGCATCCATAAGCAATTTCCCTTTAGCCTCAGTGACAGATAAGTATCACAATTTTCTGGACAGGGAGGCTTGAAATCACATAAACAGGTCTTGATAGCCTTTTATTTTTAGAAATCTGAACTCAGCTGACAAGAAGTGTTAAAAATTCCACTGTTTATAAAAAAGAGAGGAAGTACCTAGACCCTAAAAAAGGATTAAATACTTTTTTAAAGGTATGAAAATGCTACTTAAACAACAAAAATATTTTCCTGCTTTTCTATCTTTATGTCCTTTACTATTTTCCTTTTGAAAAGAGATGAGATCTCTTTTATTACTTGCTATCTTCAGTTTTCTCTCTTCCTTCATTTCCATCCTTGACAACAATATGCAATTCATTTTTTAGCAAAATTGGACAATAGGAAAAAGTAGAATGAAAAACATCCTCACATTTTAATGCAGAGATACTGGCATATGCAGAAGTAAATGCCAGGCACTATGCACAATCCAAGGATAATCCTTTTGTGTACTACATGAACTTGTGAAATCATTATCCCAACAATTAACCAGCATGATTAATGAGACAGGGGAAAAAAAAGAATAATTGCTGCTGCTATTCAGTTGGTGCAGAATCTAAATGTCCCTTGACTTCATCTATTTTACTGTACCTCTTGCTGGAGTATCTTCAATCTTTTAGAAAGAGAGGCTGCCATGAGTCTTGGCCCAGCTATTTTTGACTGTAGCAAACATTACATTGATGCTGTCACACTGTCCCAGCTACCATTCTCTTTTTCTTTCCAATGAATGCACCAGGGTCTTATTAAATAAATCAAAATTAAAAAAAAAAAAAAGGGGGAGAAGGGAGGGAGAGCGAGCAAGGCACAAATCAAATGAAGCCGAGTGGGCTCTGTTTGCAGGCTGTGGCCTTGCTCCCACTGGGCCCACGCAGCACGTGCCCTTTTATCTTACTGCCTTTAAGCTATGGTGGTCTGTTCAACCTTCTGGGGCTACATATGTCTCTGCACCAGGATAATTGTTCTCAACAGCATGAGCTTAACTCTATCATCCCTCCTGCCTCTTGACTTACTGTAAATTAAACAGTGGCTCTATGAAAAAAATTGAAGCCGGGAAGTTTCAGCAGTTCTTTAAGACTACCTTTTTAAAAAGAGAACTTATTTTATGTGAACTGTGGAACATTTTTCTGGTTTCCATGTGATGACATGGAAATAATTTTAAATCTGTCCTTTGCTTTTTTCTGGCTTTTTTTTTTTTTTAAGACCTCTGAAGCAAAGAACAATCAGAAAGAAATTAGATTAATGGGGAAAGAAGACTAGACATGGACAGACAATATATGCATGGAAAACATGCAGGAAGCCAAATTCCCATTCAGAGTTTGCCAAATTACCCACAACTTCTCTTTCAAAGCCCTGCTAATAATGCTCCATTGTATGCAAAGCCTATAAGAATAGAGTTAATAACAGTGTATGAGTATCAATTACACATTATAGATGTAAATCTTACAAGCCCCCCTCTACTCAGTAGGGAAGGGGCTATCTTTGTGCCATGCAGAGTCGAGAACACTCTGTTAGCACTGAGCAAATAATAAAAAATAGTAATAACAGGCAGAAAGCCTCTTCAGTTCAAGTCACATTTTAACTCCTTAGGATAAAACTCAAGCAATGCAAAGTTTTCACAGATGTTGTCACCCTAATCTGTACTGAAAATGTTCTTTAACTCCTTAGAATCCCTTGGATGTCTTGTTCTTTTTACATGTATTTTTCTTTTCAAAAAGAACAATCAGGAAATTTTAAACTTCCTTTGTCTTCATCCTAATGCCCTTCCCAGCACCTGTTTCAATTTAAATGAAAAATTTTTAACAGAGACTTATGTTTAGTTAGATGACATTTTACCAGCACCTTTTATGTTGGCATCCTTATTCTTCTGTCTCTGGAAATACCTGTGTTGAATGACTGATTTTATTTTTGGAAAACACCAAAAGAAATTTATCTTTTTTTCAAAAGAATGCGAAGAATGGAAATCATTGAGTCATAATTTTTATGTTCTTTACTGGAATCTGTCCAAACTGGGATTTAAGTCAAAGCAGATAGCATCATGTGAGGATTTAACTCTGTCAGCTGCACAACTGCAATTTTCAGTGTATACATTAGTGTAAAGCTGTATGCAGGGACAACAGTGTTGATACTGCTCAAGATTTTAGGTGTTCCTTGCAGAACAACCATGATCTCTCATAAAGACTTTGTGTCTTCTGTAATTCTGATAATTGTTTCCCTTAATCTGCAACAAAAAATTACTTAGTGTGAAGGAACACAAGTTTACTTCTTCTTCAGATGGTGTATTAAGATGCACAGTTATACTGCAGCATAGCAGGATTCTTCACTGAACTACTCTCCATGTGGAATTTAGACGATGTGTAAGTGGTGTCTGTGTGTTTCTTTGAACTCAGGACTGTCAGAAAGTCGTCATGTCCCTTTCAGGCTTTTTACACCAGCGATTTGAGGTTAAGCTCCAAAGGGAGCTTTACCAACAGATCTTGAAGACTCTATGAGATTCTTGCTCAGACTGAAAAGTCCTCAAGGCCAATTCACAATTTGAAACTTTTTTATGCACCCAGGTTTTAAAAAGGGCTGTGTTGGCCTAAGTATCTTCCTTAAACAGGTCTTAAACAGTGTTGCATAAAACCTAAAATAGTTCCAGTCACAGAGTGAAAAGGTCTTCTGGAGATGAAGTTTCTAATTTTAAGCAGTGGTTACTGACGCTCTCAGTCAAGTTATAATTTCTTTACCAGCAAACAAAGACTAAAAGTTCATTATTAACTTTTCCACACCCTTGCTATGCTGGTATCTGTAAAGACAGCATGTTTCATTACCTGGTTTGTAGCAGAGGCAGTAAAAACTCTGGTTCACTGATTCACAGCTATCATAATGGCATTCCCTTCTGCTGTAGATGTTTATGGAAACACGTATTTACTAGAAGTATATACATACATATATGTACGTGTGTAACAGTACATCCACACTTAGTGCAAAACAAACTCATGGTAAAATGTCCAAGCCTACAATGACTTCTGCACACCTACAAGCTGAACAAGTTGTGGACACCCATGATCCCAAAGCTGTGCAGACCTTCCTTTCCCAACACCTCAGCATTTGAAGCCCCACAATACATGTCTGACAGTGACATGTATGGCCCCTCTGTGAGACCTTCAAAAGTGGGTGGCAGGACATGCTCCTAAGGAATTTTTGGAGGAGCTGTTAAACCCTTCAGAAAAAACAGAAGAAGAAATGTCACATTCCTTTGGGCCTACAGCAGGAAGGTAAAACTGGACTTGGCCTCCCCAGTTGTCACAGTCATAGTTCAATGCTTGTACTATCTGTGTGCCTGGACATGCAGTCTGAGCTGGCAGATGCTCCTTGCTCCTCTTTATCACAACATCAGGGATCATTCAAGGCTAACAGGAAGGCACACAGTGTCTCACATGTTAGCTGAAAGACCAGTCTTTGGCCACTATCTTAACACTGTCTCGTTCCTAATCAGTGCAGATGAGCTCAGAGATCTGCAATTAGACAGCTGTAGGTTTCCTCTGCGCTAGTCAACCAAAATATTCATGCCTAGCATGTAAGACAGGCCAGATTTAAGCTACATATTTTATACAGATTTTTTTCTGAGAAAACATTTGGCCTCTTATATTTGCACGTTGCTGTATGTGTGGAATTTGGTGATATCTCCTGCATGTAGCCTCTTTAGGTCCTCTCAGTTGGCTTTGTTTAAGTATCTGATTCATCGAACAGCTTTGTACAATTTGGGCCTGGTTCAAAGCCAGTTTAAGTCAATGCTAAAGCAAACCAGGCCTTTATATACTCTGCTACAGGCCTTCTTTTCCCATGTCTCAGTTTCTTGGTCCTTCAGACTTTTTTGAGGTACAAAGTTTCATGAAAAGGCTATCTGGTCCTATTCAGAGCCTAGTTTTCAAGGACTCCTTTATCACTTATTTTCCCAAGACAGAGGCAGACAAAATGCTGTGGTTGGTGCATTTGGACTATAAAGTTAAGTGGGCAGAGGTCACCTACAGAAGTGACCACCACAGCCTGTGAGCAACTGGAGGGAAAGAGAGCAACTCACAGCTTGACCTCTCCACAATGAAAGCAATCCCAGAAGACCACAGCAAGTTGATTAAAGGTTTCAGAGTGTGCAGAGAGGGTCCAGCAGTCTGTTTTGTTCCCAGTGTCTGGGTGCACTGGGGGCTCCTTCTCCTTGCTTGACTACCAGCTCCTGTCACCCTGGCTCAGACTGAGCACCCTGCCCTGCAAGGGAGCCTGAAGGGCACTCAGGCAACAGAGGGGCCCAAAGCAACAACAGCCTTCGTGTGCTATGCAGAGACAGGTTTTTTCAATAATGCAAAACTCTTCAGGGTGCTCTGCAGATATACTTACACCTTGAGGGACTGTTTTATCTTTAGGCACTGCAATATGGCAAATATTTTTTAAAAAATCTGTTGTTCTACAAAGCATGGTACAGGAATAATGAATTTCTAAGGCTTGAAATGCTGTATTTGTGTTCTGTCACAGGTATTTGGTGTAAGTTGAGGCAACTCACTCTGGTGTAGTTCAAGGGAGTTTATATGCTTGCTCCTATGGACAAGACTGGATTGCAACCTTTGTCTTCAGGGGAAGTTTTCTTCCTCTGAATCAGTCTCTTTATGGGGAGGGGGGCTCAGTATGGATTTATTCATGATGTTTTAGGCATTAACATTAAACAGCTCTAGCCCAAATCCTTGTAAATAATAATAGTTGTTTAGAGTATAAATGAAGTAGTAAAACTTACCTTTTAAGAGCTACTTGGGATGTAGCCAAAGTACTAAATAAACAAACCTTACACATTTAACTGTTGACCATACTGAGCTTACTGGGAGGCTAAAAACAAAGGAAAACTTCCCCAACAAACAAAAATCCATGCTAGGCTAGACAGAGAAAAAGAGACTGCAAAGTTGCAACAGGGTGAAATAAAGTAGAGACTCAGAAGATAGTTAAAATGCTACTCTTGTCTCTAGCAAGAAACCTGACTACAGAGCAGTAAGAATGTCTTTTTATTTCCAGAGCTTGCTAAGCCTGTGATAGATGTATATCTGGAATATATTTCTTCTTGTGTGAACAGACTACATATCACTATCATTAACCGTAACTCAGCATGTTTATCACAATGCATTTCAAGGAGGCAGGAAAACACACAGGTTACTGTTCTAATGCTGCAATAAGTCATGGAACTATCAACTTACTCATTGTTTTTAGTGTAAATTTCATATTTCACAAGGTTTTTTTCTCCTTAGAAATGGCTTATGCAAAACATAGTAGAAATATATTGGAATGCCATGCCTGAGTCTTGGTAGCATTTCTGCAGATCAGTTCAAAGCAAAGAGTATTTCTTCACTCGAATGTGTTATGTTGACTGAATAATGTGTTAGTGCAGTCAAGAATACAGTATTTGTCATCCCTGACACTTTGAGAAGATATTTGCTCAAATAGAGTTCAGCCTAGTTCTGCAAAATATTTGTTGCCAGGCTCAGATTCACTATTTGTGGGTAAGGTTGGATGCTTCTATTCCTTTTAAACTTGTTCCCTCTAAGACACTGTTCAGGAGTCTCACTGTTTTCAGCATCCAGATTTCGTATCAGTAAGAAGTAATTACCTCCCTGAGAAAATCCCCTTTCGTCCTGATTGAGGCCATGTCACTGCAGCAGAAATGTTATTCAGCAGCCACTGGGCATCCTTGGTGGTGACATCTGTTTGGTTGTCTGGTGAGGGATTGAGGTATAATCAGTCATATAGGTGTTGAATAGTATTGGCTTCCTGACAGACCATCAGAATGGCCATAGAAGCAGTTTTAAAATCAGCCTTTTTGTTTCTGCCACCCAGTGAAACACTGTGATGTCTGGAGAGCACTTTTATGTACAGTATTGCACAAAACAGGACAAGAAATTACTTCCAAGACAGAAAAATAATACACTAACAGGGGAAAAAAGAAGAAATTGCTTTGCCTATCAGTTTTTTCTTCACTGATATGTGAATGACCAGCTGACTAACTCATCCATGGCATCAGAAACAAAGAGTTAAACCATCCATCTTCTCTAGAATTTCTAAATGAATTACATATTATTGCCTAAGATTTAGATGAAGGTAAGGCAGAGCTTACAGTTCTATTGTTAACAGTTAGTGAATAAAAGATGAAGATTAGCATGATTAAAGAGAAGTGAAACAGGGGTTCAGCAGTATTAACTCAAGAGAATAATTCTCCTGGACACTACTGGGACTGTGTCCATGACCGAGGACAGAAGAATTATGCTCTAAGGTAAGTAAAAAGCAGACCCTGTCTAACCAATCCCCTAGGGGAATGGGAATTATTACAGGGCATGCTGTTTTCTCTTGTTTTACGGGCATAGGCAGCCACCTGGAAAACATGTGAGGAAACCAAAGCAACTGGCATCAAATCTAATGTAACTGAGTCCAGACTAGCATGTGAAGATTATGGGTTATTTTTTGCAGAGCTAAGAGTGAAAGCAGGGACATAGCTGCTGAGGTTTTGTGTCTCAGAACAAGACTCACAGTAAAGAAGAGTTGATACACTTAATTTTCACTCAGGGAAGAGTATATGGATAAAGGAAACTGAAGTAGAGATTTGGTGGGTATAGCCGTGGCACGAAAGCAAGGAAGAGAAATTTGGGGGATTCATTTCACATAACTGTAGGCACTACACTACAGATAGCTATATTAGAGCAAGTCACCCAGACTCCCTTTAAAGTCAGTAGAAATAAATAGTTGCTTTTAGAGTGTAATTCATCTTAACCTCAAGTAAACAACTAAAATGTCAGCGATTGTGCCCCAGAAGTGTCTTTCTCTGCTTTAACCATGCAGCATTGCTCAGATGAGACTGTGCACGCCACAGATGGAGGTATGGATCATCCCATGAGGTTTCAGAGGGACAGCAGGAACAACAGACTGACAGGGTGCTGCACACAGAAGGGGGGTGCTCCCCCATTCAGCTCTCCACAGGCAGATGTGGAGGAAATCTGCAACTAACCCAATATTTCTCCACAAACTTTAATTTTCATCTTTGCTATCATTTGCCCAGTACCTCCACCTCTGCAAGCTGTACATAGAGGAAAACAAAACAATAGCAAAACATATCATTCTTTCTTGATTGTTATATAATTTAAAAGTATTAAAATATAAAGACAGCTTCTAAGTATAACAGCATTTCAGTACCCACCTTCCAAAGTTAACGGCATTTATTTACATGTAGACCTAGGTAAGCAACAGCCTTGGCTGTTGTAAAAGAGACTGGATTCAAGCCACAACTCAGAAATAAATGCTTTTGCACTCAGTTCCAATGGTTTCATTGCAAGCTTTACCTAATGAGTTCTCCAGACTTACTGCAGGCACCACACTCAGCTGGGTTGGTGTCCAGACTTTATAGCTGCTGGACTTGAAAAAGTGCAATAAGATCTTAAAGCAGGGAAACTCAACCTACATCAGATAGCTAGCAGGACATATTTATTGCACAAGTACTCTTAGGATCCATTAGGGCCTCCATTAAGACCAGTATATTGAAAAGACTAAAGAAATGGCAGAGAAACTGTTACTTACTTGATGTTATGAACAGCATAGGCAGTACCATAAACTTCCAGAAACAGAAACATAAATCATAAGAAAGTTATTGTTCTTTTGGTAACAGGAAGCTAAGAAAATGTTTTTCTCACACTTTTTCTGAAGGTATTTCTGGCTATGCAACTATAAAAACCAAAACATTACAAGGTCCTTGAAGTAAAACTACCTGATGATACCATTAAGGAAGATATTTCTTTGCTGACCTTTTCTCTGGCACTGGAGTTTGGATTTAGCTGCTGTATAATACCAGAACATTTTGAGCTATACAATTCAGATGTGTTTTCTGTGACTGATACAAAGCTTCTGTGAGTTATAAAAAACTGGTGAAGCTACATGAGAAGAAAGAAAACTCTTACGTGGTATTTTCAGAAAGCTGTACTTCAATGAACTGTGAATGTTACTTTTCCTTCAGTGTTTGTTTAAAAAAACTAAGGAAGCTGTGATTCTTTGGGCCTTGTTTCATTAGATATTTAGCAAGAACTTAAGAACCAAAAGGACCATTCACTCCTCTGTTCTGCAAGAGGCAGTAATGTAAGACAATTTCAGCCTGAAACAGTGCTAAAGAACCAGATACTTAGTTTTTCTGACTTAAAAGGAACAAGAATATTTTAATATTCATTCTTTTCAGAAAGAGAAAGAAAATGCATCATAATGCTTTTTATTGTGCACATGCCAGAAAGGAAAATATCACCTCTGAATATTCCAGTCTTAAAAGTCATACTAGAAATGATCCTCTCCAGCCTTGCCTTCCTGCTTCCCAGCAGTCAGCTGAGGCCTTAGAGCTCACACTCATACTGCTACATGTAAAAGCCAGTCTAATCCCTCACCAATTTATATTTTCAGCTTTCAGAACTTCCTGTGGCCATGAGTTTTACAATTTATGTGCTGTTTGAAAAAGCATTTCCTTTTGTTAAGTTTAAGTCTACTGCCTAATAACATTTGGTATGACCTGTTGTCAATGTGTTGCCTGTGCAACTTCAGACGGGCAAAACCTGATTTTATAGACTATTATATTTTCCCTTACTCATTGCTTGAAGAGTCATACTTTATTTAGTCTCTCTTCCCACAAAAAAGCCATTCAATAATCTGATTTTTATTGCCCTTTTCTGTACTTTTCCATCTCTACTCTATAATTTTTGTAATAGTGGGACCAAAAATGCACATAGAATCCAAGAAATGAGTGTGCCATTGATTTCTACAGTGACATAGTAATTTCTATTCTGCTTTGCTCTTTATCTTATTCTGACAATACAGATGATGCTTTTTGCTCTTGTAACTATCAGTAGGCACTGAGCTGACATTTTCCAAGAGCATTCACAATGAGTCTAAAATCTCTTTCCTGAGGCTTATTAGGTAATTTAGAAGCTCTTGAAGTATACATCCAGTTAAAATTGTTTTTCTCACATGCACTGAACTTAGCAGCACTGAATTTAATCTAATGTTTAACCACTTGGATGGTTGATATTGTGAGATGTAGCTGCAACTTCTCACAATCCACTTAGGGCTGACTTTGCCATCTCACTATCCACCTCACTTTTTACTGCCCCATCTGTAAAACCTATCAAACTCTGTCTAATTTACCAGCACAGTTAATTTTTTTATTAGCACGGCTTATCTGAAGTCTTGGCACAAATTGCTTCAGGGATTCCTTTAATGTACCTTGTTTTATATTGTAACTTTTTCATCATTGTGTATGCTTAGTCTTCTGAGACAAGAAGACCTGTTTGAACATTTTTTTTGTTCTGTAATTTTTCTTTCTTTTTATTTTTCTTTTCTTTGCCCTCTTTTATTTTAAAACTTGAGTTTCTATTTTATGAGATAGCACCATGAAATATAAAATAATAATATGGGTCTAAAATTCATTAATTTGTGACAGGGATTCAGCATTTAATAAAGAGGAAAGTGAATTAAATAACAATAGACTGCCTGTCAGAAAGCAACTAAAAGATGACACCAGAGTGTATTCCACATAATACTTCTACCAAAGCTGTAGAAGTGAAAATAGGCTGCAGCCTACCTCCTAGAAACAATCTCCACTCACTCCAGAAAAAAATTACTCAGAAGCTGTGCCACTGTACAACTTGCATTCTCTTCATTCTTCACAAGCACAAACGGCTGCTTGAATTATGACTTTAAAATTTTAAATATGTCCAAATTCTCTAGGAATATGATATTTCGAGTCAAAAACCTTCCTGATGCACTAGGACTTATCTGGAGCCTGCATTTCATTACAAATCAAAATTTGCAGGAGTTTTTCAAAATTGAAATGTTCCTTGTTTGCTGTTCTCACTGTTCTTCTCTCCTTGTCAGCTCTGGAGAAATTTTGAAAACTTCTATCTCCTTGATTCTGATGTAGATTATAGAGTGGGAGGTTTTGGTACTACAAAAACAAAGTCATTCATTGCCTACACTATAATGAAAGCTACTGCATGAAACATGACTATCATAAGTGATGATGGCATTATCTAAAGCATTTGGGTTTATATTTGATTTTAGTGATTGTGCTGATTATAAAATAAAGAGTTCAATTCTAATGATACGTATGGATTCACTGGGGAAAAAGCTTTATTCACTGCCACTGCTCCTTTGCACTGACATTTCTGAATCAAATAATAGCTATGAATTGTTGGGCCTGATGCTCGTCTGCCTGGGCAAATTAAGAAAATCTCCAGAAAAATCTATGAAACTGATATAATCATAATTTTTCTCTCTGTCTATTCATGCATATTCCCCTTTCTGTTGTTTTCTGCTTCCTTTCTCCTCACTGCAGTTTGACTTGGGGCAATTCTGTACACCTATAACTAACAAAAATAAATTATCTCAAGTATTTCAAGGGAAAAAATATGTAACACTACATCAAGAAGAAAGAGCAGTCTCATATGGAGGTAAAGCAGATCTATGTTTCATTCTGGCCCAGACGGCCTTCCTCTACAAATGGCATCATCCAGTTGGGACTGAACTTTTACACAACATAGATTCTATCCCATCTACCCCGTTCTGTAGTGAGTGACTTTTTTTTTCAACATTGATGATAAAGTTTTTGCAGCTCCAGTTCCTGTGTTACATGGCTATAGGAAGATATCATCTTTGTGTAAATGAAAAACAAACAAAATTTTTTATCTGTCATACCTACAAAGAAGAGATGGAAACGCAATGCAGGTGCATCTTAAAATATTACAACTCACAACTCTTTTTGAAAGTCAGCAGGTTTTGGAAACATAATTATAAAGCAAATTTCATAATTTCAAGAAGAGGGCGAAGATAGTGAAAGAGGTCCTTGGACCTGATTATAAACTTACCAACCGCACTGTCAACCATCAAGTGTTTTACTTCCTTCCCTAAAGGGAGTCTAATGCCAAACCTGCTGGTTTCTAAGCAGGGATGAGTACAGGGTAATTCTGAGCTTTAACCCATAATTTTATTACAAGATTCTAAATGTTAAGCTTCCTAATGGAGCTCTCACAGTACTGTATGATGTGCTCTTTTTTTTGTTTTATCCTTCTACTTTAGAGCACAAAAACTTTTTTTTTAGAAGACAAGAAACACAGAGGACATTTTTCATCAGATCAAAAGGACTGAAATACTTTCTGCTGTCACTTCTCTGTCTGTTGAAGTTTGTCTGTGGCACTTCAGAGTCTTTTATAGGGGCTTTTTCTTTATTCTGTCGTGGGATAGCTTCCCAAAATGTCCTTCCAGTTTTCCATTTAAGAGATGTGAGGGATGAGTAGATTTCGTAGCTGCTAAAGCTATTTATTGTTTTCCTGGATGTGGATTATATTTTGTTGCCTATAAGAAGGCAGTCATGGAAAGAGATAATATCATCACTTAATATTTATGAATGGATAGTTTTATTTTAATGGTGAAATCGATACTTGTCCCTAGAACAGTTTGTTTATTTCTAGAACAGAACAATGAGCAGGATCATCAGATAGCTTTTAAGATTCCATAAATGAAAAATATCTGCTTATTAGCTCTTTTTTTTTTATCTAGCTTTTTGGATCTTGTTCTTGAGCCAGTCACAGAGTGTTCAAGAGAGATTATTCCATAAGCCTCTAGTTTTATCATATTCTCCTCGGTTGTGCAATTCATTTAAAGAGCTATTCCATATTTCACTGAAGGTTATACACATAGATGTGGTTATGGATATGTGCATCTGTGTGTGTTTATTTATGGAATTGTCAGCCTGCAGAGAATTGCCTGTGACGTACACAGATTTATTTATCTGGTTATTTGGAGCATAGTTTCAAAATAATTGCCAGGTGAGATTGAGATTTTATTGCTAGTCCTCTCTATTTCACAGCTTTGCTGAAGTGGTTTAATTATCAGCTATTAGAGGTGATAATTCATGCACCAAATCTGAAGGGAGCTTTAAAAAAAACCAACAAAACCCTCAGTGTGCCTTCAATGCTAGAGAGAAGAGTTCTGCTTGCTATTTATACCCCTCAAACTTGCTTTTGCCATAGCAAATAAGCCATGGTGTAGTGCTGCCTCTTTGGGATTTTTTTTTGGTTTTTTGTCATTTTGTCATTTTGTCCTTCAAGCTGTGCTCGTTGGCTGGGATTTTGTCAAGGGGCTGGTGGGCTGTGTGACACCACAAATGGTGCTGCAGTGGAGACACAGGCTCACTGCTGATGGCTCACACTCCCCCAGCCATCTGGCCCCGGGGCAGAGCTTGCTGCTGCTGGTGCCTAGCAGAACACCGGCCGTGCCCTACTAAGGGGGTACACAGGGGATGCCTCCTGATGCTTGGGCTCAGGACTGATGAATACATACAAAGTGCTGACCCTCAAACCCTCCTTCAAAGATAAAGTACTTGAGCAAGGCGTTTAGCTGAAGCTGTTGGATATGGGGATAAAACAGGGGAAATGGCACCCCCATAGCAAAACTGCCATGAGGAATATATGAAAGAGCAGAAATATATCTGTACTTTGAACTATTCTAAAATCATGATACCAGTATCTATGCATCCTCCTTGGAACCATGTTACTCTGATGTTTATGAAGTTAATGCCATAATCTTACAGACATCATCTGTGTCTGATGTGAGGTTTTGGTAACATCTAGTACACTGATAGGGTAATACATGTGAATAACTGCATTTTTTTTTTTCCTTTTTTGGTTTTTTTTTTCCCAAACAAAGCTGAATGTCTTTGAATCCAAGGCTCCTCCAGCCAGGGTGTCTCAGGCATCTTGGTTTTCTTTTGTTTGTTTTATAAAGCTGTATGTACCCTGAAGATGCACTCTCTTCTTTCCTCTCTTATTTCTGTCTTGTATTCTTTCTCAGCTTTTCTGTATTTACAAAACAAATAGAAAATCTGTTTTGAGACCTAAGGAGCAGGGTGAAGGTATTTGTAGATTACAATTACTTCAATTAAAATTCTTTCTCTGTTAATATAGTAATGCTTTGCATTAGAAAGTGTCTTATCTGGAGAAAAGTTGGCATTCTTTTTTCTGTCATAAGCATTTTGATGTAACCTTATACAAGCATATGAAGTAATAAAATTATCCCCATGGTTAATATCTTAAAATTCCTAATTAATTTTAAATGAAATGCCTTCCATTCTAAGCTTCCATTAGAAAAAAATTAAATCTCAGACATCATTCCCTTGTTTTTGTTGAAGTTTGAAACATCCAAAAAAAATGTACTGAATTAAGAGAGAAAGAACACTAAAACAAGACCAAGAAGTAGAAAATCAGAAGTCGTTTATACTTATAGAATAAAATATTTTAATTAGTAAAAAAAAGATAAAAACTAAAATAGAAGGAATAGAATAAAAAAAGATACATAAAAATGAATATAAGCTAAATGTATTATTTATGAAAAAAAGGAAAGTAATTAAAATAAGAAAGCCAGGAAGGTCACATGACTTCAGTTTTAAATTTATTGATATTACATGTCAAGAAGGTTTTTTTTAATTATACATATTTCAAAATCTCAATTTCCTCCTGGTTTTCTTTGCTTTTTTCCATCCTAAAATGAAATGACATCTCCCCAGTCAATCTTTTCTTCTATTATATTTCAAACTATGGTTTAAAATAATATTCCCTATTTCTCAGTTTTTGCAGTCACAGTCAGTGGAATTGTGTGCTACCATTTATTTGTTCTTTTGACTAGCATTTGAGAGAAAGAGGCTGCACTGAAAGCCCTAATACAGCTTCAGTGACACCAAGGACTCCATCATCCTGAAGTGGCCATTGAGGGATCTATTGACAGACCAGAAGAAAAAAACCACAACTGACACATTTCTTCAGTATTATTGAAGACAAAGGGCAAATTATGGCCTTGACATGAAACATAAATTATGCGCTCTGGATTTTGTTCATATGGATTTGGCTAAAAACCTTGTCCATATTGGGTGATACTAGCCTGAGTGTGTTTTAAAGAGGTTGGGAAAAGGGAAGCAGAGGAAAACTAGAGAATTTTTGGGGTTCTTCTACAGATAAAAATACATTTTTATTGACTCATTTTACCTCAGATGAATATGTTGGGAGGATTTTTAGTTTAGCTTCTTATTGCAGCAGATGGGGATCCCAGCTGCTTGTTTCTTTCCATCCTGACAATCTGGTTATATCAGTTTTTCTAGCAGCTTGCATGTCGAAGGCTTAATCACAAAGAAAGAGGCTAGAAATATCCTTTCTTTAGAAAACAGAACTGAAGCTAGAAATCAATTTCCACCTTTTCTTCTGACTGAGTCACTGGTAGCGGTGATATCCACTAAGGACATAGGTTAGATTTGTTAATAGTAGGGTGACCAGGGTATGCCATGGACACCTCGCTTCTCCTTAAGCAGCCTACAGTACCCTTCTCCTACAAAATATAGGTGACCATCAGTCCAAGAGCTTTCTCATCAGACTGGGACAGGGCAGTCTTTGCACCTCTAAGCTGAACCTTGAAAACTTGCTGTTTTATAAAATTTGAGGATTTTATTTAATACCAAGTTAAGGTAATTGGACAATATGAATTGTATGGCTCAGCCTCTTAACCCTAAAGCTGTAATGACAATTTATTTAAAGGGAGACCTGATATTAAATTGCAGCACTGATGGCTGTGACTCCCTAACCAGTTGTCTTGAGAGACTTTAGTTTTGCTCTTAAATGAAGAGGGATTGTTCCTAACCTAATGTGGCAGAGTCTAGATGGTATTGAATCAGGGAGAAAGACAACATGAATTATTGAAGGATTTTGAAGAGTGAAAGAAGAAAGGGACAATGAAAAATTTTGAAAAGCTAGATAGTCGCATTGAGAGTATCTTCTCTGTCTTGAAAAGGAGACACATAAGAAGAAAAAAACCCAGACAACTGCAAGACTATTTTCATGAAGACTTGTAGAGCAGAATTTCAAAGTATTATAGGTAAGGTCTTGAACCCTTCTTCAGCTTCACATTTAAAATATAGTGAATAGTCTAAGGACTGAAATCTAAAAAGTTTGTTTAATGAAATGTTTTCCATAGGGCCTTTGCAGAAATGGGAGGAAAAAAAGCATCAACTATAGTAAGAGGAAAGATTTGCAATTAAGTCATTTATCTAATAATACAAAGAAATCTCTGTCTCTCTCTTCCATTACATTCTCTTTTCATGCTAAGCAAGACATTCAAACCAAACCTTTTACAGCAGCTCATGAATTTAAAAAAAATTTTTTTTTCCCCTTTTTGAAACAATTAGCTAGGATAAAGCATTTGAGGTCTGCTTTTTGAAAGTCCTGTGGATTCATTGTCATGAGTTAAATTGACAAAATTTGTTTCTTTTATGTGGAAAATTCTATATAGCAATGCGTCTTCTGAAAATATCAGGTGATAGCTATCTTAGAATGGGCACTCAAGACTAGTGGAGATTTTGACCTTTATACCTCTGTGCTGCTGCTGCAGTGTGTTCAGCTCCCCAGTACTGAGCACTGGCTGGAACTGCAGGCAGAAAGGAGCAGTCCTCTCTCCAGAAAGTGTTTGAATAGTGTGGAGCATGGGGCCACATATTAAACAACTCTCCATCTCCGTAACACTCTGCTTCATCTTCTCTGAGAGGTATATTGGGCTTTAACTGGATGAATGTTGCTGCTACGAGTGCAGAGCGAGTGCTAATTCCTGAGGGGGCTGTTGGTAGCCTCTTTAGAGCTGTAGTAAATAATGACTAAGTCCATGAATTACACAGAGTTAATGCACTGAGGCTTGTGTTCTCTATATGCTTTGTCTTGCATTGTAGCTGGTCTGCTATTTACTGTACTACTCTGCAGTTTCAAAAACTGTTTAGGCAATCTTTGACCATGAAGAATCTCACAAGTGTTCTGCTCTGTTTGCTGAACCCCAAAGTGTGGACTGTTGCCCAAAATTTGACGGAACTATTCAACATCCTTTACTTTTTCAGCCTGGGAAAAAACCCCACGGGAGCTGCTTTGCAGCAGAGCCAAGGTTGATTTTCTTGTGCTATTTCACCACTTCCAGTTCTAACCTGAAGTGGAAAACATGTTGGTGCATGAGAATTTGAAGATGATTTCCAAACACTTTCTCACTAGCAAAAAGGTGCAGTCTGAGCTCAGATTAGATTCCAATTGCTCTGCTTACTTGTCTCAGTGAAAGATTTGTCTCTTCTTCTAGTGTGATAAATCCCAACGAAGGCCAGCATAGTCTCCAAAACCAGAATATACCTACTTGTGGAGTGGGAATCACCTTACCTAACTTTATCAGTTATCTTCTCCAAGTTGTCTATGTTCCATCTGCAGGCAAAGGAGAGAGAAGAGCATTTCGAAAAGCTGATTCATCCCATCCTGACCGATTAATGCAGGCTAGTAAATTGCCATCTGGATGTGCCTGCCACTTGCTTTTTCTCCCTGCACAAGCTCAAGAGGGAACCTAGGTAATCAGTTTAGACCAGACAATTTTTAGATGAATGAAGATAAGTGTGATGACTCCTATCCTCAGGTGTGCATCTGTGTGAGAGAAAAAGCATGGGTGGTGGGAGAGATAAAAGATGGGCACAGTTTAAACACAGTGTGAGAGTTATCTTACAGTGTTTCTGTATGTGTTTGCTTATCTAGTGTCTGTGTGTGGTTTTGTTTGTGTGATTTTCTTTTGCTCCAGGATAACGACAAAAGGGGGCTGCAGAGCAAATGATTTTTCCGATCAGCAACAGGTAACCCTGCCAGCCGTTGGATGCTGCTGAATATCCACCCAGAGGATCACCAGCATCTTGGAAGTCTCATGAGCAATACTTCAAAGCACAGACTGGCATTATGTTGCATGGCACCTTAAGGGTTCCAATGGTTTGCAAGTGAAATTGCTTTTCTGGTTTCTGTGATTTGCATGTGAAACTGATTTTATTGGATTTATTTGATCAGGAGGCACAAGCGTTTCCCAGAGGAGTATAAATAGACATGTTACTAGAAACTGAGTAGATGTGATGAACCATAAATTTGGGAAGCAGTGGCTGAATGTTAGCAAATTTTACATAACTGCAGTTATTTTACAAGATTTTGATTTCCTGTATCAATTCATGCTAGAGAAAGACAAAACACTTTGAAAGGACAAATTGAATGAAACTCTGGTGGATGCCAAACCCCATCATTTTCAGAAGTACATTCCTGGCTTTGAAATCTATTAATATTTTGTGCTTGAAACCTAGAGACATTGCTTCCTCTGACTGATTAATAATTTTCTTTGAAATGTTAACATTTATTATTTATCACTGATCCCTATTTAAAAGCCCATTTTTCTCCTTCAGTTATGACAGTGGAAAGCTCAAATCTATTACAGAGAAGCCTGTAGTCCTCAGTAGCTTTAATTGCTTGGTTGTGGCCTGCAACCCCCCTTGCAATGCAGTGTCTCTGTACAGACAAAATGAAGCAGTACGAGCTTCTGATGCACCATTTTTGAAAGAGTAGACTACTTGTCTGCTGGAAATGGTTGTGAAGACCAGGGTCCATGATTCTGCTTTTTCACACTCCTGTGACTATCTGCCTAAAGCCATGTGGTCTTTCATCTTAAACCTCATTTCTAAGCTTTTGAGGGTCTTTGCCATATCCACCACAAAAAGTTCTGGTCCCTGACTAGAATTTTGAGACACCATGGATGTGAATAATAAATGTCCTTTATCTTTACAGAAAGTGACTAATCTTATGGTGGTCTTTGCTCGCCTTCATTGCCTCATCCATCAAACTCTTACCTACCCTCATGTTCAAAAGCAAAACCCACAGAAAACGAATCATCAGCAAAACTCTCTCTGAGAAACAGAATTACATGAGCCTCAGAGAGCCATTGGAAAACAAGCCTGTTGCATTTGCTGAGTTTCATCTATACTTAGCATTTTTGCCATGACTAATCCATTCTTTCACTCTAAATTTGCCATGGCAAAACGACACGCCTGGATCTTTATACTGAACACCAAGCACAGCTAAACCCTTCACACATGCTATCAGGGAGCTGCTTGCTTTCACCACCAGAAAGGTCATGCCAGAATGGTCAGAATACAGAACAGCCTGGGATAGAAGGAAGTGACATATTGTTATGCAGAAATCACCCTTTTCACTTGTGTTTGAAATTACAATGTCTATATGCATCACTCTCTAAAATAAGACCAAACCATATGGAGAGATTTTAACCTCCATCCCTTAGCAAAATTGCATTATACCATTGCAATTCTCACCTTCTTTTAACTCTTGCAGTTACTGCAGTTATGTGCACAAACACTCTGCGGTGTTTTTTTTCCTATTGCTTAGCTGAGTTTTCAGTCTCACACACAACTCTATGAGAATAATATCACACCAAACTCCTTAAAGTTGAACCAGCAAACAACAGAAGGAAGATAATGCTTAACCTCTTACACACCCATGATAGAAAATCAGAAAAAATGAATATATGTGGTTATTTGGCCTTCCATCTGTTCTGTTTTTCCAGAAAAATGAAAACCATGATCCTGGACACTGCTGTGGTTGCTTGATTTGACATATGTTCCCAGTTTTTGTGAGAGAAGGGAAAATACAAATGAAGTTCATTAGACTCTCTCCTTTGAACAGTCCATTTCTGCTCAGACTATGGAGAAAAGAAGCTCTATTCCTAATATGTAGCAGAATACCCAAGCCAGATTTTTGAAATGAGTAGAAGTTTGGACTTTCTTTATGACCTTGCTCTTGATTAAGCTTCTGTGATGATAATGAGAGAATAAATCACCTCTGTTAATTATGAAGTACGAGCTCAAGTGCTTAGCTTGTACAACAGAACAGAACAAGAGCACAGCCTAATGTTTCCTGTGCATTGGAGATACTGTCAGCTTCCACCAGGACTGTGTGTCTTGGCAACAAACCCCTAGGGGATGTGCTGTGCTCCTACTCGAGGAGCCCGCCTTTCCCTACTTGCTGCTGGGGGTTGCACTCATATCTTGCGATAGCTTGGAAAATGTACAGCACCTTCAATATGTGCTGTCACAGATGGTTCATTGGACAAGTCTCATGCCCTGGCTCACAAGCAGAGGAGAAATTTATGTTTCCTACATTTTTCCTATAGCTGCTCAGCAGAGGTTAGGACAGAGCCCCAGGCATATTCTAAAGCTTCACTAATGTTTTCCATATCTGCAGAAATAGGGCCAAGTCCGAGTCCCTTAGCAGTCTGTGGTGAAACTCACTTTGAAAATTGGGACAGATACTTGGCCTATGTTCCTTAGTTTGTGTTATTTTATCTGGTAGTCCCTTGTGCTTGAGGAATAAACCATTAAGGCTGGATTTATATATCCCATAAGAAAGAATGAGAAGTAACTCAGAAAACAGAGAAAAAAGAGGGAAAAAGAAACCAAGCTCCAAAACACTTTATCATGGTACTGACATCCTACAGAGGAGAGAAATGAGGTAGCTGTGCTGTGCTCTCAGTCCTGGAGGAGCTGGTGAGGGAATCTGAGCATAAGGCTTGGCAGGGCTGCTCTGCATTGCTTCGAGGCAGGGTGGATCATCCTGCACTGGGTCACACGGTGAGCAGGACAAACTTGTAAACTCTTCCTCCTTCAGAACATACCAAACCAGTGAAAGCATGCATAGCCTTAAGCTTAACTGTACATGGCAGTGAGATACTGTCTGTGACGGCTTGCTTTGCTTTCTTCACTTTTATTTCCTTTCCTGATGGTAAGTTTCAACTTAACAAAAATTATTACCTTTATTTAGATTGCATAATATGCAATTTTATCAATCTTCCTTCTCAAGGGTGTAGGAGAATTGATAAGGTCCAACTTAACTGGCCTGCTGCTGTAAGATATTGAAACTGGGGTCATTCTTGTGGGACTAGGAGGGACTTTGAGGCTGCCAGGTGTCCCCCTCCCTATTGTCTTCCCTGAAAGCTACAAAGTGTGGTCACTATTTTCCATAAAGGACCCTACATTCCTTGACATCTTGATTAAAGTACTGCACATTGGGGTAAGGGGTATCTGTGGGGTTGTGGTTTAGCTTTTGTTTTTTGCTTGCATAGATTTATCTTCTGCTTGGAGCTGCATGAGCTCACTCAGAGCAAATCCTATTCTAAAAGGCGGTTGCCAGCAATACAGTACAGGATACCTGTTACTCCTAGAATTGTTACCTTCATTTGCCCACCTAGTCAATCCTATCATCCAAGTCAATGATGATGCAGAGGAAACTAGGAAAATAATTTTTAGGAGTTTTAGAATGTGATCAAGCTATCATAAGCCTCAAGACAACTGGTTCCTCCAAAAGCACCATTTTTTGGCCTTGACTTGTGGCTCTGTCCTGGCTCAGGAACGGAAGTCTGTCCAATGCATCAGGGCTTCTCAGGGCAGAAGTTATCTCCAGCCACCTGGGAAGGTGTCCAAGGGTGGCAGTTGTGTAACCATGGGTACATGGAGCACTGCTCCACCCTGAACTGCAACTCCGCCGTATTCCCTAAGTTTCTATCACCATTACTGTCAGACCATCCAAGTATTTCAGTTAGATCTATGTGGGCTGAAAAGTATGTGAGTCTTTTTTTCCCCCTCTTTCTTTAAGTGTGCATGTTATTTTGTGTTCCTGTTAGAGAAGGCAGATGGAAAGATTTACGCCTTGCACTTGAAGCTGAATGTGTTGACGTTTACTGTAGAGCTTAGAGACTTTATGTGTCTTGACTGTCTCAGACTAAGCTTCCAGGAAGTCCTTGCCCAGACAATCTTTGTCTCCTCAGAGAAAGTTCCGCTCCATTAGAACAATGGAGCTGGTGCCAGATTGGAGTTGTCTTTTTCTCTGAAGTTTGTACCAAGCAAACACCACAAATGAAGTCAGTATGCCCAGAATCAACCCTGCATATCCCATTTAACAGAATCATAGAAACATAAATTTGTTTGGGTTGGAAGGAACCTTAAAAATCATCTGGTTTCAACACCCTTCCATGGACAACATTCAATAGAACAGGTTGCTCAAAGCTCCATCTATCCTGGCCTTGAACACTTCCAGGGATGGAGCATCAAAATGTCTCTGTTCCAGTGTTTCATCACCCTCACAGTAATTTTTTTTTTTTTTTTTTATATCTAATGTAAACCTACCCTTGTTCAATTTAAAGTCATTCCTCCTCGTCCTATCACTGCATACGCTTGTATAAAGTCCCTCTCCAGTTCTCTTATACTCTCCTTTTAGGTATTGGAAGCTGCTATATGGTCTCCCTGGAGCCCTCTCTTCTCCAGACTGAACAGCCCAGGTCTCTCAGCCTGCCCTCATTGGAGAGGTGTTCCAGTGATCATCTTCATGGCCCTCCTCTGGACTCACTCCAACAGGTCAGTGTACCTCCTGTACTGAAGACTTCAGACCTGGATGCAGCACTCCAGGCTGGGTCTCAGCAGAGCAGAGTAGAGGGGCAGAATCATCTCCCCCAACCTGCTGGTCACTCTGATGCAGCCCAGGATATGGCTGGCTTTCTGGGACAAGAGTGCACATCGCTGAGTCATGTCCAACCCCTCATCCACCCATATCTACCCCATATCTCAGAGCTTCCCTCAATCCATTCTCTCCCCAGCCTGATTTTGGGTTTGGGATTACCCTGACCCAGGTGCAGCATCTTGCACTTGGTATCGTTGAGCTTCATGAGGTTCACATGGGGCTGCTTACTGGGAGGCTGGTAATAGAGATTCATTCTCTCTCTGCTGGTGTGCGGCATCCCAGCAATGTCATTTTTACTGTGGTTGGTATTTGCATGAAACCAGCAGATTTCATTGAACTAGGTACCTCTGCTATGAGTTGAAAGCAGGCAGGGGTATCAGTTGTGAAGATTTTCCTATCACATTTGTGATTTTATTTTGCAATATATGTTTCTCCAAACAAGCAGAGAGATTAATTTTCATATGTGAAACGATTTACTACCTGCAATATTGTATTGAAGTAGTAATATTTTTTGACCACTCTTGGAGTGAAATGTTTTAGTTCATATTTTTAAAGACTGTGAGAAAGTCAGAAATCATGGCAATAAAATAAAGCTGTTTGTTAGTCAGAGCAGAATGTTATTAATAGGAATACATTACATATAAGGGTATACTCCAGCCACTGTACTAACTAAATATGCCTCTGTCAAGGGCAGGACTAAGGTGAGGTATTTTTTTTTTATTTCATGTTGGTTGTGAACCTGTACATAACAATGTTGAAACAGGAGTGTATTGCCTGTGAAGACAGACATGGAAACAGACACAGGGATGAGAATTGATATCACGTTATGCAGCCATGCTGCAGTCTTTTCAAGAAGGGCTGCTTTTATAGTATTAAATAAAGTCAGCCACAGCTTATCCTCTGCTCCTTATGGCAAAGAGCTTGACGTAGTTTGTCTGCATGGTTGGCACTTTGGCCATCACAAAATATGGTGGCCACTGAGTACCTTTCCTGGGCCTCAGGTTTCCCAGTGGCCTCCCCTTGTCCCCGGAATTGACTGGGCCAAATCCCAGGTCAGTGTAGCACCGGCCCCAGAGAGCCATGGGCAGCTTGTGGCAACCTCATGCCTGGACTCTTGGCCCTCTTCCCTGTGCTGATATAATTATTTTTGAACTTTCCATAGTAGTGGATATTGATTTCTGCATTTGTTTGCTATTTTTTTTAAAAAAAGGCCACTGAATATGTGCTTCATTTGCATCCTCTTCTGCATCATTGGTGTCAATCTATATATTTTATCTTGACATTCAACATGTAGATTCTTACGTAATGTAGGTTAATTTATGTACTGGAATTTCCTTTCAGCCACAGATCTATGATATGTACTTACAAGAGGCACTTTTCTAAGTTTAAGTGTCTTCCTGTAATGTGTACAGTGAAAGGGAGACGGACACAAAGAGTCCTTAGGGATAAGTAAAAATAAGAAAAACTGGGATTTCGCTCTAGAATAATGGTCTGGATGAGCTTATCCTTCCCTATCAACATAACAGAGAGTATAGGAAGATTGACCTGGTTAGCTGAGGTTAACCACACGTGTCCTGGGATGCTGAACATCCCTTATTGTTGCTTTCTGTGAGATGAGATTCACAGTTAGAGTAATTGCTGTTAGTCAGATTTTATGTATCATATTTCACATTACTGTTATTTTGCACTTATTGGGTCACATTGCCAAAATTAATTAATAAACCACAGTTCACAGCCTGTAATCTCATGTGCAGCTTCAGCTGGACTGCTCTCTTCTGACACTTGCCTTTGGAATGTGTAGTGTCCCAGTGTAAACAAATGAAGTTACTTATGTGAAAAAAATGTTCCCCAAAGGGAAGAAAAGGTACACAGTCAGACTTTTAGTTTATTGTACATGTTAAGATCTGATTATTAGAGATACTTCTACCCAAATTAAGGTGCAAATGAGACCATATGCTGAACTCAATAGAATGGATTTTATTTAACAGTAATGTGAGATACAGATAGAAAGAAATAGAAAAGAGGGGAGACGGGAAGAGAGTGAGACAGATTAAGTAGAAAATAGTCACTGCCGCAAGGATCCAGACAGAGTCCCATTGGTCCTCTTCGCCCTGGCTTCTTGGGGTCCTGCAAAACAGAGTCCAATGGGTTAATATACCCTCAGGTACAGTGGGAACACCAAAGCACCTCCCCTGGAGGGGAGAGGTTTACACTGTCTTTTGCAACACTGTGGATCTTGCACAGTCCTCTGGTGGAAGGCCTCAGAAATCAGTCTGGGGAAACTTTGGGGGTCTTTGATGGTTTGTGACACCTTCTAAGACATGACATGTCAGTGTAGTTGAGCCAGTTATGCCCCATCAGGAGGGTGGAATACCCTCAAGCCTACCTGTTAATGTCCCTTGTGAATTTAGCCTTCTGGGATGGCGGGAATGAGAGGAGGAGTTTTACAACTGAGACAGTTGTATGAGGGGAGACTACTGGCATAATTGGCATGGTAAAAAGCACCATCCTGCCTCTGCAGGCTTTGCTTCTTATCTGGCTCAAAACCCAGCTTGTAACTTCTGGGAGTTGGATATGTGGACCAGAGACTTCACCACCATGCACTCAAAAACTCTCCTCCTTCCCCTCAGATGGGCAGGGGGAGAGTGTGCAAACCTGGCCTTCTCAAATGGCTGATTGTTTTGATTCATTAACCATTAACATTTCAGTCTCTCATAGTCCAAATTCCTGGAATCCAGCAGGCAGATTCTGGGGGGGGTGGGCCTTGGTGGTTGTCACTGAGCAGTTAGTTGATCCTTTGCACAGTTTGCTTTGCGGGCAAAGTCCTTTGGTGATCTTAACAGTGTTTGAGGCAATTGTGATCTTTAAGTCTCTAACAACATGCTTGGAGCTAAGTACATCACTGAAGAGAAAGCATCTTTTTTTCTTTTCCTGTAAAGTTTCTAATTATAAGATGTTTAATTTTATAGCCTTTAGGCCATTTATGCATGCAGCAAAATTATTTAGGAAAAATTTGTAAATCTGAATGACCCATAAAGCAAAACAATAACAGTGATTCTGACAGCAGGAAAAGTATTTCAAAAGGTGTTTCACACACTTCATACAATGAATGCTCTTTTAACTACATTTGATTAGCTGGATTAGATCTCCTCTTTCACTAAGAAGAGAGGCGTGACATGATACATAGGGGGGACACAGTTCCTTCAACATGACAGCTCAGCCCATAGGTGAGGGAGAGGATATCGTTCAAGTCAACGTTAGATATGAAGCTGCATCGCTAAACTGCATCGCTAAAATTTCCCATGGTGGTATCACAGAGAAGATAACCAGCTTAATAAGACTGCATAACCTTCTCAATCATATCACCTTTGACCTTACTGGCATAACTGGACGTCAGCCACAGAGTTGATTCTTTAAGTTTCTCTGCATACATGCACATGGGATTCTTGTGTCTTTTTTTACTGAATGCTACTAGCATTATGAGTCTTATGAAATCCTGTGGCTTCCAAAGTACTGCAGCTAATAGGATTAATAAAGACTGCCACGAAATTGACATTTTTTACTGACTCAAAACCAGTTTTATAGATTTCCACTTTATTTTTATGTCTGACACTTTCCACGGAATGATGGATTATGTTACAGTGACAGTAAATAGAGTTGACAGTAGAAAGACTCCTCATGGAAGCAAGATTTTTTGTTAATGGCTCATCTGTTGAATATCTCTGCAGGACTGACTCCAGGTTGTAAACATTTTCATGCTGTAACCAGAGGGTCATGTGGACTGCGATTTTACCTTGCAGGTTTAGCCAACACAGAATCACAAGGCTTGTGCAAAAGTGATGTTTATTGCTGTCCTCTGAAGAATTTTCACTACATTCTGACTTTGTGGGGCTTTTGACTTCAAACCTGCTTTCCAACAGTTATCCGTAATGGTTGCAGGTGTTTCATTTGAGTCAGCTGCAAACCAAAAAAAGAAGTCAGCTGCAGAGAATAAAGAGATTCTGATATTGAGCCATAAAATAATAATAAAAACCGAATCATATGGTAGAGGCTGCCCAACTTAATTGATTTTACAGAAAGACTTTGCAATAACCAGCCACATTATAATGTATTGTCTGTATCCAGGTGTTTGGGCACCACAGTAATGAATGCGAAAACGCAGAAAATTCATATTAATTAGCAGTACAAATAGATGATTGGAAAAAACTCTCAAGAACATCTTTTCAGTAATCCCATTCCTTCTGAGCTGCTGTGGGGCTGCCTGGACCAGTCTATATGGGAGATTGTAACTGCCACTACCATGGAGAACTAAGGCTTAAAATTTGCAGAATGATAAAATAGAATAGATATTAATAGATTAAAATTTGCAGAATGATAGATTGCAGATAAACTTGAGAAAGTGCTTATTTGTTCCTTATGGAATGATGGCTTAGCCAAAATGTCCTGGGAATAAATGTCTATACTCCTCTTTTTTACAGCTGATTTTGTCTCAGCAGACGGTGCCACCTGATGTTATCCCAAGGCTTGTATGAAAACAGTCAAGGGAAACTCAGTGTATTCATATGCAAAAATGATTAGCCAACAGTATGATGAGTCACCACACTGGATCTGCTGTGTTTTACAAAGTTCAGCTTGTGACCTTTTCAATGTAAATATGATGTTGTGGAAATGTGCAAGACATCTACATTAAACCTTGGATTCAGTCATTTTACCTTCAGCTGGAGGTTTGATGAATTTTATGAAAATTGCAGTGCTCGAGAAACATGCACATGGCTTGACAGTGCTGTGCTCCTCATGAAGGTACAGATTGCCAAAGTGTTCCCTTTCCTAAGATCCGAGCAGAGCTTCTAGGATCCACATCTTGGTGCAAATCCCCAAATGAGCTTGAAATACTACAAACTGGCTTTTCAGAGGCATTCTTTTTGCATAAATTCATACTTTTCTTTACCTGGCTACAAATAACCATACTTACTAGAGTTAATGTAAAACAAAGACCAAAGAGGTGTGAATGTAGAAACCCAGGCAGGTAACGAGGTGAATATATTCCTTTTCTCAGGGGGAATTTCTTTGTGATTTTCTCTAACCTGCACACCTGCTTAAATAATTAATCTTAAAAGTTTTTCTGGGTTTATTTGTTCTTTTCATTGGCACTTCTACTTATTGCCAAATAATATTTGGCATTTGAGAAGGACTTCAATTTAATGAAAATTTCTGGGCAAAATTCTAAAGTTACACACACTGCTGCACAGCTGAATTATCTCAATTTATGCTTTGTATATCCTCATATTACATAGATCAAAATGTCATTTATTCCTGCTCAACTATGATCCTGACTTCTTCTTCTGTGCAGATTAATGAAAGTTTTTCCAAAGAGTGTAGGGAGATAGTTTTAAGCCGATATATATATATATATATATATATATATATACACACACACATATATATATATAACATTCAAGAAGATCTCCTAAAGTGGCATTATTCTGATAGTAAAGGTATCCTTTTCCATGAACCATCACAATTTGCAGTTACAGGCACAGAAGGTTCAGCATTTGTTATATATCCTCAGCAGATATTTATAACTTGATCCCAACTATGAAGTCATTTTGCATCATTTTCCCCTTGATATTACTTCTGGTAGAGTGTCATTTTCAGTAAGACCTCAGGAAGTGCCAGATTATACACACTCATGAATTTAAACTGTCCCTACATATTAATTAATTAATTATTCAAATTTTGTTTCTGTTCCTCTTTATCACTGTGGCATTTTTAAAGAAGCAAAACAATGAAATACAAGTAGCAGCAGTTCACAAGTCATTGACAGTTGTTAGACTCACAAAAGTTTTATCTAAATACAAGGAAGAGGCAATTATTTAATTGGATTTGGAATCAGTGGGACTGAAAGGAAAAGGTTAATGTAATCCAATGATCAAAAATCTCTTGGATTACCATTTATGACAAATCTCCATACATATTTTTCTCTTTAATGCTAGCTACTGAGTTGCTAAATCAGTTTTGAAACATGTGAGATTTGATTTTCCTGTAGCTGATCACATTCTGATAAACACTTGTTTTTGAAAATTACAAGAATGACATAAGAAGCAGAGGCACTGCAAGAGCTGAGAGGAGTTCCCAACAGCACCAGAGCTGGTGCGAATTTTTCTCAGGTGAAATGGCTTATGAGATGATAGTGTAGACTAAAGGTTTTTCATCTGTGAGTGGGATTTTGAAGAGTTGGGAAGGGGGGGGTCAGGGGTTTTCTTTGGGATGATGCTTGTCAGCCTTTGGCTGGTCACAGAACATAGCTGCAGCCAATTAAAGTGGGAGTGAAGGCACACTGGGGGCTTATTTGGTGCTGGGACTTGATGAGTAGGGTAAAATGAAGAGCTGTGTTGTCATACTGGGAACAAACAGTCCTGTATCTGAAGGGAAGTTTGCCTGATTGTTTCTAGAAATGTTCTGTGGTGTCTTGAGGGCTGAAAAGCCTAAATACTTTGTGTTTGGGTTTTTTGCTGATTTGCACACTTACTCATTTGTCTTGTGGATAGCATGGAGATCTTTTATTTATCTGATGCAAATACCTGAGCTTCTAAACTTTCTCTTCCCTAATTTCTTGTGTTGGCACTTGAGACAAACAGGTGACCTAGAGAACAGTAGGATAGGCCTACATGCTCCTGCCCTCTCTATCCACAGTTTTCAGGAGTTACTAGTTTGGAGTCTTTCTGAAGCAGATATGGCTTCTCTGAGGGCTCCACAATCCAGCACCCAGGGAATGAAGATCTACTCTTTTGTATTAACTTCAGCTTCTCTTTGCTCCTGAACATTTGCAGTGGAATAAAGAATACACTTCTCAAACACTCATCCTAGTAATGACTGTACACATTTTTTTAGTCTACAGGCTGAATACCCTTAGTCTATTTAGATATTCTTTAGACAGAAGTGGTTTTCCATTATGTTCCTCATGGCGTATTTCTTGGGTTGGTTGTTTTTTTCTACTTTTTAAGAATTGGGAGCAAGTATAAAGCATAATACCTGAGACACGGGCAAACCATGGATTTATTCAGCAAGATTGTGTATATACTCTTCTTCTTGTCTACTCCTCTCCTAATGAGTCCTACTATTTAGATGACTTGCTTGATTGTTATTAATCAGTGAGGTGATAGATCCATGAAATTGCCTATTATAACCCCATGATCCTATTACTAATTAGCATCAGTCAGAGAAGTGGTGTTGGACCAGATTTTATGTGTGTTTGGTTAGGTTTTCTCCATGCGCATTAACTTACATTTTTCTACACTGGTCAATAAAATGACTGATGAAAGTCACTCAGTCCTGTAAAGGAATGCAACTCTTCAGAGGGGACCTCAGTTCTGCTTTTGTGAATATTTTAGAAGACTTCTAATCTTTTCAGATCCCTCCAATCTTATTTTCTGTGACCTATGTGAGTAGGGAGACAAGAACATTATTATTGCACTAGTAGCTGTTAGAAATAAAAAATCTAATTAAGTCTGTCTTCTAAGTGTGTATTCTGTCTCGGGGAGGTAGATGTCAAGATGAAGAATAGTTAAAGTGAAAATAACAGCGGTTTTGTCTGGTTCAGCAGCATTCCTAAAACAAACAGAGCCCTTATGTCCTTGCGGCTGCAGATACCATCTCCAGAAGCTGCTGCGCAATGCCAGCCTAGCAGCAGGATGACACTGCAGGGTCAGCGGTGAGGGATGCCAGGGAACATGGGTGAGTTGCAGCCCACCAGCCACAGAAGGGGAAAGCTGTAAACAGCCACCATGCGTGTCGGGTTTTTCCAAGAACTGCAGTTCATCTCTGCACTTTTGGGGTAGGCTTTTGCCATGTTTCTCTAAGGTGTAGGGCCTGCAAAGCTAGTGGGCTACTGGGGCTTTCTCTTTGGTTGGTATTTGTATACAAAGCATGTGCAAAGGGCTGGGTATAGGATGTGACTTCTTGCTGTTCAGTTAGATTCAGAATATTGGTTACAGGCAGCTCAAACCTCAATTTCTTGCACATCATCTCAAGCCAGAGGAAAGAGCTATTCAGGACACTTCTGTCAAGGGTTCCTCTGAAATTCTCTTCCACCACTTCAAATGAAATATGATTCATTAAGACTTTTTAAATCAATATCTATGAAACACAGTTTGAAAACAAGAAAAATGAAATTAAAACATTTCATTTAAAACATTTAAAATTAAATTTAACTGCTTCACCAATTTTGGGACAACGTTTTGATTTGGTTTTTTATTTTATCTAAAGGAGACATTTCTGATTAAACTTATTTTGTCTATATCTTAAAGATGTTCAGAAACTTGAAAACTAGAATGCAGTGTAAGCGTTCTGGAAAAAAAAATACCCTAATCAGACTATCATAACTTTCTGATATCTTTTTTTTTTCTTAAATCAGGTAACATTGAAATGTTTGTTTCCATTCCAAAAAATGGGAAGAAAGAGAAAATCAAAATGGCAAAATTGTCTTAGCTCATTTCTATATGTGGAAATTCCTAGCATAGTCCCTGAGCTCCTGCTGAGCCTACAGTACCTACATGGTACAAAAATACTGTCAAGGTTTTAAGGACATTAAATAAAGCAGTTCATCACATTTCTTCTCCTTACAAATGATTCAGATATTTGACAGTAAAATGCTGGTGTGTTTAAAAAATAATAATAATAAAAAGGCATCATGTAATCTTAGTGTCACCAAGGGGAAAAAATCAGTTCTGGAAGACCTCAGTCACCAAAGAGATCTGATTTAAGCTCTGAGATTAGTTATGCTGTAGCCGCTCTTTGGCACCTTGTTCTTCCAACTACTGTGACCGAACTATTTCAAACAATGAAATCTGTGTCTTTCTGTGGACCTCAATTTAAGAACAACCTTTCTGGACTCTGAAAGTTTGAAATAACTTCAAAACTAAGCTAACAGTGCAGCGACATAGCCCTGAGCTTTGGGACTGATGAACAGCATCCAGCAGGAAGAGATGTGCTTGCTGGGGTGCCAGGTGGATGAAGTAACCTTGGGCTGGTTCACTGCTCTTAATAGCTTTGTGCCTTCACCACTCCTGCTGTCATCCCACTAGTCCAACATTGCAGGTGATGCTAGACAGACAACTTCTGGTATGCTCTCTGTGTCCCCTGCCAATTTCTTGCAATTAAAACCCCCAAAACTTTAATAGGTGTTTCAGGATGTTGTAATTAATCAGGAAAACTATTTATGAAGGCTGAAATGCTGAAATACATGCACAGGAGACAGTGTGAAGATGACAAAAGAGGGGTCCTTCCATTCTCTGATGGTGCCTTAAAAAAAAAAAGAAATTACTGCAAAATGGCTCATCCCCAACAATGTCAGTTAATGTGAAAGAAAAAATTCTTACTGTGTTTTTTTTCCCCTGTGTTAGGATACTATAATGGTATTGCAACTATATTGCAAGTTCTACTTTAACTACAAAAGTGCTTCATGAAGAGGCAGGTGAAGAGCCAATTAGTTTTAATTTTTATGAGTCATTCTGTTTAGCTGTAAGCTCTGTCATACACTCCAGTGTTGAAATAATGCAAACTTTGCTCTGAGAAGACTGTTTATCAAAAGAATGTGCATAACAATTCTGATTAGAAAAAAAATCTGGAACTTTTTAAACTTCTAATGGAGAGTTATATGATGTGATTGCCTGTAATAGTAAATAGTAGAACCTGATGCCTCAGGTAATTTCTTGAAATGTAGTCAGGTCTCCCATGTCCCTAAATTTATCTTGTACTTGACACTGAATTTGTCTTTTAAGTGCTGCCTTGTGATTTATTTTAAAGTCCTTCTTAAATCTGTCAAGCTCTTTTGTTGTCTGGACATCTGGACAAAGTGTTGTTACCTGCAAATACTGGTATGTCTGTTTAGTTCTTTTCCAAACAGCCTTATTAACTGCAGTTTCCAAAACAGCTCAGCAATTTTTCACTATAAGTTTCTAATTTGGGAGTAAGTTACATACTTCTATCTGCTGCTGTTTTGTCAATCACTTTCTGAACTACAGCAGAGTATTCCATTTCCTTTCATGATTACTTTTTTTTCCTAATTGGTTCCTGGGGAAATACTTTTTCAATTAAATACATTGTCTTTCAAGTGAACTTACTTATGAAATGATCTTCATCATCCATTGTTTTACACTCTTGATGGATTACAACAGACTAGAGAAGTACAATTTTCCTTACTAGAAGCTCTGTCAGCTTGGCCTCACAGCATTCTCATTTTGGTGATTTTCTACTTTTGTCTGAATTATTGTTCCAAAAACTTTTTTGAAGATTCATAACATAACTCTGAGAATTCCCTGGTTTCCCTTTTGGGAAGGAAAGAGCAATGTTTGCTACCCTGCCATTCTGTGTTTTTTAATGAGCTATTCTGTATTCTTTGTTAGAAACAGCAGCTATGCTTCTAAGAGATCTCCTGGAGGGTTGCCATCAGTCAGGTGACATGCTGCTCTTTAATTTATCAGTTTAATTTTCCTACTCTTCTTATTTTGACAGATCAGCCTGACATAGTGTGCTCTTTATTTCCTGATAAGGATAGAGCTTGGATAGGTATCTTGGCTGTATTTTCTATGGTGAAGACTGATATTGAATCTGTGGTGTACTGTAATGCTGTTCCTAATATCTAAACTCAACTTCTTTCAGTCTGTCTTTCTCTATGGCTTATAGTTGGGCTCTGTGTTATTCTGTCAAATTCTGATTTGGCCATAGGTTTCTGAAAAATCTATCACATCATGACCCTATACACTGTCAGGCAATGCAGTTAAGTGGCTTCTGCTTTAAAGCTGCTGTCCTCAGTATATGGACACATAGAGGTTCTTTCCCGATATGCGCAATGCACCTGCTCCTGTTTAATTCCCTTTCCCAACAGTGGCTATGACCTGTCCCTTTCCATTTCACACCAGCTACCCTTGCATTTCTGACATCTCTTGCAGGTATTTGCCTGACTGAAGCTGTCCCTGGCTCTTGTCAATATTTCTCTTGTTCCATATCAAAGGGAAGTCTGAGAACTTGGAGAGACAAAGAGCAATCTGCTTGCACTTTGGTTTAAGGTGGATACTATTTCTATGCCTAGGCTTTTCTTGTGCACCTTTCCTAATGTCAAACAGACTTAAACCCTCCCTGGACACCAGCTGTCCAGATGTTCACTGATTCCACATAGGATATCTGGTGTAACTTGTCTGGTTCCTGCTGTGGGCACACTGGGTCAAAGCATTTTCCCCATCAGTCTGAACCTAACTTAAATGACCATATCTCACTTTTCCTGGTATATTACAGTAACATGATGTAACCTCTCTGAAACATTTTTTAAATGCTTGCTGCCTCTATTTGAAATACGGTCATATTGTTTAAAATAAAAGGTTTAAATGAATAATGTGTTAATAAAGAGTGACCTTTCAACTTCCAAAAGTCTAAGTAGAAAACAATTGTACAAAGAACAGCTTTTAATGGGAAAGTCAGTTTTATGCTGATGGCCTATGTGAAAAGAAAATGGCATTATTTCCTGCAAAACCTATTACTGTATAGGGAGATTGTCATTTATCCCAACACAGACTGTGCAAAGATCAATGTTTACCCTTCTCTGAATCACATATAAAACAAATGATGTGAAGAGAAGATTCACCATCTATTTAAAAACACTGGTTTCTATTTTGGACATAACATGTAAAATTTCTGTTTAGCAATTTCAGTTAATTGTTAGATTAACATTTTTGGGAACAGATTGCAAACTTCAAAATGGAAAAGATCATTTTAGGGAGGGAACCAAGGCAGCTGTCAGTGAGCAAAAATTAACATAAATTTGCATAACAGATGTACAGTAAGGTGTCTATGACAGACAATCGCTGAATATTAATGATACAGACCACGACATCATTTGCGTAAATGCTGTCTGCTGGGTATTGAAGCTGCTGCGCTATTTGCAGAAGACAAAGGAGCGCAGAGCTGAACAGATGCACCAAATACATCGATGCATCTTAATTTATGACATCCTCATGAAAGACCTTGTGGTGCGATTTCAGGTTTTATTACAAATAATTCGGAGATAAAGGAACTAAGTAATTATCTTTTCCACTACAGTCAGTTCTTTCAGAGGGGAGGGAAGCTTACTTGTGACAACCATTGTGATGATTTTTTTTGTGGAAAGCCTCTTTAAAAAAAATACCCCCATTACAAAGAGTCAAATATTCATCATCATTAAAAGATTAGCGCATATTAGCATGCTTCATGGGACTTGCCACCTAACGTACCGTCACCACCACAACTGGAGTCCTCCAACAGACAATGCATTTCAACGACTCTGCAAGGAGAAAAACTGGAGAGAAAGACAGAGATGATACAGGCTGTTCAAAAAAAAATTACTGATGTAATGATGTTTTAGATGACTGTTAATTAGACTTCACCCTCAATCTTTCCTGCCCTTAGTCCTTGTTATAAGCTCCAGGTACAAGTGGAACCACCCAAAGATTTAAAGGTACCTATAGATACACAAAATATTCTTACTATGTTATTCCTGCAGCTGGAGAAACTGATGTAAGTTATGTGCTGATAACAGAAAAAAAGAAAAAATTTGGGTCCCTATCACTATATAATGCAGTAAAATTAATGAATGAGGAAGGGATAAATATAAAAAAAAAAAAAAATAACAACACCAAACTAGACTTGTAAGCCATGTGTATAGAAAGCCAGGCAAGACAGGGGATACTTCTCTTCTGTGCTATTAATTTATTTGGGCCTTAATGGATTTCTCTCCAAGCCCATGCTACCATAAGAAAATGAATTGCTGACATGATGGATCTGTTGGTTGCACATATACAGTTTTATGTGCATAGTGTTCAATTTCATTCTTGTCAGCTAATCAGCAGCAGCCAGACTTTTTATTTCAAGGGATTTCCTCTTCCCATTTGAACAGAGAATATAGCCCAGTAATCACTCTGCAGAGCCACTCTGTGAGCTGTTATTTCCACCTGCTTTTTCCTCAGAATCTCTATCAAAGCCCTAATCCAGTAACCTGATAAAATCCTTTCAAAGTCCTGTAGGGTCCATTGTGAAACTGTTCATCTGAAAGGATCGTGAAATAACAGGAAACCTACCATGTCCCCAAAAGAGCCATATGGTAATTATTTTAATGGAAGCTTACTGTATGGCCAGAAGGCAGTTAACATGTTATTTCACATTTTGTGTGAAAGAATGGAAAAACTGCAGTCTGACACTCTTCTGTCCAATTTTGCTCCCAATGTCTTTAACAGAAATGCAGCTTTATTCTGTGTTTCAGTACATTAACAGCAGGTGATAGGCTGATGCCCAGATATGCTAACAAGAGTTAATAGTAACAATCTCCTTCCTTTTAGACTTTGTCTGTATTTCCATTCTAACTTCTCCTGGGGAAAGAGATGGAGTGCTAAGTGGGGAAGGAGCATGTCCAAGGTGTACAAAATGAGATGAACAATGGAACTGGAAACTTTCTTTGATGTGATGGAGATCACTGCGCTTTATTGTCTCAATAACAGGAAAGCTCTTGCTGACTGCGAGTGGCTCAGCATCTAGGTGCTGTAAGGTTTTACACAAGTGTAGGTAAGCAAGTTGTTGACATATCCTCCAATAACTTCTGAGCCTTGTTGACCAACTTCAGTCAACACTGGCAGAGGAGATGAGCCTCGAAGACAGCTGAGGCTGCACTGAAGAAGTCTGTTTCCCTCCTATGACAACTACTTTAGGACTCCTCCTCCTAGTCTGCCTCGTTGGACCACAATTTTCTTTTCATTTTGTGAGTAACCATCTGGCAGAGTTCCTTGGGCAGCAACTTGGCCATATGTAGCTTGCAATGAACTTCGTCTCACCCGGCTGTGGGGGTGTGTGTCATATGAAATCAGAAGAGTCAGGGAAAAACAAGGTTATTACAATGTGGATGTTGTAGGAAACCTGCAAAGATAGCATTTGTACATGTTACAGCTGTTTGAATGCCTCAAGGTGAAATTCAGACTCAGTCCTCCCCTCTCCATACCAATTACAGCAATTTGGTCTCAATCATGCTCATACTTATTTCCAGTCTGGTTGTTCTCTTGTTCTTTTGCATGGTGCAAAACCAAAAGTGAACATCCCTGTGCTTGAGTCTTTTAGGACACTAAAAGGAGAAGAGGTGAAACCAAATTCTCCAGCTGATGGGTTTGATTTAAAGTGGGCACTTACACCTCCTGCAGCTGTATTAGAAGAAAGTGGCAGTCATTGTTCTATTTAACCAGGAACAGAGTCCTACCTCTGCATTAGGTCCTAATGAGGAATAAACTATGTGGTGGTTTGACCTTGGCTGGACACCAGGTGCCCACCAAATCTTCTCTGTAACTCCACTCCTCAACTTAGAAGGGGAGAGAAAATATAACAAAAGGGTTATGGGTTGGGATAAGGATAGGGAGAACTCATCAGCTACCGTGATGGGCAAAACCAGACTCAGCTTGGGACAATTAATATTCCCAATGAAATCAGAATATGCTAATGAGAAATAAAACCAAGTCTTAAAAAAACTTTTTCCCCAACCCTTCCCTTCTTCCTAGACACAACTTATAATCTTCTCTATCTCTTCCCACCCAGTGTGGGAGAGACAAGGAATGGGTCCTGCAGTCAGTTCATCATATGTCTCTGCCATTTCTACCTCCTCAGGGGAGGACTCCTCACACTCTTCCTCTGCTCCAGCATGGGGTCCCTTCCACAGGAGACAGTACTCCACAAAATTCTCCAGTGTGAGTCCTTTCCACCGGCTACAGCAGTTCTTCATGAACTGCTCCAGCTTGAGTCCCTGTCATGGGGTGCAGTCCTTCAGGAACAGACAGCTCCAGCACGGACCCCCCACAGGTTCCCAAGTCCAGCCAGAAAAACCCGCTCCAGCCTGTGCTTCTCTCTCCACAGGAACACAGGTTCTTCCCGGAGCCTGCTTCAGTGTGGGCTTCCCATAAGGTCACAGCCTCCTTCAAGCACTCACCTGCTCCAGTGTGTGGGGTCCTTTACAGGCTTCTGGTGGATTTCTGCTCCACCATGGCCTTCCATGTGATGCAGGGGGGCAGACTTCACCACGGACTTTACCATGGGCTGCAGGGGCATCTCTGCTCCAGTGCCTGGAGCATCTTCCCCTCTTTCTGCACTGACCTTGGTGTCTGCAGGGCTGTTCCTCTCACATAGTCTCACTCTTTTCTCGGGCAGCAATTGCTCCTATGCAGTAACATTTCCCCCTCCCCTTAACCCAAAGGCACTGCCACTGTTACTAATGGACTCAGCCTTAGCCACTGTTGAGTCCATCTTTAAGCCAGCTGGCATTGGCTTTTCCCATTGACATGGGAGTAGCTTCTGGCAACTTCTCACAGAAGCCACTCCTGTAAGCTCACCCTGCTACCAAGACCTTCCTATGCAAACCCAATACAATGACTACTCTTCCACAGAAGCCTCCAGGCAGCTCTGCCAATGTGCTGGCATCTCACTGCAGCTGGCAGCCACGGCTTTTTGACCCCTGGAGGGGGGTGGTTCAGTGGTGGCAGCACCCTCATGTGGAGTTACAATCTGGAGAGCACTTTCAATCTTGAAAACTGAGATTGCGGAGCCCATCATTTCAAGAAGTTGCATTTACAGAGCTCAAGGTCATTTTTTGATCTGCCCCTTGATTCATTAAGCCTAAATGAAATTAATTATGATAAATGACTCCATATTCTTTCAGCAAACATAGGTTGTTAATAAACAATGTAAGTAATTTAATGCAAGGTTGAAGGATTATCTCCAAAAGGAGATTATTTGTTCTGACTGAATAAAGGAACCATGATCCTGTGCACTCTGGAAATGTGCAGAGTTTGAGCCCATATTTGAAGGAAGGAGGAAAGGTAGGTGACAGTTGTTTGCAGTTTCTGTTTAATGTTCTTCCTTCATGTTTGAGGTTTAGTGGAAAAAAAAGTCAACTGCCACCTCAAGGAAGCATTCAGGATGCATTTTTCCTTACAATGTAGCAGGTATGCATGTGAGGACAACAAACCAGTGAGAGGAGCTGCTATGCTTCTGGCTAGGAAGTACAGTTCTGGTAGCATTTGCAAATGGCTGCATTGTCATGGGGTATAATAGGGCTTCTTTGGTGCCTGCCAAAGGGCTCCCGAAACCTGTACATCCTGTCACTGTCCATTTTCCAGCATAACATGAAAACACTTGGCAAATAAAACATGAAAAGCTTGAGCTCAATTTGTTTGCTTTTACACTATTATAAAACCATTGATTTCATTGAATTTACTGAATTTACTGAATTACATTGAATTTCATCTGAATTTATCCTGATATAACTGAGAGGAAAAGAATGGTTCTGTAGAGGTAATATATATTATTTTATTCATTTGGTTTTTCTCTAAAACAATTTAAAAGCCTTGGCAAAAGAAGCCCTAGGTTGATGCATAATATACCAAGCTGAGCAGTAACTAAAATAGATCTTTTTCCCACTGCTGTAATTCTCCCTGGGTCACTTTTTGAAAACTGCTACAACATATTTCAATAAACAAATACTTTTTGTATTCATTTGGATTCAGATTTCACAATGAGGTCACCTTTGGAGTGGTATCCTGCAGCTCAGGCACTCTCAGCAAGATGTGCTTGAGGAATGGGCTGCAGAATTCCATCATCTATTTTGGACAAACAAATATCATATTTGTTCTAAATGTCATGTGAGATCTCCTTCCATTTCTGAACAGATAGAAGATATAGAGTAGTGATACCTTTTTTTCTTTCTCCTTTTTTAGGTGATACAGCAAGTTCCTCTGCTTTCTGGCTACCTTTTAAACAAACATTTATTGTTAGCAATGATTAAGTTACAGTTAAGCTACTTTATTATTTTGCTACCTTTATTGTGAGCTCTCAGACTACTTATTGGCCCATGTTCCACCCAGTATGTAAAAGTCCTCTGGTGAGAAACTCAGGGATCAGCCTGGCTAAGCATGGGGAGCGTATACTCTGGGAGCAGTGATCCATTTGATAAGTATGGTCCCTTTGAGAGGAAGCAAAAGAGAGCAAGATTTTTGATGAGAGACAGGAAGGATGCCTTAAAGCTAAGCTGTAGATGTTATCAAAAATGCCTTTTCAGTACTTTGGAACCCACTGTCCTGATCATATCTACAAACTCAATAAAATAGTTTTGGGAAAGAAAAGACTAAGATGACGAGTATCACACTAGAGTGAACAAAGGCAGGCAAGGATCTCGTTGCTGTGGTTACTCAAATTGGTCATGCAAAGGGTAGTAGTTCTGGGGTTTGGAGGAAGTGAGGATGATGTCAGTAGATATGCATCTGGAGGTATTAGGAGGGAATCATAAGGATGAGCAGAAATGTAGAAAAGGTAGAGCCAAGAAAACTCCACAGAGGATACAGAGATGGAGACGGACAGGGGACACATCAGAAGCCAGTACAGAAGTTCAACTAGGAAAAGCATTCAGTGAAACAGGAAAGGCAAATGGTATCAAAGAATTATGTCTAGTGGATGAATAAAAACAAAATGGTGACATAAAGTGAGAGAAGGTGAGTGAAAGGTGAGAATGATTGGAGTATAAGCTTAGTGTTCAGAGAACTTAAAATGGGAAGGTGCAAAAGAGAAAAAACCAATAAATTTCAGATAAGCTGTGAAGGTGTAAAGAGGAAGAACTTTTTGGTGTGAAACTCATTAAATGCTAAAGAAAATGTTTGGTCTCTATTTTCCATTTAAGATTAAACCCTAGTGAAACATGCCAACCCCACAGCATCAGCAGAAGTAAATTCCAAAACTGGTAAACTTAATTTAAAGTATCTTACCCCAGAGCACAGTAGCCACAGTTTATGGGAAAAGTTTAGAGCAGCCCAAAAGCTTGATGCATGCAGTAGATAACCAAAAATAAGAATGGGAAATTCCAGTAAGATAGGCCACGAAAAAGACTTCTGCGAGAATGTTACTAATAAAAATATGAATAATGAGAATGGTAAGGAAGTGAAAAAACCTTCTAAAGGAGAAAACCTGTATTAGTATACGCATTAGTACCTTTATTGTAATCTTGAACCTTCCATCCAAATCAAAGAACAGATTGCAGCATAAAATGTTATCCCAGTTTTGAGAGGCTGATAAAATAATAAAATGGAATATATTCAGTCTGAAACAAAGTGCGTGAAAATGTACTAAACACTACCTACCTACCTCAAGCCTGAATTGACCCATGTTACTGCTATTAACTAGTGGAATGTTCTCGGGAAGCCCAGCCAGGAATAAGAAATGTAGCCATGAGACTAGGGCATATGTGTCAGGAAAACAGCTGTGTAAATAGTGAATCTTTTGTTTTGCTGGTATTTCTGAAAGTAAAGAAAAAATAATTTTGGTTTAGTGCGCAAAGGAAACATTTTTAAGGTAAATTAAATTTCTTTGGCCAGATTATTTGCAAAATGCATTGCTGAAATGTTTGGGGGGTTTTTGTTTGTTTGGGTTATTTTTAGTTTAAAAATAAGATTGTTCAAAATTTTCTAAATGGCAAACAATTGTGAAAAAAAAAAAGCACACAGTTTTCTTTAAATATCAAACTTATTGGGGGGGGGAGGAGGACTACTTTAAGCTTATTGTGTCTCAAACTATTCAGTAAATTCAGTGTGACTAGTTGTTATATTTTGCTGTTCATTGAATAATTTCTTCCAGAGATACTTTAGCTAAAAACTTTCACAGAAATTTAGTCTAAGTTAAGCCATAAATCTGTTTTTCACAATAGCAGAAGACATGAATGTTCTCATAGAAACAGATAGTAAAACTAAAAAAAAAACCAAAAAAACCCCTAAAACCAAAAAAGTAGTTTACAGGTATCCAACAAAAGAAAATCACTGGATCTAGAAAACTGCTGGTGCTTCTTCACTCTCTGGCTTTCATGGGAAATTGATGCTGATTTTTTAACCCCATTTGAAAGGGGCCAAAATGTCAGCTGGGAGCCTTGCCAAGAGAGGCTGGAGGATGGATGGGTGGGGTTCCCCCCAGGAAAGGTGAGCAAGGTCTGTGTGCTGGAGGAGGAGTCTTGGGGAAGAGGTGGGACACAGACAAGACAGTTATCAGTTCTGGGATCTAGTGGAGGCAAGGAGAGAAGGAATAGGCTATAGGAGAAAGAATAGGCTATAAAAAGCAAAGTTTATAGTATTTCTCATGGTTAGAAATTTAGAAAAAGCTCTATGCCTGGAAACATGAAGATTCAAACAACCCAGGGCAGTTTTCCAGCTAAAAGCAGTAAATGTCTTCCAAATAGCACCTTCTCAACTTCTTTCTCAAAACCTTTTTTTCAGAAGAACTGTAGGATGCCCTATTTAAGATATATAAAGTTTTCTTTTCTGACAACTTTTATGTTTTCTCATTCTCTTTCCCAAAAAAAAAATCCACCCAGGCCAGATCTCTTTGCAGAAAGCACCCAGACTCCTCAGAAAGGCCATGCTTTGATGGAAGCCACTGTGAATACATGGAGTGCAGTGAAATGTTTGGAAGACCTGGAATCTGGAGTCTCATGGTTGCTTTCCATCCTGTGCTGCCACTGCCTTCTTGCTCTGCCATGCCTGTCTGCAGTTTGTCTTGTGATCCAGTGCATGAATTCCAGGCAAACCACAGCTTTGTGAGTTTAGAAACCAAAGGAAAGAGTTAATAAATGAATTATTCAAAACAATGTAAGTGTTAAACTGAGTTTGAGAACATTTAAACTGTGGGCTTTATTTCTACCTATAAAGAATTTAGGAAATTTGTGAAATACAGCTTTCCAACCAAATTTCAGTCATGCTAGGAATTATATCATGCTTCTAATTGAGAATTTGATTGTGTACTCTTAAATGAGAAATTAAAAGGTGTTTTCAATTTTTGTTTCACAAATTTTTATTTCTTGGTTGGATCTCCTTTTTTTTCACAGCTTATTCTGTTAATATTTGAGTGTTTAACCTTGGTTTTTGTTCTCACTCCATAATACTAGAAGATCTCCAGGTGACACATATTCCTTGAGCTATTCTCTGATATGCAGGTGGTACATGTTCAAGGTCATGGTCCTTGTTGAAAGGCAGGAGAAAGGTGAAACACAAAAAATTATCTGGGTAATTTTCTGCTTCTTTTGCTTTTATTGAAACTGAAGCTTACACTGAATAAGGACCTTCTGCTTCTTTTCATAATAGTATGAAGACAGAGTATTTGTTTTGGTATTACCAGGACTAATTTTCAGTTTTCAAAGTACAACAAAGAGAAATATGTATATTTTGAATCACAGGGAGGATAGTACATGTCTAGTTGATGTCCTCATTGAAACATATGTACAGCAATTTACTGTCTTAATGTGTTTGGAGAACTGAAAAGGCGGGGAGAGAAAGGGCACAGGAATGGGGATGAATTAATATTTATACTTGTGATGGTCTGGGCTGGGATAGGGTTAATTTTCTTTGTGGTATTGGGAATATGTTTTGGATTTGCACCGAAAACAGTGCTGATAACTCAGGGATGTTTTAGCTATTGCTGAGCAGCGCTTACTCAGAGCCAGGACCTTTTCTACTCATCACCCCACCCCACCCCACCAGTGAGGAGGCTGGGGGTGCACAAGGAGCTGGGAGGGGACACATGCAGGACAGCTGACCCCAACTGACCACAGCGATATTCCGGATCATATGGCTTTGCGCTGAGCATATAAAGCTGCGGAAGAAGGAAGTGAGATATGTTTGGAGTGATGGTGCTTTTCACCATGGGGTGTGATGGAGCCCATCCTTCCTGAGAATGGCTGAACACCTGCCTGCCAATGGTAAGAGGTGAATGAGTTCCTCATTTTGTTTTGCATGTGTGTGGCTTTTGCTTTACCTATTAAACTGTCTTTATCTCAACCCACAAGTTTTCTCCTTTTCACTCTTTCAATTCTCTCACCTCAAGCGAGCGTCTGTGTGGGGCTGAGTTTTCAGCTGGGGTAACTGCAGATATTGTCAAGAAAAGTTCATATCTAAGTGAGAAAGCAACACCTTTTTGTGGTTTTTTGGTTTGTTTTTTTTTTTAATAAAAATACTAAAATTAGACAGTGGAAATAAAAAAAAATAAAAACTTCAGAAAATTAATCCCTAGCTGTTTGTCATATCTGTTAACATTACATTCAGCAATACTTCTTTCATTCTGAGAAAGCGATTTTTCACCAATAAGCAAATTTTGTTGGAAAAAAATTACATGTGCTCAAACATAGATATTTCATTAGTTAAAAATCTGGTGGCTGAGTTACTGAATCTGGAACTTCATAAGGAACAACTAGCAGAGGATGTGAAATATCCAGGACATTCATGCCATAAATGTGTAAACTGTAGAGATGGATAGAGATTATACTTCTGTTTATATGCATTTGTATAGACAAGTATTTTATGTAGCTTTTCCAGGACCAGATAGGTCTTGGTATCCAAACCCACAAATTACTCCCTCATCATGCTTGTAGCACATGTGATGGAGTTTAAGCATAGCCAAATACCACTTCCAGCTCAGGTCTGATCTACTCCTTTGTGTTTCATAGCCCAGTAAGGACAAGCAAGTCTGAACACCTATTTCTGCCGCAGAAATGGACCTCTGGTCCCCAGACAGCTCTTTTGGAAGACCTGTAGCTGCAAGGAGCCTAGCACTCTTCATCAGTGATACACGGTAATGTAGATGACCTGAGGCTCAATACTGGAGGTGCATTATTTAATTTTTAATATGAGGTTTTTCTCCATTTTTTTCTTTGCCACCAGAGGAAAGTTTCTTTTGTATTTATATGTCAAAGATCTTGTATTCTAACCTATGTGATCTCGGGAGATGGTTGGTGGCTTTTTATTCAGTTGCGCTGTAAAAATTATTTCCTCCAGAACAACTGCCCTGTCAGCAGTGTAGTCAGCAATATTACACATACATTTTGTTTTTCCTTCACTCCCAATGTTATATTGCAGTACATTTTTGGAGCAATCTCCTTCATAAATCTGCTCTCTTCAGTTCTAGAAAAGCAATTTGCAATGTTGTGCTTTCTTCCCAAACTTCACCAGGTACTGTTGCTTTCTTGTTGCAAAATAAATAACAGGGTGTGATAAAGACATCTATTTCGACAGTACTGATTAACTAGCACAGCTATGTCCCTTCCAAGAAGCAGCTCCTTTTGAGTGAGCAATCCATTTCAAATGGTCTTTGGTCTTGTTGCTCTGCTGTGTAATCTGTTTTTTGTCTCTGTGTGTGGGTGAATGGGCTCTTGAATCATAGCCAGCTCTATTGGTTCCAAGTGATCCTTGGAAGTGTGCCAATGTAGAAGTAGAGAGAGGACAGGAAAATTAGACATTCTTTTTTTTCTTTCCCACGAAGTTTTGTACAAATCAGGACCCTTCTTGGAGGATGCAGGCCCATCACCACAGCCATTAGGAGTTGGTTCAAAAGAATCAAAAGCCTGCAACCAAATCCATTCTGTGTATATATTTTTATAGAACAAGGATTAGTAGTTATCTGTTGTTTTAAGGAAAGCCCAATGAAACAATTGCTTCTAACTGCACCAGCCTTTCGAGTTCTGTTATCCCTTTCTCAGTAACTACCTGAGCTGGCTGTTCCTGCAATGGCAGCTTCCTTTTGCCACCACATTCCTTGTACTTTGTTGAAAACAGAGCCAAAATTGGCCTACAGATTTCCATCCTATAAAACCAGTTACAAAGCATTTGTTTCTAACTGTGGATCCATCTGAAAAGAAGATCTTAGAGTTGTTTAATTACCTGCAGAAAGATCTACTTGGCCATCCCATGATTTCTGCTGTCTTTTGACCATGAGTACTCCAGGATGTCTGCAGAGCTACTACTACCACAGCTATTTCAGGCTTCAGAGATGTGTTTATGAGATGGTGGGTGGGGCTGATAGCAGGCGTCTGGGCAGAACCAAAAACTCCTGTGTAGAGGACTTGTGATAAAATCAAGGCAGAGTATATTAGTGCCAAACAGTGGATGAGATTTCTGGAAAAGAGAGAAATATTTTCTTCACAGCATTAAGGCAGGTAGATTTGCTCTGGCATAAAGCACAGCAGGGCACATAATGTGCTTAGGGCTAAACAGTGGCTTAGGGCTAAACTGTGTGCACTCTGGCATGTACTGCAGAAACAATCACTTCTTTACTGAGAAGTTTCTCTGCTTTGGGGAGTTTTTCTAATTATTTGCGTAAAAATTCTAGGAAAGCTGCAATGTTCAGGAGTATAACCTCCTGTCATGGATTTACTTGTAATTTTTTCCTTAGTCGCTGATAATTTTATTCTTTTTCCTTTTTACACCCCACTGTAGCCTATTCTCATTGTCATTCCATTCTGCAGCCCGTTCTTTATTTTTTTATTCTGCAATTTATATGCTGCATATAAAAAAGAGTACTACAACAGTTCTGAGGTCTAATGGGCAAATTCTGCCTCAGCTGCTGGCTTTCCTAGGTCTGCCTGTATCATAGATCTTGCAAAATCAGAAGGAGTAGATCTGAGAATGAGGGTACATGACTGAAGTTACACTGACTTCAAAGTTACATTCTTTTCCCAGGTAGAGCAACTACTGCTGCCTTGTCCAGATAATGAGAACAGCACAACTCCATCATCACTCTCAGTCTTGGAAACAGGAGACTTATGAAACTGGAAGATGTCATGTAGGAGTAGGAAAGTCTCCATGACCCATCTAGGATAACTGTTTCACACCCTTGAGAAATTTTTATCAGTCTTGTTTTATACTAGTTGAATTGATTACTGTGGTCTTGTGTGTCTGTCAATAGTCTTGAAACCAGCTTTCTGTGAGCACTGGTTCCAGCTGAAGTTCTCTCAAACTGACTTCCAAGTTCATGGCTAGCTGTGCTGAGGATGTGTTCAGAAGAGAGCTCTGGTTAGACTTAACTAAGCTCCCTTAGCAACCACAAATAATTTCCCCACTGGTTCTCTGTGTTAAAGAAAGAAACTTGGTTTGAAGATTAATTTTGGCTTCTCCTTTTCCCAGGGTGCTAAAGGTCAGTCCCCTGCTGATTCTGGTTATGCAGGTCATTCCTGCGTATTCTTATAACTACAAAGCATAGTTTGAGTCCTTGGGAGCAAAGAAAAGTGCTGCAATGCAGATCAGCAACATAAGAATATCAAGATGAAAAATGACAGCCCCAGAGTAATTTCATTAGTGTTGTTAATACTTGAGAGGGCTGAGGGCAGAATTTGTACCAACCGCATGCATCAGAGTAAGATTAAAACTGAATGTCTCAAGCAACATCCTGTGGTGATGGAGAGGAAGGAGCAGTTCCCCATTATGTGTGTATTTGGTAAGGAAGCCAAAAGGGTTGTTGTCTCTTGTTAGTTCCAATGGGTAATTCTAGCCCCATGGTGTGACAATTATTTCCTCTGACTGAGGACAATATCCAGCCTGGATCCAGCCATGTTCCTGTATTTTCCTGGATCCCAGGAGATCATATAGTTCCTGTGACTCTTCTCCTCACATCTGCAAACAGTTGAGAGAATAACTTTGGATGTATGTTCAATGACTCTAAACTTTTAGCTTAGTTCTTGCCTGTTACCCCTGTGTGCAAAGAAAAGCAGAAGGAAGGGAGAAAGGAAGCTTAAGAGAGTGAAGAAAAGGTCAGCATAAATGAAAAGCAGTGTAGGACTGCGGGTGGGGCAGCAGATGGAAATGAGTCATTTTATTTCTCTCGGAGGCTGTCCCAGTCTAACCAGACGACAGCAAACTGATTGCATCACCATACATCAGTTTAAGCTTGGAGTTTCTTGGTCCAGATCTTGGGACAATGAGTTTCTTTCTGCAGGCTCCCACTCTTAGCTGGACCACCTACGTGCCACTGTACTACAAATAAATAAATAAATAATTTTTACCAGGGACAACACTTAGATAATGGTGTGCATGGCCTCTCTTCTGAGAAGATGGTTTTGCCTATGAGGATTTCACTAACCAGTATGAATATCCCTTCTCCTAGTTTATTCCAAATTGCTCCCACGAACTGCTGGCACTTGAATTATCCATGAAGGACCTAACTGTCATGTAGGTTGTGCCATGGGGAATAAAGTTCATGCATTAGAATGCAGTGGGGTTAAGCAGGGGAGTCTGCAAATGCAGCAACTACTCTTGGACTGGAACTTTCCAAGCCTCTCAGCTTTCAGCAGCAGATTAAGTTCTCCGTTGGGCGCAGGCAGAAAAGCAAGTGCGTTACTACTTCAAGCATGAGCTTCTAAAAGAATCATAGAAGCATTTATGTTGGAAAAGACCTTTAAGATTGTGAAGTCCGACTGTTAACCCACCATTCTATGTCCACCTCTAAACCTAGTCCTTATGTGCCACATCTATGCATCATTTAAATACCTCCAGGGGTGGTGAATCCACCACTTCCCTGGGCAGCCTGTTCCAGTGCTTGACCACCCTTTCGGTGAAGACATTTTTCATAATATCCAATCTAAACTTTCTCTGGCAAAACCTGAGGCCTTTTCCTCTTGTCCTGCTGTTTGTTCCTTGGGAGAAGAGACCAACACACCTGCCTACAAACTTTTCAGGAGTTGTAGAGAGCAATAAGGTTCCCCATGAGCCTCCTTTTCTCCAGACTAAACACCCCCAGCTCCCTCAGTTGCTCCTCACAGAACCTGTGCTCCAGACCCTTCTCCAGTTCTGTTGCCCTTCTCTGGACATGCTTCAGCATCTCAATGTCTTCCTTGTAGTGAGGGGCCCAGAACTGGACATGGGGTTTGAGGTGTGGCCTCACCAGTGCCCACTACAGGGGGATAATCACTGCCCTGGTCCTGCTGGCCACACTATTGCTGATACAGGCCAGAATGCCTTTGGCCTTCTTGGCCACCTGGGCACACACATTGGCTCATGTTCAGCTGCTCTCAACCAGCACCCCCAGCTCCTTTTCCACTGGGCAGCTTTCTAGCCACTCTGCTCCCAGCCTGTGGCACGGCTCTGTAGAACCTTCCTACCCTTCAGTAGATCAACATTCCCACCCAACTTGGTGTTATCTGAAAACATGCTGAAGGTACAATTGAATCCTTCATCTGGATATATGCCTTCTTATAACTCACTTCCTTATTAAGCTTCGCACACAGCAGGAAAGGCATAGACTAACAATACAAGACTTTACTTGAGAAGCTGTCTTAGCTTTCCTGAAACTGAAGCAGAAAGGTTCCTGTAAAACCCGTTCCCTAAATTCCCATCTTAACTTGAGTAAATTTAAAGGTTGATCCAAAGAGCAGGGAAGTCAATGGAAAACTCTCTTGACTTAAAAAGACATTGAATTAGGCCCAGATGATTAAAGGGCTTTCTACATTGGCTGATCCTGTAAGATTAATTTATGAGAGCAAAGTTGAGTCAAACTTAAGGGTTTTGAAACACTCCCCCCCAAAGTTTTCTATTAAACAGTAAAATGGTATCCCCCTACTTCAGAACAGTTTCTCTCTGAAACAAGGTCAAACCATTTCATTAACTTTGGATCATCAAGTTAAAAACAACAATTTTTTTTTTTTTTTGTGACAGTGCATATGCAGCAAGCCTTGTGAAATGAATTTGTTTCTTTTTCTTTGGGGCAACTTCTGACAATTAGGAAACAATTCGATGTCAAGCTAATTAAAGTAGCTTTTTTTTCTTTATATAAAGCAAACCTTATGTTCTGAAGTGGTTCCAATATATTCAAAGCAATGAAATTGGGTCTGAAAGAAAGGACTCACATCTGCCTCTCAAGGTGTACTCTCCCTATAAACTAATGAATAATCATTGTCAGAAGCTTATCACTGTCAGATTAGTGGCTTAGTATTACATTTTATTTAAACCTGATCCAGATGGCTGCCAAGAGATTTTCAGGCAAATGAACTGTGAGGCAGACTATAATCAAGGAACATTTTACTGTTCATGCCTACAAGTGTGTTCTACGTCTCCAAAGTAACTTACAAAGCTGACAAACTATTTTTTATTTTAGGTTTTTTTTTACTTTGGCACCTGTGAACTTAATCTTCATCTGCAGTTCATCAATATATTTTTCTGAAGGCAGAGGTATATTGTCAATGACCCATCCTTCATCAGATATTTAATTTACTTGAATTTACCAAGTCATTCAATTAACAAGCTAAAGAACAGAAGCAGGAGCTATGAAGTTATGTGTGGCTTTCTAGACATGCAGTGACTTTGCAAAATTTGACATTCATAAATACTTCCTCAGCATACCAGGAAAACCCATCTGTTTTCTTTCCTGTAGTTTTTGTGTTTCCCATTACTCAATGGATATGCTCACCTGTAGTAAGTCTGCAGTAAAAGAATTTCCCATCATAAGAATATGGAGAGATTTCTTTGGTAGTGACTGACACAAAATTGCACCTCTATTTGCAAGTGTTTGATAGAGGACAGGAAAGCTGAATACACAGCAGCCATTCCAATAGGTTATCACACTATATCTAAACCACCTCCCTGTTGATTTCTGAATGATAGACTATATTTAACTTCTTTTTAAACAGTACATGTGTGAATGTATATGATATGTAAATGTATAAAATAAGTTAATGGTTCACTTTCATTTATGAAATATTTTAATTTTAAGGTGTATTTAATATGCATTTATGCCTATTTTAATTTTATATTTTATTTCAATATTAAGTGATATCACCAGTTCCAAGTCCACCTCAGGAAATGTTTTGTCTGCAAAGAAATAGTTGTTCCAAGCCTCTTTTTTTAAATTAAATTATTTCATTTGGGGAAAAAAAATCTCTTGAGGAAAGATTTGTTTGTTTCTGTCTTATTTTTTTTAATTTTGTTTTTAAAAAGTAACATTTATTCATTTTTGTTACATGTTTAGATTAATTTTTATCTCAAAAGTCTATTATTTGATTACACTGGAAGTACAAGTGACATCTTAAGTAGGTGATATCTTAATTCAGAAAAGATGGCCTTTCTATCAAAGGTAGCTAATTAATGTAAAAGTTTTCCAGAAGAAAATATTTCAGCTCTTACATCATCTTATCCCACATCAATAATTGTACTATTCCAGTCTGACATTGCTATGGTAAAAAATAATGTAAAAAGAGGCTTCTCTGTAAAAAAACCTTAGAAAAATAAATGAACATTCTGCAATGAAACTGTTAATAAACTATATTGTCCACTGTTCCTAACATAAGGAATTTTGAAGACTCTGATTTAATTTTTAATTTGAGGCGGAATAAGTTTCCCGTGAAAGCTTCTGTGCTTGATATTTTACTGTGGTAAAGGCCACCACGAATCCCTTGTGATTTCTGTGACCTTCAGACTTGAAATTATCTTGTAATTCACGTATTATTTTCTCTCAAAAAATAGATTGAAATTTTTTAAGTGGTGGAGGGGACATAGACACATTAATGGTGACTATGTACCTCAGTCCCCTAGACAGTTTTGAAAATCTCAGCTGCAGATGTCAGATTTGTTATTTTATGATGAACTACTGCAGTAGCATTGCATTTGTACAGATAATGGAGTCACTATCTAATCATCATTGTTTCATGTTTCACACTCTGCTTGAACTCATGTATTAATGATTTTCCACATGATAAGTGCATTTTTTAGATATATTTGAGATAGCATATAAAGTCTGTGGCACATTCTGATGGCTATAGAAATCCCAGGACAGTGTGATTATAAAATACTTGGTGGTATCCAGCCTCAAATCATAATTTCATCTTACAATATCAAACAGCGAGGCACGAGTCTGTGGGAGTGGAAGATGGCACTTCCTGGTATAGGAAAACAAAATGACAAGACCCCGAAAGAGCAGCATAGTAAATGCCCATGATCTGACCCAACAGCCCTACTGCAGTGTTAGGCAACGCACTGCTTATTAACTCAGGAAGATCTGAGGGTGATGGAGGGACTACAGAGTTACTACAGAGCAGCTGTGACTCTTGGCTCCTTGTATGAAATCAAAAGTTGAAAGTACTGCAACAGGTGTAAATAGGGGGCTTAGACAGCGTGGTTTTGGTTGGCCAAGGGGAGAATGTCAGGAGAGTGTGACTTCAAGGAGACAGGCCCAGCAACTTCTAAAAGTCAAACATCTTTTCCATCCATTAAAGTGACTCACCTTCCCATGAGAAAAGGTGGCAGAGATGGAGAACTTGTCCATTTTTCTTATTGTGGTATAAATTGGAGAGCAACTCGTATTTGTGCCGTGTGCAGGCACCAGTAAAAGGGGGACCATATGATTATCCTTCAGCTCTGGTCACCTCTCAAACCCAAGATTAAGAGTCACAGTATTGCACCTAGAATGGAGACTGTGTTGCCTTCAAAAACTGACTTTACTGTATGGGCTTCTTATTCTTCTGTCACATGCTATGTTATGTTCTGTTTTGTCCTATTATCAATAAAAGGACACAGTACATAAGTTATCAAAGAGTATAATGTAAATTAAACTAGATTTTCACTTGTTTGTGGCTTTCTAAGGATGGTTATGACTTGTGTCACTTAGTATTGTCTATTATTGATCTCACCGTGGGAAAAAATTTCATTCTTGGTGTTATTACAGAAAAGTGCAGGGTCAATTTGAAGTGAAAGGAAAGCATGGCAGCTGTAGAAACAGCAATAGAAAACAACTCTGCTGTGAGTAAATTTAGCCACTCCCCTCCATTCAACTGCAAATAGTACAATGATGTCTCTTCTTCATCATCAATGAAGGCATAAAATTTCTCTACTGTCACTGCCTTTCATCTAGTTCGGTATTTCTGTCCCTGCCTCTGAGATCTTGAATGACTCTGTTCTTCTCTTCACTTCCAGCCTGGCCTCAAATCTTGTGCCCCTCATGGTCATGTTGTTCCACCAACAAGAACATCCTAAATGTCTGCTTTTCCTCATCCTTTTGCCTTTTTATTGCTCTGTAAAGAATAATTTTCATTTCTGCTCTTCTAGATTCAAGCCTTGTAAAGCAAGATTTTTTTTTGCTGTCAGAATTTGAGTTTAATAAATTAAAAATCATATCTTGCCATCTCAGTGAGTCTCATTGCACCCATATGAGTCCATAGTCTCACCAGGGTAGGTTTTGTGGGTGACAAATTTGAGTGCAACTGTGGGTGCTTGGCAAGCAATTGTAAACTATGGTGTTAAATCCATTGTCAAATCTGGTTCTTGGTTTCCAAAAGTGGTAGAATACTTGAAAGGTAGGATGTAGCTTCTGACAGCATTGCTCATTTCTGTAAAAGAGACTTAAATTACAATTTCTGCTGGGCTGCACAGACAGAGGTTGCTGTCCATCCTCATAAGCAGAGCACTGACAGGGCTTGACATTTCCCTTCATCTGGTACAAGGTAGGATGCTCGGTCATTCACTGCTGGGGCTATCTATGAAACTTGTTTCTTTTACAAGTCTCTCCAGATATACACTGCATTGGGAGGGGCAGATTTTTTTTCTGCTCTGGGCTGCGAGGAGAGAGCATCAACAATCTCAGAGCTCTGAAGTACTCTTCAGTCAGAAATAGCTGCAACTTTCATGCTTAGCACCTCTCAGAACTTGAAATGTGCTCCTTAAATGTCAGGAGAGAAATGCTGTGCTAGCAACACGTGCCTCAGCATCAGTATTTGAAGGTGATATCTTTCTTTTCATCACCTCAGCTTTTCATGCCTGCATTCATAGTCTCATTTATGCAATGGGGAATCCCTGCTAAGCACACTTAGTGAAATCCCAGGCAGTGTGTTATCCTTGTGATTAGTTTGAATATCAAACAGCTGTCTCAATGATATGTTGATGTTAGCAAAAGTAATATGTGACATTTACACAGCAACCTGCAACCTTAAATATTTTCTTAGAATTATATAACAGGGAGGAATAGGTTTCTCTTATGAACTCAAGACTATGAAACAAAACCCTGCTACACCAAGACACAGAGACCCAGCAGAGTGGTACTCACCTTGGCTCCATCCTTCAGTTTGGACACAATGCCTGGTTGGAGTTCACCACCTTTTCTATCAGAATCCATGGCTACTCATTCTCTCATTCCTCTGTGTAGCATTCAAAATGGGGAAATCCCAAATGGCTTTTTTGACAAAGCCTTCTTGGTCTTCTTATGAAGGAAATTTACTTTGGAAGAAAAGGCTCTATGGGATTCCTAAGCAAAAACGTATTGATACAGCCTCTGACCAAACAGGTCCTTGAATTTCTGGCTGCCAAGTGTTAAAACTGTATCCTACTGCTACATCTTCTTCCTAGGCATCAGTATTTGGCCCCTGCTGAAGGGGAAAACAGGGATAAATGTTTCATTTGATCCAGTAGAACAGTTCCTCTCTGGAGTTAGCACTGATCCGTTCTACCCATTGGTGTTCTCCCCCAAAATTCCAGATGTCTGCTTATAGTGGAGTTATAAGATCAGAAGCAGGTAACAGATTGCTCTATAACTAGTCTTTTTCTCCTCTGAATTTTCTCAGGAAAAGTTTGCTTGCCCAGCCAAAGAATGGTATGTTATCTATAGAAATTCGAGTGGAATTCCACTCAACTAACATTAATTATTTAAGGTTAGGTGTCCAGTTTCGCATCCTCATTTAGACTCTCTTTGTGGTCAGGATGGATAGACAGACTCCTCCCCTCTACGGGACACCATCCATCTTCTCCACCAACTCATTAAGTAGTCCAGAGTGTAACTCAGGCTAGATGACTTATTTCTGATGAGCTAATAATTGTAGCAGTGCAGGTGGCTGCAGCTACTCTTTGTCCGGAAGAGAACTCAGACAACCAGCTGTGGTGGTTAGCAACCCAAGTTTAGCATGTAACTTTCAGTCATGGTGAGGACCCATGATTCCCTTGTTTTGCCTTTTGCATGTTTTCCCCTGATTGGTTAATACTTTGTCTTCCTGTGTTACATATGAAGTTATGTATATTCATTTTCCTTCTTTAATATGTATTAGTCCTAGAAAGTTCCTTGTTCCTTGATGCCCCATTGGATCCTTCCCTGAGTCCCTCCTATGTGTTGTTCCCATTGGTTCCCTTCCTGTCAATCCCATCTGCTTGTCTCTATCCCATTGGCTGAGATCCCTTTCCCCACCTATTCTGTTCCCAATACAAGATCCCTGGACCCTCGCCCCAGTTGGGCTCTTCGTCCCTGTCTTTTCACGGGAATAAACCTGTGTGGAGCACATATGGAGAGTCCCCTCTCTTTCTTCTTCACCTTTGCCTGCGTGCCTGCTTAACAGCGACAGGAAGATACAGCCCCTTTTGGGTGAGGAGCCCTACCCTGTTTTCATTGTGTGTTGGGCACTGAGTGCTGCCTTCCAGAGGGGTTTCAGTGTTGACCTCCGGGCTTCTTTGTGTCGGCACGTGAGGGGTAAAACCCCCTTCTGCCAGCTCCCAGTGGCTGAAAACCCCTCAAAATAATAGGTTATATTAATTTCCTCCACTCTCTTTTCCCTGCAAAAACACTGTGTTTTTCATGAGAAAGGAGGAAGGAAGTGTATTCTAACCTGGACCCTCATTTTGCTCGTTAGATGGAGATACCTGTCAAATCTCAGCATTTCACCTTTTCCTCCAGTATCATCATCCCAGTCAGGAGATGTGATGGTTACTTATCGTCGCACACAGTTCAGTTTGTACTGCTTGCCTGTGTCCAACCAGTGACAGTAGTTTTCCTCCTGCGGGACAGCCAGGCATGCAGGCACTGATTCCCAGATAGTGCGCTGTTTGGTATGCTGATGCACAGAGAGAAACAGCAGCTCCTCATGTGCTCTGTCTCTCTTTATTCCCAAACATGAGGCAGCCAACAAGGGGTAAAGGACCTGTCAGCTGAAACAGACGAATTAAATTTGTAACAAAAGAAAATGTCTTCAGGCAGTTGTTTAGACGTATCACTAAGATACCACAGATTCACTTTACCCTCTGCTGCTTTCAGCAGAGGAAATTAGGCAGCTGTATCCTCATTGGTGAGTTTATTACCTAACGCCTGGAAAGTGAATATCAAAGATGCTGGTGTTGCCAAGCAACTGCCTGAGGATGACAGCGGTCAGAGCACACACAAGGACTCTGTTAGAGGAGCACTGTGCAGCAAAGGTTGGCTCCATTCACCATTGTGTGCCACGGTACGTGATTAACAGGGTGGCTGGTTCTGTCCTGGAGATGCACATAGCTCCCTTCTGGTCATGATATGTCTCTCGACAGCCAGTGAAGGTAAACCGGAGAGAAATGGAGTAGCAATCCTCTGACCAGCACAATGAACATAAAAAGGAAATCTCCTTGCAGTCAAACATGGTTTGACCTTCAAAGTGTTCTAAATGCAGGACTGAGCTCAGAGGCTCTGCAAGTTCTAGTGGAGGTATGAGGGGATTTAACATGCCTAGGGCAAATCGCTGCCTTTGAGCGTGGCTGGCGGGAGATGCCATATGTTTGTACATGTACCTCCCTTCTCCTCTGAAACTGGGTGTTTGCCAGGAAGCAAACGGTTAACTGCAAGTGGCTCCTGATCCATGAATGGTTCCTGGTCTAACGAATCGTGGTTGGGGATCTTTTGTGACACTGCTGGTTGGCCCTGGACAGGTGCACAGCCAGGGCTCTTCAGTTGGTACACGCGACTACTCTCCAGTGCCCAGGAATGCTCCCTGAGACTAATTTGTTAACACTGGATCCAAAGAGGCCCAAGTCCTCTTGTCTCCTTCTCAGATAGCTGTTAGATCCTACACTTTGCCCCTTGGCTGAGCAGTGCCATGATCTTTGGGGCCTCTTTTCTTAATACCTGGTCAAACACAGCAAGAATCTAATACCCCAGCAGAGACCCTGCAAGAGTCCTCATGCACCCCTTTGCTAGACACAAGGCTCTTGCTCTCTCCATACTTTCTCTGGCAATAAGGAATCACATGGCCCGGGGAAAGATATTTAATATCCCATCCCAAATGGATGTCTCATCGGCATGCTTATGGTATTCATTATTTAGCAGATAGTGCTGCTATTTAATCTTTGTATTATAGTAGCATCTGGAGGTCTCAGCTGAGAGGCAGTATACAAATACAATGTGAAAGACAATTTCTTTTCAAAGACTTAACGTTGTAAGCAGAAAAGCAGCATTGCAGAGTGATTTGCTCCAGATCCCACAGGGGAGTATTATCAAAACAGTATCTCCCATCTATACTTTTGACTGCTAAAATAACACTGTTGATGGAACCTTTACATATACAAATAATAGAATATGCCAAAGAATAGCATTTACTTTATGAGTGAATATTTATTATAGCCCAGAGAAGAAGGGTTAGAGAAAAGTTGTCCAAAGGATATCTAGGTAAAAACATCACTGAAAGCAGGTACATTAATGAGACTTCTATTAATAACCTCTAAATATATTCTTTTAAAGATTACTTCATGAAAACCTGATTTGAGGTGAAACTGATGAAGTAGTTTTTTTATTGGTTATATATACTGGTATTTCTGAATGAAATAGGGTTAAAATTCTTTTCACTGAGAATTGAAGATACTATGAAACCAAACAGTTTTATAAATTTATGTGTGTTTTGACAAAGGCACATGCCAGAAAATGCATTAGAAAACAACATACTTGACCAGGTCAATTTGCAAATTAGACTTCTCAATTTTCCTTTCAAAACTGTTCTTAAGAATGATTTATATAAATTTAAAATGGTCACTTTTTTTTTTTCTTTCAGTTAACTGAAATGCAGAGCTAAAAAAGAATTGACTTTTTTTTCAAATTTTTGCTTTCCTGAAAATAATTTGTTGCTGACTCAAAATTGTTACAGCGGGGATTACTGTAACAAGCATATATCAAAGCAGGAGTCCCGTGGAAAGGAAGTATATGTGGACAGATTCTTGGTAGATGTTTCAGAGATCTTTATTTCTCCAGCTGCATGGCCGGGGCTCTGCTCAGGAGCTGTTCCAGTCACGGGACCCGAGGGTCCTTGGCCACACCGGGGAACCCAAACCAACCAATGGGAAATGAGACTGACCAGGGGCAGGGAAACCCCGTGCCTCCCCCCCAGGGCCCCTCTCCCAGGCTCCATGGCAGGGGGAGGGACCCCAACACAAAATGTACTGCATTTCTACCTCCTTGTACTCTGTAGGATATTCTTTGCAGAATTACTCTTCACATTTTGAAGCAGATTGTCTGTGTCTCACATTCAATGAATGTTTATGGTTGTCTGAGTACTTTACTGTCTTGGTTCATAAAGATATCTCCAGTAAGGAAAGAATATAAGCACGTGTATCAAGTAGGTGCATGTTTTGAAAAGCTTTCCTGAACTGATCTGAGTCCAAGCAATGTATTGTCTTTTTGCATTATATTTAGCATCTCTGATTAAATTCTATTTTACATAGTCACAGAAAATTGCATTTCTCCCCTCTTGTTTTCTCTATATTGTGGCTCGTTCCTTGTGCTCCCAACTGTGGCATATTCCAAGTGAAACCCTGGAGTTTTGTTGGATCCCAAAGAGAATGCTGAGGTTGTTCTGAGCCATCTGAGGTCAAAATGGGAACTTTACATAATCAGGGACATTTGGATCCATCTCTGATGCTTGGATAGCACTGAAGGTGCTCTTTGGCTGATGAAGCTACTCTGTAAGGTTGCAATGAATCTGTTAAGAAAATCACAAAACGTAGTGTGGGAGTAAACTCTTTTACTCCTCTGAATAGCAAGTCCTTCGAAGTTTATAACCTGGCAGCAACTCATCTGGCATGTAGCATCTTTGGCAGGAGCCTGGATATGCCCATTAGAGTTAAAAAAACTTCTACCAAAGTCACTCTGCTGGCATGGAATGGGATGGTCATAAAAATTTGCAACTTTGTTGAATTTTAGACATGGTTTTCTTTATTGGCTTATTAATTTTTCTTTGTTCAGATTACATCAAATTCTACTGACTGCATATAAAAATAAATAAATAGAAATAAACAGTAATGTATGCATTTCACAATCAGGTGGAAGTCCAAGACCCACCCCATTCCAGGAAACACAGGTTTAACTTCAGGTGGTTAAGTTGCCTTTCAGGAAACTACTCAGACTTAGAGAAAACATTTATTTGGGCAAACGTGTGGAAACAGGACAAAGGAATTAATTGCATGACTAGCAATTTACTCGAAGCTGCAGAGAATGCTACCAGCAAAAGCAACAGGCACCAGTTTTGCCTTGCATCTCTTGTTAACGTACTGTCCTTTCATCCAGTTGTCTCCCCTGACTGACAGGTCTTGGTCTGGATACATGATGCCCTATATTAAAAGAAACATGGAGGAAAAAAGAGAAAAGGATTAATCCTCAGACATCTTTTACAAAGATCCTCAGTGTAAGAAAATAGCCAGGGACTCTCAGCATGAAGTTGTCGTAATTTGATGAAACTTCCTCCACGCCATTTAGGATTGTCTGTCCTTACTGCAGTGTTCCATCGCAGTCAATGACAATGAGCATGGTCTGGGAATTAAAGACCTCTTCTGAAAATTTGCTTGAACTGTGACACAACTTGCTCACTTGGTCTTTAATTTAGATTTGTTCTCTGCTGTGAGTCAAGGTCCCTGTGTGCATTCACAGCCAGGGGATGAGCATCAGACTGAGAGTGAAATGGGGTGCACAGCTGGCTGTCCAGCAGAAGTCTCCCAGTCTCCTGTCTGTCTTACCATTGTACAGACCAGTATCTTTATAAGGCTCCCACCAGCTGTTGTTTTGCTGAGATTCACATCATGCAATACTGGATGAAGATATTTCCATCAGTGAATAAAACAGATCCACATCGAGACCTCTTGGCTTCAAGAGGCTGCAAAGCAACCGCAGAACAGTGTCTTTCCACTTCCAGTGCCTGAACTCCTTGATCACCTTTCTTGACTCCTCCACGTGGTCCATTCAGTATCGTTTGGGAAGTATTATTTCAGAGCATAGCTGTTCTTTCTTGTTTTCTTTCTATAAAGCTATAGCAGCTGTGAGCCTGTATTATTTAATACTGTAAAGTGTTTTCAGATACAGTTTATATCACTGGCCTTGGACATATGAGGAAATTATATAAAAAAATCCACTCCATAATATCACCATTTAACCTTACCTAGGATATAGAATAGGGACTTTCAGAGAGGCTAAAAATTACCCATCAAAACTGTTTACAGTAAGGTTATTTCCATATTTTTATACATTTATGGAGGAAAGGATTTCAGAAAGTCATAAATCTCTTCTGAATACTTGCACTTCAAATATCACAGAATCATAAAATTGTTTGGGTTGAAAGGGACCATAAAGATCATCTAGTTCTAACCTTGAATAAAGTCTAAAATTCTTGGGAAATTGTACATATTTCTGCAATTTCATTACCTATGAAAATTCTCTTTTGCCAAGAGCTCCTATGATGGAACACTTATTTGAAAAAGAAATCATGAGGCATCATAAGGGAAGATGGAACATATTGACAAAATGTGAAGTCATGAAAATTACTTCACTCAAGTATTGTGAAGAAAATGACAATATTTCCTTATGAAAATGTCTGAGTTATCTGAGGACATATTTGGGAGTTTCAGGTAATTTCTAAGAGGGCATGTGAATATTTTTTAATCAAGGCATTTAGTTTTTGAACTGGAAAAAAAATAATGAAAGTGGATTCACATAGTTTACTTCTGTATTAATAGTGGAAAGATGATCAAATCATCAAGCTCCTGCTGACACAGCTGAACCAATGTTACCACAGCTGGGAATTTTTTCCTGAAATTCCCTAGTGTGAAAAGGCTGCAGACCGACACGCTAACACTGATATCTCAGAATTTAACACTCTCAGGCTTTTGGGAAATGCAATTTAAACGTAAAATTAGATCTATCTGGTGGTTCAAAACTTAGATATGCGTTTTTCAATCTAAACTAAGATCCAATTTAAAACCGTTTTAGATGAGGTAAATTTAAATATAATGAGTAAAATGCATTGCATTATGGGTAAGATAACTTTAAAAGCCACACAAATGAAAAAAGGAAACTTGTGTCAAGAAATTCAATGTTCTCCTAGGCATCTTCCATGTCCACAAATTAACTCAGTTATTCTTATTTTGATTCATTTAAGATTTTTATACCAAATGCTTTCCAGGTTATAACTAGCTTTCACTGTTTATTAAGTTTTCCTCAGCTATCAGAATCTTGATGGACCGTGCAATCTACATTGCAGGTACCTCACATCTGGCTTTGCTGAAGTTTGAGCAACACTAGTAAATGCTTGTTTCGTTTAAATCATTTATTTATCTGTGTATCTATCTTCTACCTATTGTAAAATTTCCACTAGGAGTTTGACAAGAAGTATAGCTTTAAAAGTTTTTAGATAAATGCTCTGCAAAAATCACTCAACATAGAAAATTTTTAGAAGAACAAATGAGAGAATGTTTATTTTTTGCTACAAAAAATACTGTGATGTGAAAAAGAAAAGTGACTTGTCTTAAATTTAAGATTAAGTTTATCCCCTTAGCTTGAGCCTTTAATCTGTAGAAAAGCCTGAGGATTTATGAGTGTTAACAGACCTGAATTTTTTATTTCTCCTCCTTTCCTTTTACTTGTTCATTTTCCATCTATGTGTCCCCTAAGAACCTGAGAGCAATGATTGAAAGGAAAGATAGGTGATTTATTTGATACATCTCTATTCTGCCACACAGCCAGCAATACAGTTAAAACCAAGGTGATGGTTGATGGTTTAAACGAACATAAAATTTTGAAATTCAGCAGCACTGAGTTTGCAGGAGATAAAAATACTGGGAAAGGCACAAATTTTTACATGAGCACTATGAGTCAATGATCCTTGTGGGTGCCTTCCAAGTCAGAAGATTCTGTGATTCTGTAAGTAATATTAATCTTATAGAACTGTGTTAATTATATCCTGAGAGGTGAGGCACATCATTTGATGTTCAAAATTTGCAAGGAATTTTCCTGTTGCCAATAAGATTGCTAAAGATAATTGTTCTAAATGTGAACATTTTACACTATATGTTGACATATGCATTTACAATATCTGTGCTGAATATTCTTTATTGAAAAATAAACTATTTTTCTGGTATGTGAATTTTGATTTTAATTTTCTAATGGAGAAAGGAACAAGGTCTTCATGAGACTCATACCCTAACTGTTGCAAAAAGGTCTATTATGTAAAGAATTCTCCTCTAATACCCACATTTAAAGACTATTGAGATTATTTCAAAGTGATTTTTTTCCAAGAGAGGACATGAGGTTCTGCATTCTAAATTAATTGAGGAGTTTGAGCTTCTAAGAAAAGCTGATGTTTCAAATACTTCTGTGCGTAGTGTTTCCTATTAAAACAGCTTCCAATCCAGGAACTTTTTCTTTTTTCAATCACTCTTCTCAAGCAGTGGGCTCATGTAGAGAGTTTATGTCCTAGCATACGGATTCCAAACTGAACGTTTTGCCTAAGATTTATGTTTTGTAACATCTGACCTGTAGCACTCACATTCCTTAATGAACCTGGTCCAAAAGAGGCCATATGGCTTTTTGTTCTTGCAATTTCACTGGAGTAAATAAGAAAGTATTTTACTAAGTTCAATGGAGTCACGGTGGCTCAATAGTGTTTTGATAGTGTTGGATTAAGTTTTTCATCACAATTGCATAACAAGTGCAATTAGCACTTGCTTGCTCTGGGAAAAGCAATTTGATACTAATGAATTATTGGAGAGATATGCTGTAGGAATGTAAATGCACTAGAAACAGATTCCCTCAAAAACAAATGGGAAAACATAAATTAGGGGAGGAAAAAAATAAAAAAAAATATCAGTGTGAAGACAACAATGAAGAAACGTATTTAGAAGTCAAAACCATTTTTTTTTCTGAATTGTATTTTCTGTGAGTATCCAAAAAAGGCCCTTCCTTTATGTCTTGTATTATTTCCTTATTTGGATCATCCTGAACAACTTTAAGCTTCCTCCACTAAAAGCTCACTTGGAAGACCAACTGCAAGCTTCAGTTTGCAACCCAATAGGTGTATGGGAAATGCATGTGGGAAATCCCAAGCTCATAAAGTGCAGCAGTAAGGGGGGAAAAAAAAGTGTTTTAATTGCTGATTTTCCCATGTTTTATGGCATATCTGTAGAAGAACAGAAAGTTTGACTGTGGCTTTAGATTAAGCAAGTATGTAGAAAACCAAAGGAAAATTTGAAAAATCAAGTACCCTATGAAATATCAAATGAGGCATTAATTGTTTTCAAACTGAACACATGAAATATACTCCTTTTCTAAAATAAATGCTTCTAATCCTCACCACAAAGTTGCAGAGTAGGCGAAAATGAAGAGGAAGAGGGGTGGGAAAGGGGAAGAAACAAGGAACGGGGAGGGCAGAACATCTTTGCCTAGTTAAAGCAAAACAAAAGCTGAAATGAGCTTTCTGTTACAGCCTCAGTGACACTACTTCTGCAATTCTGTTTGGAAATGGAAGAGATAATTGCATTTTGAACTTTGAACCTTTGCCATTCATTTCTGTGCTGTGACCTCAATAGTCTGTTTGATTGCCAGCCTGTTGAAGTACCAAGAGCAAAACAGAGGGAAATGACACAGCAAAAATCAAATTGCATGAGTCATTTTTTTTTTAAATTTCCTTTATGTTCCTTATATAATTCTGATGGCAGCAGAGCTGAAGTTAATGAACAGTAGTAAAAGCATCTGCTGAAGCTGTGTCAGTAGATTCACCTCTGTGTTCACAACAGCAGCGCTGCAAAATTTGTCCAAGGTCTCTTTGAAACAAGTTTTTAAATGAGGTGAAAAGTACTGGAATTATACAGCTCATGAAGGAACCATATAGTGTTGTGGTACCATAAATAAATGCTGACATTTCCTCACTAGTAACTACAATAGCAGTGGGTAAAAAAAATTGAAATTCAGGGTGTTAGACTACTATAAAATTTTTACAAGGTTAAGCAAAGTGAGCAACTAGAGCAATATGAAATGTCCAGTGTGCCTTTTACCCAGATTACTAAGGGCAAATAACACCTTCTTCCCCTCAGGGGTGCCCAGACTTTCAAAAGTGAAAGAGAAAACCCCCATCGGATTAGTTTCTGGGCTTTGCAGCAGGAGGCATTGCTTGAACATAATTGCTCAGTTTCATTATTCATGGGCTAAGAGCAAAACGCTCAGGAGAAAGAAAGTGGCAAGGACTGGGGCAGTACAAGGAAGACATTTAAGATTTCATTCAATAAAATACTTTATAATAACTTATGAAAAATTCATTTCCTGAAAGAGGAAATACCAAACGTCTACTTAATTTGAGTGTGTTGGTATTGTCATGTGCAATCCATGTAAGGATGACCATGGGGGAACAATTGCTTTCTTATGGGAATCGCATGAGAAAGGATAGGGTTGTTTTTTGTTTTGTTTCTGCTTTAATTTCAGTGGCTGGTCCTGGAAATTAAGTAGTAAAACTGCTCTAATAGCTCAAATTCCCACAAATGGTTCACTGGAATGATCATCTTTCTCTCTCATACCCATGGGAACAGTGACACTGGCAGGATAGCAGGATGCTGGGCCAGGGATTGGGAGCTTCTTGACAATTCTGAGATTTGTTCATCGAGTTCCTTATACCTAAATCCTTAAATAAAAAACTTAAATCCAACGGCTCTTGCTTGTCTTCAGCTGACTTGTGGAGCAGACAGTCTGAACAGTTTGGCTTGGGAAAGCCACTTACCCACATTTGCCTTGTTTCTGCCATCTGACAAATAAAGATAATTAAAAATAAGCAACTAAGAGCAGACTCAGCAAAGGCTGGGCTGCATAAAATCAGGTGTAGGCCTAACACCAGTGTCTGTGTTACAAAACCGTGACCTTGAGTCCTCCCTTCAGTTGCTACAAATTCCTGAAGGAGATTGGAAGTCATGGGCACCCACTCGCCTTCTTCTGGGCATCCATAACTCTCTTGAACCCATGCCCACATGCACCTCAGGCTTGAGAGAAGGTATATTGATCACATTCAAATTCATCATACTTCAGAAACCAGATTTATCGATTTCTCCACTTAGGCCTGGATATAGGCATATCAAATTGGATTACACTGAAAATACACCAAATATTTCAACCAAGCTTTGAATATTTCTCTTCTTGCTTGTGCAAAAAATGCAGTGGCATTTCCCTCTTAGAGAATGTTTTAACCTGATACTTAGGGAGGCAGAGGACATAGAGAAAAAATCTAGGCTATGTACCCTCTGACTGCTCTCAATAGGTTCAAGAGCTATATTTTGGCTAGGAAAACAGTGGCCTCAGCCCCGCCACCCTCCCTTAGAAAACAACCATCATGCTTCTAACCAGCTGACCATATTGCATATTGTTTCCATTAGCAACCTGGAAGGTGGAGCCAGGCCAGCATTGCACAGGTTCCCTGCTCAGGGGATTAGTTCAGGATGCTACAGTAACACAGAGGCATAACTTCAGGGAAAGAGGGATTGGGAATAGCTACATTCTGTCCGGCGTGATGAGAGACGAGTTCACTCTGTGTTACCGCGGTATCACTGCCTTACTTGTGCATCAGCACTGGACTGCCCTGTGGAAAACAAAAAGAAGAATATTGTCACTATTCATGCTCTTAAAAAGGAAAAAAAAAATAATAAAAAGGAAGCCACTTCCATTCAGTGTCTTTTAGGAAAGGTCACAGGCTCTTTGCTTTTATGAATTCCGTATAGGTTGTAGGCACCTGAAATGGGCTCTATTTAGGAGATTACTCTTTTCCTGGAGATTTCCTGGTAAAGAGTTACAGGAAATTTCCTTTTCAGCCTTGGGAATTACCCTTGGAGAAAGTGCAGATTATTTTGAAGATTTCTGTGATGTACCTTATTTTTCTTAAAAACTGTGTAAGAAGAAGAGGAACTTGCCTCAGTGCTCTGGATTTCAGCCTCAGGAAGGCCAAAGCATCTCTTTTTCCCAAAGCACATGGGTGTCAATGTGGATCCTATTTCAGATTTCTATCTGGTTTTGTTTATTTTAAAGATCAAGGCTTTTAGTCAAAAATATCTAAAAAATAACTAAAACCTGTGCACCATATAGAATACAAATTGCAAGTCCTTTACAGCCTGAAGAGTGACAGCCAAGGAAAATAGTTTTATCTTTATCATTGTCATGACTACTTGAATCTGTGGAGTGGATACAACCCTTTCGGGTGCTGAGACATTAGTGTCAATAATAGGTGTGCAATGCAGATATCTGCTAGATAGCAGAATGATGGGGTGCTGTTGGGGCTCACAAGACCACTCTTTGGGGTGGAAAAGATGAGATCACACTGCCTTTTAATTCTCATGAGTTGGGAGCTCCTGGGAATGCAGCTGACCTTGTCCACAGCTCACAGCTGATCAACACAGCACTGTAGCTTGTGTTTGCTGTAGGTGGGAGGTTGTTACGGGAGAGGAGGCAGCAGACAAGCAAGGAGTTATGGCTCTATTGCTGCAGAGGTCAGGGATCTCCAGCTCTCTGGTCTTCATGCTGCTAATCCTTGCAAATAGTCTCATGCAGTCTCATGCAGTAGCCTGGAAATTATAATGGTGCTGACATTTTGTTATCTACAACTCAAAAAGAGCTCAATTTGGTTTGGAACCTCCTCCAAAACTCAGATTCTTACTGTAAAGGAACCGGTGCTTCCTAAGAAAACTGGAACCAACTAGTATTTATTGAACCGTGGCAATAATAAATAGTGGATCATTACTTGCAGTTTTATATCCCTTTCATCCCAAATCTTCTGGATGCAGCATAAGCATTCACTAACTCATGGCCTCATGATAGCAATGAGTTATAGCTGTTTAACCGACAGATTGATACCAAGAGGTTAAGCAACTGGGTTATTTTCACAGAGGGAATGACTGCATAGCCAGCAATGAAAAGATGCCAGAAATTCTGGCATTATGTACTTCTAAATCACTGTGCATCATTCAGAAGACACTGATAAATATTTACCTTCCTGAACGTCGAGACACACTGCCCTTTCCTTAAAGTAATGCCACATTACCCACTCAATAGTTGTATTGTCTCTTTTAATTCTAAGGCCCATGCAAGGAGATGACTGTGAAGGACATCCAGGTCTGTTTCTCCAGATTAGTCATTCCTGAGAGATATCTGTTAGGACAGGCTGTTTTTCAGCAGTATGATGTCCTTAAAGACCTCTAATATTAGAGATCCCCTGGCCTCCACCTGTAAAACCTTTTCAGTGATCTTCTATTCCGAAATTTTTCAGTACTTTTCATAAAGTCTGACTCACTTTTTGTAATTTAAAACTGTTGGTTCTTTTTCTATGCTTTGTGTCCATGAGCACCAGACATTCCTCCTCATCCTTTCATAACAACCTTTCACACTCTTAAAAACTGTTATCATTCTCCTCCGCCTACTCTTCTTTACACCCCCTTTGATCTCAGGGTCACCTTTCCTTGACTTCTAATTGTTATTGAGCCTCTGCAACACTTCTTTGGCTTCCAGCTTTCTAGAAAGTTATTGCCTGAAACCAAACCTGAGGCATGCCTGAGGGAGACCTGATCACAATAAAAGCATCTGTTTGGCTACAGGACTGCTGCCTACTTAGTTGTTCCTTATCTTTGATTCCTGTGGCCAGTGATTTCTATCTGAAAGTCTGCCTGAGAGTTCACAAATTTGTAGAATTACGAATGGTTTGGGTTGAAAGGGATCTTAAAGATCATATAGTTCCAACCTCCCCACCATGGGCAAGAACATCTTCCCTTATACCAGGTTGCTCAAGGCCCTGTCAAACCTGGCCTTGAACACTTCCAGGGATGGGGCATCCGCAGCTTCTCTGGGTAATGTGTTTTGGTGCGTCACCACCTTCTGAGTAAAGAATCTCTTCCCAACATCTACTCTAAATCTCTTTCAGTTTAAAGTCATTCTCCCTTGTCCTATCACTACGTGACTCCAAAAATTCCTTTCTGGTTTTCTTGTAGGCTCCCTTCATGTACTGGAGGGCTGCTGTTAGGTTTCCCCAGAGCCTTCTGTTCTCCAGAGGTGCTCCATCCCTCTGATCAGCTCCATGGCCCTCCTCTGGACCACATTCATGTGCTCTAGTCTGTGTCCTTCTTATGCTGGGGGCCCCAGAGCTGGATGCAGTGCTCCTGATGGGGTCATTTGTTGCATTTAATTACATTTGTCTCTATTGAATTTCATTTTGTTTTTTCAGCTCGTTCTTCCAACCTCTCAAGATGATTTTTGAATTCGAATCCTAACCCCCAGTTTATTCACAGTCCTTCCTAGCTTCGTGTCAGCTGCAAATTTAAAAAGTGTATATTCCATTCCATTCCATAACTCAGGTCACATTTTATACACTTTCATAATCTTTTGGAAGACTGAAAGAAATCAGCAGACAATTTGGCAAAGACTGTGTTCCTGTGTACCACTCAACTATAAAAGAGTTTACTTTGTTTTTTCTAAACATATCTGAGACTTCAGGTTTTGGTGGTTTTTTACAACTTCCAATATTTTTAACCCTTCTTTATTTTTCTGAATATTTTTTTAAATATTAACCATTTTTATTAGTGGTTCTTAAAAGTCTGTTTTGGGATAGAGTTACCAGATGTAAAACACTAACCACTCACATTGTGCTAGCATTTTTGATGTTGTACTGAACTATGTAAATCACTAATGCAATACAAATATCACCAATATGACAGAGATTATCCAAAACTGCTGACACCAACAGTCTCCAGGGGAAAATTTCTATGTGCTCAGCTTTAATCAGGCCTTTCTCTGAAGCTTTTATGTAGGCTTCCACTCATGCAGGTTAGGGCATCCGCCAAAAGAGTATTTTCCTTGCTGTTTATGTAGTGCTGCAAGTGACCATTATAACTCAGAGGAAGGAACATAAATCCTGATATGTTTGATTTGCTGGGCCATGGTGACACCTTTTCCATCAGAAACAAAGCTTTCTTGTAATTCAGCTTACTCAGCAGGGTTGGTAAAGCTGGATAATCCCATGACTTTCAGCTGCTAAACCTGTTGCAGATATTTAATATAACATGACAAGAGCCACTATTCTTTAAACTATTTCTTTGACACTTAAAAAATCCTGAGACCACTGACGCATCATGAAACAAAACTTACAAAGGTGCGTAATGGTATCTTTGTTGCAGATCTTTGTGATTTACATTCATGAGCAATCTGAAGTTACCTGAGAAGCAGAGGATTTAAACTGAGGTTTTATAATAATGTTTGTCTTGTTTCTTGTAAAAGGCACTATGAAAACCTTTCAGATCTTTAAAAATGTCTTTAATGTGGGAATCAACAGATGTCAGGAAAATATGTTTCTCTTAACTCTGCTAGTCTTTGCAGTTTCACTTATTAATCTTTATCTATATTGGTGATTTTTTAAAAGAGATATCCATTGTGAATCCTTGTTTGCATCCTTGGTTACCCAACAAAAAGGAACTTAAATGGATTTTTATAACTGTTGACTTTTATGTGGGATCTTGTACTACTTTTGCTTGTACAAGTTAGCAGAGTTTTCTGCAATACCCAACAGCTGCTAGTCCAGGTGCTGGGATGCACCTTCTTTTTCACACTCTCCATGCAAGTTTTTTGTCAGCAAATTGTATTTCCAGTCGTGTCTGTGAGAAGATCTAAAGTAAGTCCAGGCACTGGCCCTTGAACTCTTAGCAGGCTGCAGGCTGAGATGGTGAGTCCTGCTAAATGTTTAACCAAAAAGCTCATGGTCCTTTTCCCTCAAAATAAAAATTGTCACTTCAGATGTTCTCCATCTTTAACAAGTAAGATATCCCAGAGCATAATCTTTGATTTTCTGCTTTCAACAACATTTCTGGCAATGTCATTTAGTTCTGTGTTAGAGCATTTTCTAATTCATCTTTAAACTTTGCCCAAAGTAATGCCAACTAAAGTTTCTGGGATAACTTAATCCTAAGGAAACCTGAATGTGTTGCCAAGAAGGGGTGCTGACACTTACCATTGTGCATTTCTCTCAATACAACCTTAACCAAGACTGCAAACAGTGCAAGCTGAAAGACCGAGTGCAGACAAATAAAGAATTTGAGAGGATGGAGCCATAAATAACACTTCAAGTGTGAATGAACAGGAACTCCAGGCCCAAGAGGACTTAATTATTTTTCACTTTTTCCTCCAATAGGATTGTCCAGATCATAGCTGGAATTCATGTTCCTTTTGTTCTTCCACAGGGATACCACAGCCATAGTCTTCATTTCTGTGATATCTGTTTTTCAAGGTTCATTAAGACTGGACGCTCTGTGTAAATTGAATATTAGGTCTAGAGAGACTGTCCTGGTGTTGCAGGGCCTGTTGTAACCCCCACAGGGAGCACACTGTTAAACATGCTCAGAAGCAAATGGATCCACAGTTGCTGCTGTGTTGCCAAACCACTTTGTATTCTTGATTCTTCTTCTGTATTCCTCAAGGGCTGGTCAGCAAAACAGTGAGTGTGGGAGAATTTTTTTAGAGATTTGCTGCTGTTAAGAGTGAAAGGAAATTGGCAGCCCAAAACAAAACTGAAAAATGTATCTTGTATTTCTGCAGAGAGGAATCATTTTGGAAAGAATCAAGAGTAAAGTTTGATTGTGATTCTTAGAATAAAGTACAAAGGCTCTGAAATTGGCTAGAAGTGAAAATAACATGCACTCCCAAATATATTCCTTGCCTTTAATTTTTCATGATACACCAGCTTAGACATATGTTTTTGCCTTTTTGAACAGTAGTCTAAAGTTACTGGTCCAAACCAAGAGTGAATCATGTCTCACTTCCTTGAGTCTTCACAGTATAAATCCACAAGCATAAATTCACTCCTTAGCTTGGCACACTGAATGCTAAAATCTCAGTATTCCCACAGGAGTCAACCACTGATATATGAAAAGTTGTTTACAGCTATAGCACAACTACCCTGGGTGGAAAAAAAAGAGAGGATACTTAATATGTCTATTCTGAGATGCCATGCTGGCGGGACAATAACCAGCAATGACAGACCAATTGATGACTTTCATGTATTCTCTCCCATTAAGTAACATCAAGAAAAACCAAGGGTATCTTTACTAACAACAAAAGGTAGAACAACTCTGATGGTGGCACATGAACCCCCTTTATTCTTTTACAGTGTTTACTCTGCTGCTCCACCATCATTATTTGTAGAGGTGTGTGGTGACTTAATCTGAAATAACTCAGATGAGAAGGAGGGGCCCCATTTCCTTTCTACTGATGCCTTTTCCTGGTCTTAAAATCAAGAGTCATACACAGTTAGAAGGTGAAAAGGGATTTTATCTTGGTATTTATTTTTAAGGATCCTTAGGTGCACACGTCCAGGTCATATGCATCGAGATGCACCCTGCTGAGTATGCGCGTGAGAGAGTGTGTGTGTGTGTGTGTGTCTTTCAACATTGGGTATAACATTATAGGTTTTACTAATTAGCATATCTATCAAAGATTCTCCAATGAGAGGCTCAAGTGAGCCCCCCTCCCCAAGGAGCCTTCCCCTGGATGGTTCTATCTTAGTTTACAGAATGTGTTCTGGAGAGGACCTTGGGGTCTGGGGCACACTGATCCCTAGATATGAAGCTTCTAAAATGTTTAGTCTCTCAGCTTGACAAACAAGACAAGAATGTAGGCAAAAAGCACTGAGAATACAGAAGCTGTAAAAAGGTATAACAGGGGTATAAAAGAAAAAGCAAAAATTTTCATGGCATCACTACAGGGTATGTGCTTTGTGGGCAAATAATTACCATTAGTCTCATCAGAAAGTGGTGGGTCTTTTCTGCATCGTTAGCATTGCTGACATTTTCTTTGGAAAAGCAAGATCTTTGCCTGTCAAACAAAAATAAATAAATAAATAAATAAATAAACGCTGAATGGTTGACTGTGACATTGAAGTGGGGTATTGGTTTTGCACTGTAACTCACTTGTTTTACTCACCCCTTCTGGTTCCTGATGGGGCTGTCATGTGAAATCATCCTTCCATGTCCCAAAGGGTGTGGTGGGTGACCCCTCAGCTGGGGAGCTGTGGGTGGTACCTTCAAAGCCAGCAACTGCTGCAAAGGCCACTTTGTGTATAGCTAAAATACTTAGCTTCTAAAGGAGAAGGGGGTGTATGAGGAAAGTCTGTGACTACCCAGTAGTTCCCCCAAATCAAAGTACCTTCAGTTCCAGGCTTTCTCTTCTTCTGTGAAATATCAATACTTTCTCTGGCCAAGGGGCATTTCCCATGAAGGAGGGATGGGAGGGGCTAGGCAGTTTAATAGGGATTACATCCAAAAACATGTTGATGAAATATTATGGACAAATTCTAAATATTATGACTTGTGGCAGTAGTTTCAGTTCAGGAAAGTGGAAAATAATTTGGAGAAGAACTAAGGAAAAGGTTTTAATCACAAATATTGAACAAGTGAAAGGAGATAAGCATCAGACATAAAAGGAAACAGTAAGCTCATCTGACACCTGGGCTGATTTTTATGTTCTGTATGGATTCAGTGTTACAGACAACTGCATACATCTTTAAAATATTTCTATTTCTCACTATCCACTTGGAGCTGTTACATGTCAAGGTGTCCAGAGCGACTTTTTTCTTTTCCTTATGCTTTGTGACCCCCCCCCAAATTGACTGAATTACATTGTATTGATAAAAAATGAAGAAAAAAGTGTTGTGCTGACCTCAGCTGAAGAGGTTACGTTCATCAGAGGGAACACAGTGACCTGTTTGTGAGAAGACATGGGTGGGAAAAGGGGTTTCCTCCAGCTGTGTGGATAACCCTCTGAACAGGCTTTGGTTTTGTGGCTCTGTTAAAGGTGGGAAACACTGGCTAGATCTTTCTGAGATTAGGAGTAGGTCAGAGTCCCTGCAGAGATGCAGTGGCAGAGAGGCAGCTTTGGGGATTTATTGATAAATCAAGCTGAAGTGGCCAAGAGACTGTGTAGGCAGGCCAGTAAAAACCTCTTGACCTACCACCAGAGCTGTAAACACTTTGTCAAGGTAGAGTACCCACTCCTTTTAGAACATCTAAAAATGCAGATTCATCTCACCTTCATGTCAGATCGTTATTGCAAATGTTATGGCATATGCAGGTATCCTGAAAGACTCCAAGACATTTTTAAGATCCTCAAGGATCCAGCTTCAAAGGAAAATATAAGGGCTGCTGTCACAAATGGGGGGTTTTGACTAGGATTTTCTAAAAAGTACTTCAAGCATAACTATTCCAACAAGTGACAGGCAAAGTAGAGAAAACTCAGTTATCCACTGCAGCCAGAGCTAGCCATGGGAGGAAAACACCTACTGACAAGATGTTCTCCTACTGAACTTTTTCCATCAGTGAGTGTTGATTTACCTTTCCCCAACTCATTGTCTGTTTGCCCTCTCAGTCCTCCCCCAAGAGATTTGTTTGGTTTACCTGTGTGAATCCCTTGCTTTTAGGGGAAGAAATACCATTCACTGTGTTCCAGTTTTGCATCACTGAGTGGGATAGTGGCATTTCATGCTATTACAATGAAATTAGACTTGTGAACACCCTCCTGTTTAACCTTCTCAGTCTTGGACCTCACACTGAAGTCAAACTTCTTAAGGTTCTAAAATGGTTTAAATAATATTTTTATTTCATCACTAGCAGCAATTAAGATGGGTATCAGAAGTATTGCTGTTCTTCCTGTTGTCTTTACCAAGTTGGAAAAATGCATGTAAAAATAAATGCATGTAAAAATAAACTCATCAAGACATCTACTCACTGGAATTTCTGTCCATATTTCAAGAGGTCAAGAGAAGCTTTGAATAGAACTGCTAAACTGACATAGCGTTTCAGCCATATGACTGTAAATTGTAAAACACCATTCTTTTCTTGCCACTAGAGCTTCCTTTTGTGAGCTTGCACCCAGCTGTTGAGTTTTGCTTATTCAGTTGGAAACTGATGCAGTTCAACAATATCTATACTCCCTTAGCTTGCCTCTTTATGTGAAGTTTCAACATGTTGCTGGGGAGCAAGAATATTTCACTTCCGTTACGGTCCTGTATCTTACATTCAGAGAAACTTTAATCATTATGGACACTGAACTCTATTGAGGCTAGCACCATAAAGAGAGTATTTTTCCAAGGAATTTTTCATACCCATATTTTGGGCACCTAGTGCTCCTTTTATAAAACTAACTGTATCAGGGGTGTATTTTTTTAAACTAGCAATTGATTCATCACTTCATTTAGGTCTTCTAGGAGTCTTCCAGACCAATGTGTGATCATTTAAGTGCTTTTCATCCTGAAGGGCGCTAAAAAGGTACATCCTCTAGTTTGAGAAGAAAAAGTGTGTTTATTGATGAGACAATGTATTCTAGTGCCTGCAAATTTTCTAAAAGTATGTTTACAGTGGAGTGCATAGGGGACTTAGATAAGAGAGAGCCTTGCTATGCTACCTCATTCTTCTGGATTTCCATTCTACAGGTTATGCCAGAACTTAATTTTAGTCACATAGATTTTCTGCTATGAAACATGAACTTTGATAATTAAATGAATGATTGTACAATGTCAGCAAAACAGGCCTTCTGAAGAGGAAGAAAATTGGTAGATGCCATATATCTTGACTTCTGTATACCTCTGAACACTTATGTGCAAGCTTGGGAAACATGGACTAGATTAAAAAAATAGTTAGGTGAGTGCATTGCTCATTGGAGAGATGTGTATTAAAAGAGTAGGTGTCACTAATTCCTGATCAAATTAGAGGGATAGTTTGACTAGGTGTTTACAAGAATTATCCTGAACAGTATGCAGCGCTTCCATTTGTGATTTTCAAGACAGGATAGAGAACACATTTATTAAGTTCACAGAGAGCACCAGCTGGGCAATATATGTATGACAAAACAGGATTAGAACTACAACAGTGTTGATAAATTGGACAAATAGCCTGGAAAAATAGAATGTAATTCAATCAGCTAAAAAAATGCAGTGCTCTGCCTTTTTGCACAGATAGTAAACCACACATAAGCTGGAGGGTAATGCAGCAAATCTGCAGAAAGGAACTCAGGTTTAAAATGAGTCACCGATAGAAATACGTTTGGGTGCAAAAGAGAGACAGATACATGTGTGTTTACTCATTAAGTGTCTCTTGTGGTGTAACAGTAAGATTTCTGAGTGAGGTTATGTCTGCAGTATGTGTTCTGTAGACAGAACACATTGGTTGATGGAGAACAAGAAAGATGTAGATTAGCTGGAGAGAGACAAAAGGAGAGCATGGAGAATGATGAAGATTAAGAGGGAACATTTGGGGAAAAATGAAGGTGTTGGATATTTGTGGTCCAAAGACTGGAAGTTTAAAAAACAGAAAGCTTAGATGAGGAGGGGAATGAACTCTTCCCTTTGTCTGTTGAATAAGAAGAAATTATCTTAAATTATGGCAAGGCATATACTAGTTGAACATAAGGAAGATTTTTCCAGGAAGAAGAAAAATGAAGTTCTGGATCAGAGAGTCTGGGAGAGCACTGGAAATCCGATCTGAGAAATCCCTAAAAGATTTTTGGACAAATGTCTATCAGAAATGGCATAAGAATAATTTATCCAGTCTCAGAGTGGAGAAATGACTGGATGACTCTTTCAGTTATTTTCTGGTTTTATTTCATATAATTCCAAATTTGTCTTCATTTTTGACAATGTGTGTATTCGTTTGGCTGAGATAGTCCTACGCTTGAATTTTAGTTTTTCTGTCCTTAAGAAACAATCATTAATCACTATTTCTGACAAGCTGTCAACCAAAACAAAAGAACTATCTCGCTTGACATGTGCCTGACATATCACAGGATCATGTTATCCAATTTTTTTCCTGATAAATTATAAAACCATATGAAAAATTGCATTTACTTTTGATATATTTTCCCTTTTGGCCATTTCACCTCTACTCTGCCATCAATTTCCTGCTCCCCCAGGGACATTTCTCTCATGCCAACAAGTTCAAACAGTTACCAGATCATATCTGCATCTGGCAAGGACCCTACAAAGAAGACAACTCTCATTATGGAAATATATCCTCTGTCCCTTCTTCTCTCCTGTGGACAACAGGTAGAAACAGGTATCTCAAGTAGAGGGATACACAATACTCATTCATTCCCAATCTGCTATTAAAATGTTCACTCCAAAAGCTGGTGATCATGCGGTTACCTCTCTGCTCATGCCAGGGGTCATCCTTGGCTTTGCAAAAGCATGCAGAGAATTCTTTCTAGTTGTGTAATGTCCTAAACGATTGCATTTGAAAAACACTTTCAATAAATTAGGATGAAAACTAAAAATATAGATATTTGTGCAATCAAAGGAGATGCTCCTATTGATTTTAGCAGGGTTGAATCCGATCCCTTACAGAAAACATGCGGAGGTTAATGTACTGGTTATGAAGTTTTCTTCCCTTGTAATTGGTTCATTTGGCCTCATATTAAAAAAAGAATCTAAAGAAATATATACAAAGAAACAATGCAAGGATATTTTAAGAATACTGCTTATGCCTTCTTTTACTTCTCTTTGAAATATCAGCCATATACCAAGTCATGAATAACTCAGGCAACCCAATTTCCCGGTGATAAAACCTCTACAGAGACTCCACTATTGCATAGTCTCTTCTTCTCTGCTGAATGTTATTTAATGTGAATTTTCTGCTGGGAAAGCACAAGTAGCCTAGATAAAATGGAAGTATTGCAAACTTGCCTGAGAGTCAAACTGAATTTTTGCCGCTTTCTGGATATAATAGTTATATCAGTGATCAGTGACATTTCTGCTTTGCATTTTATACATCGTTTGTTTCTGTATTTCCCAAATCCATTTCTGTAATCTGACGTATGTGTAAAATACCAATATTCTACAGAATACGGCCCAGTGCTACTGTATGCCTACAATTTCTTTCCTGATACCCACACACAGACAAAAAATCATATAATGCTGAAAAAGTATGAATATCTGTGATTCTAATTTAAGCATTTAAAAAATTCTCTGCTGCCTAATAAAATTATTTCAGTCAGCAGTGTTAGTAGTTTGCATTGTACACTGCCAAAGCAGAGCAGTGAGGTGCAAGCTTTGATTTCATCTAGCAAGGATCATTTAATTAGGAGTCAAAAGAAGTCTGCCTGAAGAGATCTCTGTAAGAAATCCACTTTGACAAAACTGGAGTGTGTCTGGGATTTTTCACCTTGTTTGTTTCTGCTCGTTGCCTTGCTTCTACTGATTAATGTGTGGTTCCTCAAAGCCTAAAAGGTATATGCTGACAGGTAGACTTTTTTTCCCCATAGCCCTAACTTTGTTTGAGGTTTTCTTGCTGAACTAGAAAGCTAAGCAGGCATTGAACTTCTGCATGTACTATTTTTTCAGATAGATGAGAGATATTATATTATTCTAATATTTTTTGTAGGTGTACCTGAATCACAAACTGGCCATCATGAGTTGCAGAGAAGTCATAAAAACTTTTCCTTCAGCAAGAAGTACCAGACAAAAGCTTGTTTTCAAAAATTTTAGAGCAGTGGATGGGTTTAGCTCACATTCAGGTGGAGCAAATGAGCAAAATTCAATGAAAACCTTGCCTTTTACTTCTGACTAAGGCATGCAAACGGCACATTACCACAAAAAGCCAAATCACATAGGCAATTTTTGAGTTAATATCCATCTTGCAAATCCAGCTCGAGACTTGTGTATTTTATGTATTCTGAAGAGGATCCACTTTCAACCATTACTGGCGGGTGACATACTTGCACTCTCCCTTTGACTAAATTTGCTAAAATTGCTGGGGAAGATGTGCTCAGCCTTCCTTGCTCAGGAAAGCGAGCACTCTGCAGTCTGCCTATCAATGCAGAGTAAAACAAAATCCCCCAGAGCAGAGGCTGGCTCACAGGCATGTACATTATCATCCCTCCAGGCTGATAACCACGGTGTATGAATGAACATGCCATGTATGCAGTGGTTATGCAATACGCATCTGCACCGTCCAGTTCGCATTAGCATCAGTGGGAGCATCTTATCAGGCTGGGCTGCTGCACAAATGAATGCTTCCAGGCTGCTGGAATTATCTGCACAGTCAGATACTCATTTTTAGCTTTTTCATCATGGCTGAAGACAGCTCCACTTGATCTCAGCAAAGTTATTTTAAAATCTGAGAGTTTGCCAATGTTTCTTTTTAAAGGATCACATCTAGTGTGACTCATTACTCCTGGATTTCATTTGTCAGAGCAGCCAAGTAGTCTAGCTTTCACATTCCCAATGGCCATTATCTCTGTTTGCTAACAGCTAAATGGCTGATGCATGAATACACATTATTCCTGTGTTTTCTTGCAGAGAGAGATCTTTTGCTGGAAACAAAACATTAAAACAAGACACTAGAAGAATATGATAATCCACAGATTTTAGAGAAAAAATGGTTATTGATTGGAAATATGTATATAAGACATATTTTACTGTCTACTAGCTCTAGGGAGTTTATTCATTGGATTTCTTTGCTTTTGGATTATATAATGGATGTGTTGAAACAGAATCTTATGCTATTGACACTATATGTTAAATAATAATTTCTAGCTGCAATTAATATGTTAATTCCAAATACAGCAGCTGGCCCCACAGTATGATCTTTATTCACCAAACTAGCACCAGAGCCTGCCTAAAAGTATGTGGAGAACCTGTATGTGTTCAGCCATACATTTAAGCCAGTGAAGTTGGTTCCAGTGGCCACTGAGTAAACCTGATTTTAGGCAAATACTTCAGTGAGTTAGGGTCTGAATCATTGTAAAATTTCTGAAGAAACCATTTGATTAGCTAATGTGGAGCCTGAACCATGTAATTATAAGATCACACAAAGCTGGGGTGGAATTCATTAGAGTTACCTTTTGATAAGCACAAGGAGTAAAATAATTGTTGCTCCATTAAATAGATGTATTACAGTTTGTGCATTTCATGTCTGCTATATGGTGCTGTAGAAGCTTTCTGATTAGCAGTGAAACATGATGATGATGATGATCTATAGTTGCTCAAAACAATTTCAAGTGATAATTAGCTCAGCAGAGAAAATTCCTACCACTACTTTAGGAGGTCAAAGCAAATGTAAACCAAAATCTTTCAAGCCACTGAAATTTCACATTTATAAAAAGATGTCCTCTAGACTGCTCCATGATAAGACTAGCATCAACAGTAAAAAAGATATAAACATTAAAATTGTTACTGTGACCTTTACACTGTTAATTATTTGGTTTTTTAATAAGCAGTGTACCTTGATTAACCAGTGTACTGGAGTACCGTGCTACTAGTTGTAGATCTATTCATGTGAATGATGCTGGGCCAATTTTGAGTTGTTAGATGTGATATAGGCAAGATTTCATTCTAAAAACAAATGGGAACATCTTCTAAGGTATGGAAATCCAGACAGTGCTGAGACAAAGCAACTGCACATGAATGTGTGACTACATCTGCGGCACAGCTGTTGAGTGGGGTCTGCAATGAACCAGGCAAGCAGAAATTCCATTGTAGTATGGCAAAGAGTTACAGTAATACTGTTACCATAAATGTGCATGGTCCAGTCACAAAAAGACATAATTTAATCTTTGAAAATGTGACATTTTAAAATATAATATGTCTGTATTACTTGGAAGGGAGGGCAAATAAAAGACAAGCAATATTAAATGGTTGGTTAAATAGATAACATCTGCTTGTGATAACAAGTGTTGTCATCAAAGATTTTTTGTCATTTGAAAAGATTTCTTGAACTAGACATGTGATAATTTTATTTTAGAAAAGAACACTACTGTGTACTCTGTGCAATTAAACTATTTCTCTGCTGTTGCAAATGAGTGTTTTAAGGTCGCTTAAAGAGTCATCAGCAAAAGCAGGTTTAATAAAAAAGCAAAAGCACGACAAAGTTCATTGGCAAGGTTCACTCTAGTACTCACTGGATGGTTAAAGCACACAGAGAAAAAGCCAGCTAATATCTAAAATCAACGTATTTAAAACCAAAATCAACCCAAAAATTACCTACGTGGAGGCTGGAGGCATGGGGAGAAAAGGATAAGGATAGGAAAGTGTAAGGATAGAAAGGAATAAGGAAGACCCTCCTGTTGAGTCACAAGGCTAAACTGAGCCCCAGACTTGACCAACAGTTTAAGCCTAAAGGTTTAAAATCACTTGAACTTAACAGCACTTAACTGATAGCTCAAGTTAAACAATTTAATAAAAACTTCATGTAGATTTTACTATAGCACAACAATAACTCACTTACAGGCCTAACTTACAAATGTAAAGTACTTAAGAATCCAGGAGAGCAGCATTCCATTTGCTAGGGCATATTCACACTTGCATGCACACAGACCTAAAGAGTATGTACAAGGTATACCTGTGAATAATTCCCCTTGAATTCAGTGAAGCACTCATGCCAGATGCCTTTGCATCTTCTAAATGGCCATAGGGTCAAGCCTCGAAGAGTGAGGGATATCAGCCCAGGATCCACCATCCTTGTTTGGCAGTGATTTTCCAAGTATACCAAACCTGAGAGTTCGCTGGCTCTGAGAGATGTCCTGCTCAGAGGCAGATTGCTGGTCACCTCCCACTGTGGTCCAGGAAAGCTCAAAGGTCTCATGTAGGACCACTGTTTGTAGGGTCGCAAGAGGGTTGGCTCTAGTCATGATAATTTTTCATCCTGGCCACAATTCGGGTTGTTAACTTTCTTTGAACGTTCGGTAACAAAAACGTTACTCCACTTGGGTTGTTATTCAGGCAAGAAATACAAGTTTCCCAGGCTGTTCATTAAAAACAGGAGCTTGTTAGCATAAGTTCATGGAAGCAGACAGTGTTTCTGATAAGCTCAAGAGGAGCTTAGCCCAGGTGCTGTTTGTCAAGGCTGAGGCCTAATGAGCATTTCTCAGATCCCAGTGCGGCCTGAGGGAGTGGGGGGAATGCACCACCACATCTGCTCATTGTATAAACTAACATGCGATTAGAACATTAAAACTTGGAATAATTCAAACAACAGCTACAGGTCCCTTCCAACTTGAGACAGTCTATCATTCTGTGATTCTGTGATCCTATGAACATGTCTAGGTCAAAAGACTTTCTGTGCGGTTTGGGAGTCAGCAGAATTTACGTGTTTCAAATGCCAAAAAAAGGTCATATGTGTATCGACATGCTGGCATATCCATAACACTGAGAGAGCACTTTTCAGAGGATCCACAAGCGTGGCATTTTCTGACCTCTCTTACATTCAAGCAGGCTGGTAAATGTCTGGACTTCAGACATCACCTGTCTGCTTAAGGTGTATTGCAAACCATTATTTAAACAGATTGTATCTGGCCTTGAGAGGGACCTGTCTGTGGCCCTGAACACGTGTTTGTCTTGATATGTCTCTGGTCTAGCTGTGACTGTGTTACATATCTGGGTACCATTTTACACTGGGTACTCATAATAAGGAGGAGTAGAGAGCTTAAACCCTCTTTAATCCCCCAGTAAATCCCTGCATTATTTACTTGTTACCATCAAAGTCAGTTCTCCCCACAAATGGGTTGATGTGGTATTTCAGCATGTAATTTAGAGAGAAAGCAGCTGATAAATTGATTTCTAATACATCAGCTATGCATTACAGGAGAAAGTCCAAGCTGATGGAGAGGCAGTGTGGCTTGTGGGCAGCATGGCACTAGCATTCAGGGGCTGTGAATCCTCTGCCTGGCCACAGTGCATTTTTTTTCCGCTGAGTGACCATGAACACATAATTTGCCCTGTTATATTATGAATAAGATGATTCAGACTTCAATTTAAAACACTTCAAAATCTATGCTTGAAAAGCTCTATATGAGTACCAGCTATTATTGAAAGCAGTGCTAGGATCTGCACCAGGTCCCCTCTGTTTCTGCATCTATTGTTCCTTATCTTCATCCCTCCTTTTGTCTTCACTCCTTTGCCTCCCACAAACCTCTTCGCATAAATCAACCTTCATGAGAATGCACTCAAAATAGACCCCTTCAGCAGCCTGAAATAACTACTTCAGTTCAAGGCAAGTAAAGAGATGGAGAACAAGTCTGTAAACAAATAAACAAGCTGATGATTTTCCCCAGTAAGCCAAAGCAATTGTATAAACTTACATATGATCCTTGTGCTCCCATTCCTCCTGCAGTCCTTCCTTTTTCCCTCTTTGTTGTTTTGCTATTATTATTACTTGACGTGCTACACCTGCTCAAGTCCAAATGGCCTTAAAGGCAAGGGCTGCATCTTTTTCTCTTTACTGTGCTTTACATACAAATGTAGGAATGAACATTACATTTGAAACATTTTCAGAACACTTTGATGATTTAATGTTCTGCATCTTTGTAAACACTTTGTTTTCTCCCCTGCAGCAAATCAACTGCCTCTTTTGAATCTTTTGTCACTGATTCTTTCTGTGTGTTGCAGTTTTCTCTGCCGCAGAGCTGAGATGGCTTCTTTTGAAAGCATTTGCTTCACACTCATCTATTTCTTGCAGAGTCATATCACCCCAGGGCTTGATTCTCACTGCCTTTTGCAAACAGTTGCTCCCACTACTTGGGGCTGCTGATGATTTCTTCCTGCTCTCTCTCTCTCTGAGGAGTGTGGCTTTTCCCTTGAGAACTGTACCTGATTTCTGAAGAAACTAAAGGTTGTAACTGCAACTGCATGAGAAGGAGCAAGGGGCTGTGTTGCTCAGTTTCTGACAGGCACAGCCAAACCCCTAAGGAAGATGACCGCAGGGTGCCACTTCCCTAGGACACCCTTGCAGGTCAGGACTTTCTGACTAGGATTTTTTGTAGTGATATAATGACGTTTTCTCTTCCTCCTCTACTCATGGATTCACTAATATATTACCAATATATGTTACATTTCTAATACACTGGGGATGGGGAAGGAACACCGTTTGCCATTAACCTCAGAACTAACACTTTAGAAGAACTATCCAGAAAGACTCCTGCAGTTCCAAGAGATCAAATTATTAAATATCATAGTTTGCATGTAAATCTATTCTTAGAATCATAGAATTGGAAGGGACCTTAAAGACCATTTAGTTCCAAATCCCCTGCCGTGGGCAGGGACACTGTTCACTAGACCAGTTGGCTCAAAGCCCCATTCAGCCTGTCCTTGGATGCTTCCAGGAATGGAGCATCCACAGTATCTCACCACCCTCACAGTGTTGGGGCCCTCCCCTTGCCATGTGGTCCTGGGAGAGGGGTCCTGGGGGGAGACGGTTTCCCTGCCCCTGGTCAGCCTTGTTCCCCATTGGTTGTTTTGTGTTCCCTGCACGGGCAAGGACCCTCGGGTCCCGTGATTGAGCAGTTCCTCGGCAGATCCCGGCCATGCAGCTGGAGAAATAAACATCTCTGAAACATCTACCAAGAATCAGTCCATATATATTTCTTTCCATGGGCCTCATTGTCTGATATGTGTGTTGCAGTATCCCCGCTGTAACATCACAGTTAAGAATTTATTCCTAATATCTAATCTAAATCTACTATACTTCATTTTAAAACCATTACCCCTCATCCTATCACTACGGTTCCTGATAGAATGCCTCCATATCTTTTCTGGAGGCCCTCTTTAAGTACTGGAAGGCTGCTATAAAAAAAACGTTCCTCTTCATGGAAATCTTTAGTAAAAGGCAAGAGATTTATAGAACCTGAAGAGAAACCAGAGTTCACTTATGCCATCATTTCTGGATTGCTCTTACTGATACTGTGGCAGATTTGAATCCTTTTGAATGAAGTGTTAAATACACAGATTCTGGTATAAATAGTAATAGAAAAGACCATGGAAATCTTTTTGTAGTATATTTATATAAAGATAATGAAGAGTAGAAGCTTCACTATATCATCTAGCCAGAATGCACTAGGTAGTAGACCTACACAGTTGACTTATTTCAGGCTCTCATTTGATCCACATAAGGTGCTCTTTCCCACTTTCCTTCCTTTCTCAGTATTTTGTTTTGAGTCTCAGTTTCCAATGCAAACAAAAGTTCAAAGTAAAATTCAGTCCAAAATGTCAGGCCTGTTTCAGGTGCTGGACCTCTTTGGGAGGACTTGCCTGGTTCTTCTGGCTCATTTGTTAGTCTTCAGGAATTCTGCCATGGGGTATTTGTCTACAGAAAAGGACAGAAAGAGGAGAGAGGATATTGGAAATATGTCAATATATAAAAGATTAAAACAGAAAAAGATATTAACTGTTTCCTCTCCTTGACCATGTATGGCCATTAGCTTAATTGTGTTAAAAAGTAGATTAGACGTTAGGAAAAGATGTAGCTATAAGTGCAGGGAAAACTGGAATAAACTACCAAAGAAACTGATGAAATATTTTCTTGGCAAATTTCTATGAAACAGAAATATCTGTCAGAGGTGATTTAGTTATATTTACCTCACTGCAAAGCAATAAACTGGACACTAGGAGGTCCCCCTCTGCTCTTCCTTGCCTTCAAATACAAATTGGCATGGAAGACACTTCATCACCAGGCCATAGCTCCCAATGGCATTGTATATGGCTGTAATTGGTTCAACTATTCCCAAAAACCACTTCTGCCCATATTTTTAAAGAGGCAGGCTTCAGAAATCTGTCAGTGAAATAAAGTCTGAAAGAGAGCATTCCATCTGGGATAACCCTTTTTTGCCGTATGTCAGTCCCTGTGAAATGTTTTATGTATGTATTCTTTGGAAATCATCTAGCAGAAACAGCTGTGTATGCTGCCCACCTGCTCAAGCCTACAATCTAGTGTTATTTCAATTAGATTTGATTGCAGGAAAAGTTTATGAAACAGCTATCAATGATTTCATGCCATCTGGCTTCCGCTTTTCTTCTGTTTAGAGAGACCCTGTGTTTACATTGATTGGCCTTCTATATATACGAGCATGATTGAGTTTTATTATTCTTTTTATTTGTCTGATAGCAGTGTGCTTGGTGTCTTGAAGTGTGCTGTACAAACTTACAGCGGAAGAGAAGCTGTAAAGATTTCATGTCATGAAGTTTGGATCAGACACACATCAGGCTTCAGTTGAGAACATAACTGAAAAGAATTGTATTTTAAAAATCCTAGTTTATTAATTAGTATATAATTTTTTTACAGATGGTAAAATGACTTATTGTTAGCCATGTAAAAGCTAAGTTCTCAAACAAGACAGTAATTTGGTTCCCCTTCAGAGTCAACAGAAGGAGACATAAACTTTATCAGGAGGAGTGGGTCCAAACTCATGTCTCAAGTGAAGTGGATTGCCTCTGGAGACACTTCTTTCCTCTGTCCATTATCATGGGAACTTGGACACCTGGCCTAAGATGGACTTACCATCTCACCTGCTAAAACACAAATGAGTCACCCCTTGACTACTGAAGTCCTTGGCTACTTTTAAAATGCTCAGATTACAGAAATACTCTCTTTAGTTAATACGTGTTTTCCAATTAGCTATTTTTTCTTTAGTAATGTTTAGAATATAATATATAATATAATAATGTTTACTCTCAGGTGCAATATGAACATAAGTCTTTCAAAATGCTGACTTTATCTTTCTTTCTCCCCCCAAATTCTTGATGTTTCTGTTGTCTGTGAGGATTTGGTACATAAAAGTCAATCCAAAAGTGGGTGTTTCATTGGTAGAACAAATTAGTCTTCTAGCTTTGACCTGAATTCAGTTATGGCAGGCTTTAACCCTGGTGTAGTCAAACTTGACATTTCAAACAACAGCTGAAAGCTTCATCCCTGTTTGGGCAAACCAGCTCTAGGAAATGACAGGTCAAACTCACACTACCGTCTTGTGTGTTTGTGCCTCCTGAGAGGAACCAAATTTAGGTGCATGAGTTGACTTTGGAATTAACACCATCTGCTCACACTGTGCCTGCTTAAGATTTGCTTGTGCTGCTTGCCTCTTTCTTTCCAGAAAGATGGCATGCTGTGTGGGGCTTGCAAGTGGTCTGGGCATATGCTAGGTTGTCAAACTCAGTGGTCTGGAGACATCCCTACTCTTTGGAAATACTATAACCTTTAGAAACTCTGTAAAAAGGGCTATGATACCATTAGAGCATCCAAACCTCTTCTATATTGTCATTACAGTGTTTATTCCATAGCTGTGTGCCTGCCTGGAATGTTAAGTACCACGAGAAATTAAACTAAAAAGGCAGGATAAAACTGTAAATGCTCTGGTGAACACTGTATCCCTTTATTTTCTACAGAGCCCACTACAGTGGGGATTTGCTCCTGACTTTCATTATTTTGTGTCACTGTGTTGTTTCTATTTAAACCTGTGTGCAGGCATATAACGAACCTTCAGTGGAAAGTAGCTGTTTAAACACCTTGCACCTGGCCTCTGGTACTGGCAAGCTGAGATCCATGCTATCTCATATGTCCTGCTATCTTTTAAGAGCAGATTAAGAACCTTAGTATTCTATATGTTTCCTTGCTTTCACCATGGCATCAAGTTTCACATGTTTTACTGGGAAAAGAAAAAAAATGCACAGGCCATCTGGAATGGAAAACAATGTACTGTTACCACATTTTTAAACCAAATATTTGAAGAAAGTGAACAAGTCTCTTCAAGCCCAATGAAAATGGGGGAAGTGGCAAACATTTTTGCTTTTGCAGATTTCCTTATGAATTATTTACTACTTTAGTAAAACAACTTATGCTAATAATATTCTAATAAGCAGTGCAGGTCTGACTCATGTTCGGCTGAAGAGATATGTGAGGAGAACGCAGGAAACTTTGCTGTAGACTCCCATAATTCTCTGGAATACAAATGATATAATTACCCCAGTACTGCTGAATACATATGAATGTGGGCAGCTGTGGAGCATAGCTTCCACATACTTACAAGAATATGTTAAAAGAGTAGCTAAATACTGATTTTACCATTATTCTTCTATATTTTTATTATGAATTTGCATGACCACAGAACCTAGTAGCCAGCCTAAACTGTAATCAATGCCATCAGTAAAAAGACCATGTCTGCAAGAACCTTTACATGTAAAACCAGTGAGCCCTATTCTGTGAGACACAAGATACTGAGGCATGGGTACCAGCACACTAACACCATGATAGATGTTGCAAGTTCATTGTTTGCAGGAGTAGCACCCTGCCTTACTGCAATCACCTGCAAGGTTTTTTATCTATGTATGTGCAAGAACATCAAGGCACCTAAATCTTTCAAACATTTCAAACAAGGGAATTAGGAAGATGAACGACTTTGGGTCTATCTGAAATGCAGTGATTTATTCAAACCTATTTCATGAGGCTGTGAAAGAGCCAGGTCTTGACTCAGACTTTCTAAGTCCCTACTCAGAACTTTGCCCCAGGATGAATCCTCTTGTAATCAGCAATTCACTTTGAAACTAACTGCTTAGAGTCTAATTATCACCAGATCAATTCCTTTAGGTTCAGAAATATTAAAAAAACCAAATGTTATTTGGGTTCTAAAAGTGCTAAGATATACACATGTGCTTAATGCTAATCCTCTGGGCTCAGTGGGACAGATCACATGTTTAAAGTAAGGAACATGGTTAAGTCTTTGCAGGAGTGGGACCTAATTGTTAAAATTTAAAATATCTATAATAATTGGCTGCTCTCCATCTTGATGAATGCAGCCTCCTGGAAAAACAGAAGACACTCCATCACTAACACAGAAAATAACAACCCCAACAACAAACTAATACAAAGAGTCCAAAAGAAATGTGTTATTGTCATGGAAACAAAATCAGCAATACAAATGGCAATTTAAAGAACAGAGACATCATTAAATGAATACATGTGCAAAGCAGAGGCTAGTAGTACTGCCAAAAAAAGACCTACAGAATACAGAAGTGATTGAGCTATTTCATTCGAACACTTCTTCATACATTGGGTGCATCTGATCTTAGGTGTGCAGTAGGAATAAGCAGCATTTGTCATATATATATGTATATATATGAGATTTTATATATATATTCTTGGACTCCATGCAGAATAAACTCAAAGTGGAGGGAAGTGGATAAGAATCAGTAAAATTAATCTTAGTCCATTATCTGTAAAAAAACAAGGCAAAAGTTTTGTTATAACCCTCAAGCCATGATTGTTATTTTAGCAACTTAAAAATCATCTCAGATTTGTCAGAATATGAAAAATGGTTTATGAAATACCTTGAGTAAGTGAAGGTTTATTTATAAATCTCCATTGAACCCATGCATATCTTTATTTTTCTTCATGGTTTCAGAGCAATGTGAAATAACAGTTTGTGGCTTGACACTTTGAGCTGTGTTTCACTGTAGGAGGTTTTGGTAGCCCTGGTTAGATTTTTAGCTGGTGCAAATTCTATTCCAGCTGAGCATCTGGTCCTTATTTTCACTGGTTTTATATTAGCCAAATTAATAACAAAACTGTGAAGAAATATGTTCATTAAATAAACATGGTATTCAAAATATATTGCTGGAGAAGAATTGCTTCAAAACAGATGCTGGATTGTCCTATTGAATATTTTCTCTATCTCGTTACATTAGACATACAAAGTTTAAGAGAATGGGGACAAATAGAAGAACTTGAGGAGTATAGAGCATCTGGAAGGTAACTGAGAGCAAAATTCACATGCATCTCAACATCTCTAACCTCCAGAATAACACTGGTTTCTACAAAAATATATTGTGTGGCTCAGAAACTCTTAACTAATACAGCACTTTCTGTTGCCCCTAGAATAGACTAGACTAGACTAGACTAGAATAGAATAGAATAGAAAAGAATAGAATATTACAGTTGGAAGGGACCTACAACAACCATCTTGTCCAACTGCCTGACCACTTCAGGGCTATGCAAAAGTAAAAGCATGTTTATTAAGGGCATTGTCCAAATGCCTCTCAAACACTGACATGCTTGAGTCATCAACCACTTCTCTGGGAAGCCTGTTCCAGTGTTTGACCACCCCCTCAGCAAAGAAATGTTTCTAAAGGTCCCGCCTGAACCTCTCCTGGTTCAGTTTTGAACCAGTGCCACGTGTCCTGTCACTGGATACAAGGGAGAAGAGATCAGCACCTGCCTCTCCACTTCCACTCTTCAGGAAGCTGCAGAAAGCAATGAGGTCACCCCTCAGCTTCATTTTCTCCAAACTAGACAAGCCCAGAGTCCTCAGCCACTCCTCCCAGGACATTCCTTCCAGCCCTTTCACCAGCTTTGTTACCCTCCTCTGGATGCATTCAGAGACCCGAACACCCCTCTTGAACAGTGGTGCCCAGCACAGCACGCAGCACTCCAGGTGAGGCCACCCCAGCACTGAGCACAGCAGGACAGTCGCCTGTTTTGACCAACTGTGTTTGGTGCACCCCAGGACAGGGTTTGTCCTTGGTGCTGCCATGGCCACTGCTGGTTCACACTGAGATGCTGTTGTCCAGCAACTTGTAAAACAAACTATAGATGGGCTGCAAAACCTTTGGCTAAAAAAATAACTTCACTCTATAATGTTCCTTCGCACAGGGTGAGGACATCTGAAATGCAGAACCAAGTGGAGGTGAACGTACCTGTCTTTCTAAGCAGTTAGTGCTTTTCTGACATGGCAGTGCCAGCAGCAGCTCCCTCTGGGAGGCCTAAACTGCAGTGTATGTTCACCCAGGCTCTCTGCATGTACACACAGATACACACACCGCATCACCAGAACCACAGCCTCAGGGGTGAAACATATAACGAGTTTGCACTGACAATATTAAGATGAAATGCAGGCATCATGCAGCCCAAATTTCTAGGAGCAAGAGGCAACTCCTTAGCAACTCAGGCACCTCAGAGTAACAGACCTGTTACTCTGAAGCCTTGCTTCTCAGGTAAAACTCAGCATAAGGAGAGATGTATGCAAAAGAGGCAGCATACTGAACCCCATCCAAACCCTGCCTAACAACCTACAGGGGATTCAGAGGCTTCTGGCATCTCACCTATACTTATTCGCAGTCTGTGGCACCTCTACTTGCCTCTCTCAAGACAGGGGAGATTCTCAGTATGTCAGGAAGGGCAGTGGGAGATGAAAATGCCTGAGATAAACCTTCAAAATTTTGATGGGCTTTTAGGAGCATTTCTAGAATTCCTGAAGGAATTTATGAAATTGCACATTAATTTCTATCTGAGCCCCCCCCACATACAATTCTGGTTTGATACCAAATGCTACCAGCTGAGTCTAGATTAAGTCAGTCTGCTCCATTTGACTTGCTGCTCCCCATATGCTGGCCGTGCCCAGCTCTGTCCTTGTCACTCACCATCCTCCTGGGGTCCGGGTTTTACACTGGAGGAAACTGTGTGTGGGCCAAAACATGTTCCAAGAGCATCTTGATGGCAACTGGGACACCTTCCCTCCAGTAGACACGTGTTTGGGACTTCAGCACGCACTGGGGAGGACCCTCACGCTGAATACATTGGTATCAGAGAGAGTTGCAGGTACTTGGATGGTAAGGTTTGCTGGAGTGGGCCAAGAAAGCATTTAAATCCAGTAGTTAGCATGGTCATTGATGGTTTCATGTGACTTTGCAGAATGCTGTCCCAAGCATCTAGCTCTCAAATTGCTCTGGAAATAATAGACAATCCTAGGCAAGTTTCACACAGGCATTTTCAGAGTGCACAGTCAAACTCAAGATAAACACGTGAAGGAGTGGCCTCATTTCACGAATGACCAGTAGTTTAGAACTTTAAATAATATTTTTCCTTTCTCTTTTGGTAATCCCTCTTTCTTTTAAAGAAACTATAGTGCTGACATTGTGTTATTAGCTCATGTCAATGATTTAATCACCTTTATCATGATGAACATCAAAAAATCATTAAACTCTTTGGTATAAATAGCATTATAATACATATATGCATGTATTTATAGTTGTCTCTCCATCTTTTGATGTATGAAGTGTATATTCATCTTGTACCACCTTTTAGGTTCAATTTCCACCATCATTTAGGGAGGAACACAGACTTGTAACTGTGCCTTGGTATATTTTGAAACACAACATGAAAAAATTTTACCACATGGACAACTGGGTGGGGGTTTTTTGTTTATGTTATGTTGGCGATTGAATCTCAGACCCAGACCAGCAAGGAATCTGAATCATTTATTCAAAGGAGTGAGTTGGTTTTATACACTT